>NC_134115.1:93545286-93862056 GCF_040939455.1 Microcebus murinus | reverse complement strand
TCAGACCAGGTGGTTTGCTAAGATCCCGTTTCCCAGGCCAGGACCGGGGATGGCCTCTGCCCGGCCCTGCCGGGACCCCAGCCCCCGGGTGCTCCCTCTTACCCCACTGGGAGTGCAAGGCCCGCTTACCTTCCAGCCACGGGCCCACGTCCCGGGCAGGGCCTGCCCCTCCAAGGCGACAGGCACAGGAACGCGGTAGCCTGAGTGGATCCACTTGAGATCTTTCCTCTACAGAACCCACTCCCTGTGTCCTCCCTCAGGGAGGGGCTGAGTCGGGGTGACAGAGAGGGAGGGCCCCAGCCAGGAGCCACACGGTCACCCCAGCTATGGGTGTGTCCAGGTGAGAAGGAAGGGCAGCGGCTGTCCCGGGCCACAGGGCACAGCCAGGGCTCCCCAAACGAGCCCTCTTTCTGCTGCCCTGAAATGAGACTTCCCTCCTGGGGGAAGAGATGTCACCGAAGGGGTGCGGGCTCTGGATCACGTCAGCCTGGGCTTCCAGACACCCCCTGCGTGTCCAGTGCCGTGGAGGGCAGGAGGGTCCCCAAGCAGCCTGTCTGGGACAGGCCCAGGAGAGAGTGGGCAGGAGAGAAGGTGGGGAGCCCGCCCATGGGAGGCCTATAACAGGCTTTAGAGAACACAAAAAACCCTGCAGAAGGAAATTATCCTTTAAAGACAAAGATGAGGCCGGGCACCATGACTCACGCCTGTAATCGTAGCACTCTGGGAGGCCGTGGTGGGCAGATCGTTTGAGCTCAGGAGTTCGAGACCAGCCTGAGCAAGAGCAAGACACCATCTCTACTAAAAATAGAAATTAATTGGCCAACTAAAAATATATTGAAAAAATTAGCCGGGCATGGTGGCTCATGCCTGTGGTCCCAACTACTCGGGAGGCTGAGGCAGGAGGATTGCTTGAGCCCAGGAGTTTGAGGTTGCTGTGAGCTAGGCTGACGCCACGGCACTCTAGCCCGGGCAACAGAGTGAGACTCTGTCTCAGAAAAAAAAATAATAATAAAGACAAAGATGTTCATCATGTTAATTTTAACAGCGAAAATGTTTCCCTGGGGCCCAGGAGGGCGTTTCATGACAATGAATCCTCTGAAAGCCCCTGTCTCTCTGCCCTGCTCCTGCCCCCCGTCTCCCACCTCTCTTTCCCCCCAAATCAAGTCATGGAAACCAGAACCCCTCTCCCCCAAAGTCGCTGTAAGACCTAGAAATGGGACTCTAACCCCTCTGTCTCTCTGTGCAGGAGCCGGTGATAAACAAGTCCTCTGACCCCCCTTGTCTGACTGTGGGTCCCAGACTTTCCACCCACAGGGGCCTGCCCACCCCCAGGAGGAAGGACCCGCACAGACAGGCCAAGGCGGCTCTGCACAGACACACCTGCTGGGTGCCCCTCGGTCTGTGCCGGCAGGTCCCCCCCCAGCCCCCCCGCCCCTCCTCCACCCGCCATCCAGCCACATCCTACAGGGCTGCCCCTTCCTCCTGGACCCTGCCCACGGGCACAGACGGCTCCCCCTGGTCCTCGGGTCTTCACTCCTGAAGGCTCCCATGTCACCAAACACTTTGATTACATAAACCCATGCTTTTCTATTGTGTACCTGTCTTTTGTTTAGTTTTTGTTTTTTTTTTTTAAACAGAATCTCACTTTGTTGCCCAGGCTAGAGTGAGTGCCGTGGCATCAGCCTAGCTCACAGCAACCTCAAACTCCTGGGCTCAAGCGATCCTCCTGCCTCAGCCTCCCGAGTAGCTGGGACTACAGGCATGTGCCACCATGCCCGGCTAATTTATTCTATTTTTACTTGTTTGGCTACTTTCTTTCTATTTGTAGTAGAGACCAGGTCTGGCTCAAGCTGGTTTCCAACTCCTGACCTTGAGGGATCCTCCTGCCTTGGCCTCCCAGAGTGCTGGGATTGCAGGCGTGAGCCACCGTGCCCGGCCTTGTACCTGTCTTTTGTTATAGGAGTGTCGGCCGTGCCCCCGATGGTGGGTCAGGAAAAGGGTCACGCCTTTTCTGCCCCTACTGTTTGAAACAGCCTTAATGCCCTTGCCAGAAGATTCATTAGGAAATTCAGGCTCATCCACTTGGTAGAACCTTAAAGAGCTGTTAAAACAGGGCTAAGACGACTCATACCAGCTTCACTCTTGTAGCCAAAAACTGGAAGTAGCCCAACTGTCCATCCTGGAGCAGAGAAACGGGTACACGCGCACTATGTGATTCTCTGCAGCAGTAAAAAGGGACAAACCTCACAAACATGCTGATCGAAGAAGGCAGACAAAAAAGGAGCACTTAATATGTGGTTCTCTTTATAGGAAACTCTAGGAAGGGCCGATCTAATCTACAGTCACAGAAAGCAGACCAGCAGTTTCCTGGGGAGGAGACAAGGGAGATTGACTTCAGAGAGGCACAAAGAAACCTTCTAGAAGGGTAGAAATGTTGTGTATCTTGATGGAAGTGTGTTACAGGTTATACAGCTGTCAAAGCTCGTCAACCTGCACACTTAAAATGGGTTCATTTTACTGTATATAAATTATACCTTAATAAAGCTATTTATTTTATTATTTTATTTTTTAGAGACAGGGTCTCGCTCTGTCACCCAGGCTGGAGAGCAGTGGTGCAATCATAGCTCACTGCAGCTTGGAACTCCTGGGCTCAAGGGATCCTCCTGCCTCAGCCTCCCAAAGTGCTGGCACTACAGGCATGCGCCACCATGCTCAGCCCATCAAGTTGATTTTAAAAGAAAAAATGTTTTTAAAAAAGCCAGAAACAAAAGAGTATGGTTCTGTTATATGAAGTTCAAGAGAAGGAAACCTGGCCGGGCACGGTGGCTCACGCCTGTCATCCTAGCACTCCGGGAGGCCGAGGCGGGAGGATCGCTCAAGGTCAGGAGTTCAAAACCAGCCTGAGCAAGAGTGAGACCCTGTCTCTACTATAAATAGAAAGACATTAATTGGCCAACTAACATATATAGAAAAAATTAGCCGGGCATGGTGGAGCATGCCTGTAGTCCCAGCTACTCGGGAGGCTGAGACAGCAGGATTGCTTGAGCCCAGGAGTTGGAGGTCGCTGTGAGCTAGGCTGACACCACGGCACTCTAGCCTGGGCAACATGGTGAGACTCTGTCTCAAAAAAAAAAAAAAAAGAAAAGAAAAGAAAAAGAGAAGAAAACCTAACCCACAAAAGCAGAAATCAGAGTAGTGAGACCTGGGGGGGAGGGGCAGGCTGGGGAGGGGCGTCCAGGACTGCCTGGGTGATGGAAATCTGTTTGGGGGTCTGGGCAGTGATTACAGGGTGCACACGAAGGGCAACTCACCGAGCCGTACGTTCAAGATTTGTCCTACCTGTTTTACAACATGGTGACCAGGCCTGTGCAACACTTCACCATCCACTGGGCGCGCCTGAGTCCAGAGCCGGTGCCCTCTAGGGCAGGAAAACGCTAACCTGTCAGGTAAGCTGGTCGCTCGCGCGGGGTGTGCAAGGTGCAGCGCACCGCAAGGTGCAGCCAGCCCCGCGGGAGACGGAAGGAGAGACCGAGCTGCTGCCACGTTAGGCCGACCGGGATGGATGTGGCTTCCCATCTCCATTGCCTCCACTGCTCTACTAGGGGCGCGTTTCGACGAAAATAAAAGGGGACATAATTTTATAAGAATGCTTTACTACGTTAATAGCTCAAATTTGGGAACAGCCCAAATATTCAACAACAAAGCACCAGCTTAATGACACGCGGGCACGTCCCTGAACGGGCGACTCAGCCCCTTCCCGAGAAGCCCCAGGGGACGGGGACCACTGCGGAATTGTGTTGAGCATGAGCTGCTTGGGAATGCTCGGTTTCTGTTTTCCCTATGTTTTGATTTTATCCGAGTCCCTGGACGATTTGCAACAAGCCCGAGTTTCGTCCACAGTCAGGAGCGAGAGGGGCGGTGGGGGGTGCGCACCCCGCCGTGAGCGCACCGCACGCCCCGCGCCGCGCCCCACCAGCCGCCCCGCCCCGCGCCCCACCGGGCGCCCCGCACCGGGCGCCCCGCGCCCCACCAGCCGCCCCGCACCGGGCGCCCCCGACCCAGGGCCCGAGAGGCGAGGGGCCCAGGCAGGCCGGGGCCGGGGCGCGGGGCGGGGAGCAGGCGGCGCGGGCCAGGGCGAGCCGCTTCCCCTCTGCGCTCGCAACTGCTCCCGTGCGCACGGGCCACCGCGGGCGCGCCGCGCGCCAGGCCTCCGCCCCGCCGCACCCTCCGCAGAGCGCGGCCCGGGGCGCACGCGGCGCCCGGGGCGCCGCATCCGAGCACCCGCACGGCGAGCGGCCGCCCCATTGGCGGGCGCGGCTCTGCAGGGCCGCCCCGCAGCCAATCGCGGCCGAGGGGCGGAGCTCCGCCGGCCCGGGCCCCGCTGCGGGCTGGGCGGATGCTCAGCGCCGCCGCCCGCCGCCTGCGCCTGCTCCTCGCCCGCCGGGACGGCCGGCCATGCAGGAGCCCCTGCTGGGAGCCGAGGGCCTGGACTATGACACCTTCCCCGAGAAGCCGCCCCCGTCGCCCGGGGAGAGGGCGCGGGTCGGGTGAGAGTCGCTGGGCTTGGGGGCTGCGGGTGGGGGCTGGGATGGCCCTGGTCCCCTCCAGCGGGCGGCTAGCTCCTGCCCTGGGTCTCCTCTGACCTTCGGTGAGTGGCCACCAAGGTCCCTCCTGCCCCAGACACTCTAGTCCTATTTAAGGGGCTGATACCCCTTAGGGAAGAGACCACCCAAGGTTGTACAGGGCCTATCCCCCGACCGGCACAGACTAGGAGACTGAGGCTCAGAGAGGGTGAGGGGCTTGCCTGAGGTCACACAGCAGGCCTTCAGCCGCCGAGTGGGAGGCAGAACCCAAGCTGCCTCTTCTGGAGAAAAGGGCTGCAGCAGCAGTGCCTCAGCCACAGCCATGGGTTAACGCCCTGGGAACTCCCCAGTGGCTCGTGCTCAGGCCGGGATGGGGGTGGGAGGAGCACCAGTGTGAATGGCCCTGGCCCCCAGTGCTGCCCGCTGAGGTGGGTGGCCACTGAGCCAGGAAAGGCAGCAGTCACCGGAGGGACTCCAAGGCCCCGGTCCTTTTGTCCGCCATCCTCACCAGGGCCCTGCAGAACAAAAGGGTGTTCCTGGCCACCTTCGCCGCCGTGCTGGGCAATTTCAGCTTTGGGTATGCCCTGGTCTACACGTCCCCCGTCATCCCAGCCCTGGAGCACTCCCTGGATCCCGACCTGCATCTCACCAAAAGCCAGGCATCCTGGTTTGGGGTAAGGACTGAGGGGGCCAGGGGAGCTGGGACCCACTGACCTCTGTCCCTAGCTGGGGACCTCCCAAAAGCTCTGCTCTGGGACGCCCCCTGGCACCCCCTCAGGGCCCCGGCACCCCTTCCCCCACCCACCCCAGGCTGCCCGGGGCGTGGGGTGAGGCCAGATTGTGTTGATGAGGAAGTGAAAGCCAGGGAGAAGGGGCGGGAGAAGCACCTGGGGAGGCGTCTGTCCTTCAAGGCCCCTGCCAGGCCCCATGCCCGCAGCCAGGCTGCCACAGCAGCGCAGACACCCCCCCCCCATGGATGGGGGCAGGGCATCAGGTGCCGCTGGGCAGAGGACTGTCCCAGGACAGACTCTGCGCTAACAGAGAGGAAGACCCCAAGAGGCGCAGATTCTAGAATTTCAAACTCAAATTTAGAATTCAAGCGTAGTAGCTAAGACAGGACCCGAGCTTTACAGAGGACTTAGTAAGCACCAGGCGGGTGCCGGGTACCACACGGGAGCTCAGGGACTCCCAGGGCCGACCCCCACCAGGTAGGAGCTATCACCCTCCCCATAACACAGCCGAGGAAACTGAGGCTCGGACAGGCTGTGCAATGTGCCCAAATCCCACTGCTAGTTAGTAGCAGAGTCCAGACTGGGTCCTGGTCGCTTCACTCTTCAAATCTTAAAGTCCCAGGGCCTTCGAGTCCCAGAATTCTCCTGTGTTAAATTAGTAGGCACTTAAACATCAAGCTGGACAGAGCCACTGTGGACACAGGGTGCCACCTCCTTCCTGGAGCTTCCGTTGTGATGTCCCTAACAGGTTGTTGACCAGACACTGCGTTTATACTTCAGGAGACAGGAGGCTCACCACCACTGTCGGCCTGAGTCCTGCACAGGTTCCTGGGGCCGGCGGAGAAGGAAACAGTCTCTAGGCACTAATGAGAGATGGGGTGCCTATCGGGGAGACGTGTCTGAGCACCCCCTTGTCTCTGCAGTCCGTGTTCACCTTGGGAGCAGCGGCCGGGGGCCTCAGCGCCATGGTGCTCAACGACCTCCTGGGCCGGAAGCTCAGCATCATGTTCTCGGCCGTGCCCTCGGCGGCCGGCTACGCGCTCATGGCGGGAGCCCATGGCCTCTGGATGCTGCTGCTGGGGAGGATGCTGACAGGCTTCGCCGGGGGGCTCACAGCCGCCTGCATCCCGGTAAGGCCAGGACTCCCCAGCCAGGCCCCACTGCCCTGGCGCAGGTGCTGAGCCTCCGCGTGGCCAGGGCCTCCCGGCCCCGTGCTCTGTCCTGAGAACCTCTGCCTTCCCCACAGCTGCCCTGGGAGCCTCGGCTCACCCTTACCCGGACACCTGCTTTTGGGGAAATTGCCCCACGTCCCCAGCTGCCCCCACTCTGGACTTTCCAAACTTTCTACTCCGTTTCCTGGCCATGGGCAGATGCATTGCTCAATTAGAGAAAACCCTCATTGAGCAATAGGTAGGAAAGGGGAAGCCCCTGCCCCTGCCCCTGCCACACCCCCACCAGGGCCTTCCTATCTTATCCAATGCTCTGCACCTGCCCAGTCTGCTGGCCCGGCCAGGGCGGGCACAGCCATCCCTGGGAGGACCCGACTCGCCCGCTCAGCCGCGTGCTACCATCTCAGAGCTGAGCGCTTCTGCTCGCTTTATGGTTAGGGAAATTGAGGCCAGAGGGAGGTCAGGCGGGCTGCCCGAGGTCACGCAGCGAGTCATGATCAGGACAGAACCCCACCAGATGCCCCACGAGCTGTAGTTCACAGGGCCCACCCCCACCTCGGCCAGGCCCAGGATCCTGCATTCCCACCAGGGCCTGGGGGCGGGTGTCTTGCAGGTCTACGTGTCTGAGATTGCTCCCCCAGGCGTCCGGGGCGCCCTGGGGGCCACGCCCCAGCTCATGGCGGTGTTTGGATCCTTGTCCCTCTATGCCCTTGGCAAGTATCACTCTGCACCTCCGGTGTGGGCGGGGCCCTGAGCAGGTGCAGGTGGAAGGGAACAAACCCGCCCCAGAGCAGACCTGGGCTGGGGCCCTGGCTTCCCGCCCTGCCCCAGCCACCCACTGTGTCCTACAGGCAGTTGCCTGCCCCTCCGTAGTGACAGGCCCATCCCTAACTGGGCGGTGAGGACTTCTCCCGACCCGAAGTCTTCAGACCACGAGAATGCTCCTGTCAAACGATCTCGGATGGAAGTCCACACGGAACAGAGATCAGAGAGCGGCTGCTCTCTGGTGGAGGTGGGGTCGGGCTTTAGGGGTCGGGGCCCAGGGCCTTGCCTGCTCGGCCTATGCCCCCCACCCTGCCATGGCCCTTGAGACCCTCCGAGGACCTCCCACTGTGTGCCAGGGACTGGGCAATCCCTGCACACACACCCCCGCCCCGCCCCCCAGGTAACGCAGGCCTGGGGCAATCCCCGTAGGCTTCCTGTAGGGGTAGTCGCTGGGCTAGACCTTGAAGGACAGAAGAGGTTGCTCAGGGCTGCAGGGGGAGGGGCCCTGCCTGGCGTAGACCCGGCCCCTCCTCCCCCAGGCCTCCTGCTGCCCTGGCGCTGGCTGGCAGTGGCCGGGGAGGCCCCGGTGCTCACCATGATCCTGCTGCTCAGCGTCATGCCCAACTCGCCGCGCTTCCTGCTCTCGAGGGGCAAGGACGAGGAGGCGCTGCGGGCACTGGCCTGGCTGCGCGGGGCCGACGCCGACGTCCAGTGGGAGTTCGAGCAGATCCAGGACAACGTCCGGAGACAGGTGGGGGAGGGGCAGGGCGCCCAGGCTGACAGACCCGCCGCGGCCCCCAGCCCCGTGTGGCCCTGGCCAGTCACGGGGCCTTCCTGAGCCCCGGCCGCTCTTCCTGGAAAACAAGGGTGATGGCTCCCGCCAGTCCAAGAGCCTGGGGCCGGGGGCGGGCGGCCTGTCCCCAGAGCCCGGCTGCCTAGGGGGCCGGTTCTTTCCTGGAGGAGGGAGGGAGGGGCCTCTCGCCCAGCCCCGGGCTGGCCAGGGCAGGGTGGCCCCCGCCAGCGAGGACGGCAGAGCCACCCCAGCAGCCGCCTCGCATTTCCAGAGCAGCCGAGTGTCGTGGGCCGAGGCCCGGGACCCCCACATGTACCGGCCCGTTCTCATCGCCCTGCTGATGCGGCTCCTGCAGCAGCTGACGGGCATCACGCCCATCCTGGTCTACCTGCAGCCCATCTTCGACAGCACCGCCGTCCTGCTGGTGAGCGTGCCCGCACGCCCGCGGCGCCCGCACTAGCTCCAGGGACTGGGAGCCTCGGGGCACCCCCGACCCTGCATGAGCACCTGCCCTGTGCCAGGTGCCAGGGGGACAGCAGATCTGCAGTCTGTGCCATGCACCTGCTCTCAGAATGTTTTTAAGTCACGTTTAAATGTTTTAAAAGAAAATACAGGCCGGGCGCGGTGGCTCACGCCTGTCATCCTAGCACTCCGGAAGGCAGAGGCGGGAGGATTGCTCAAGGTCAGGAGTTCCAAACCAGCCTGAGCAAGAGTGAGACCCTGTTTCTACTAAAAATAGAAAGAAATTAATTGGCCAGCTAAGATTATACAGAAAAAATTAGCCGGGCATGGTGGCGCATGCCTGTAGTCCCAGCTACTCGGGAGGCTGAGGCAGGAGGATCGCTTGAGCCTGGGAGTTTGAGGTTGCTGTGAGCTAGGCTGACGCCACGGCACTCTAGCCCGGGTGACAGAGTGAGACTCTGTCTCAAAAAAAAAAAACAAAAAACAGAAAGAGAATACACAGGACCCCAAAGGAAACCAGGTCATAGAGATTTGGACCCTCGCGACGGTGCACCCAGGTTCAGAGCCCCTGTGGCCTCTGCCCTTGACGGGAAGTCACTTCCGCTCTCTTCTCTGCAAGACAGAGATAGCAGCCAGGCTCCACTGGGCTGTGTGAGCTCCGAGCCAGATGAGATTTGAAGATTAGTAACAGCACAGTTCGACAAGTTGTTGTCTCGCCTGGGTTCTGTGCCAGCTGGGCACAGTGGCGGGCACAGATGTGCCCCTGCCCGGGAGGCCCCGAGGACCAGGGCAGGTGTGCCAGGAAGGTACCCGGCACATGGTGGGTGCTCGCAGCCTGATACCCCAGAGGAGCCACGACCGCCAGGGCTGTGGGCCTGAGCACCCTGCAGCCCTTGGGGACAGGGCGGGGCATGGTGGGGGGACGGAAGCAGCCAGCGGGGTGTCTCAGCCCCGGTGGCCCCACTCCCTGCAGCCCCCGCAGGATGACGCCGCCATCGTGGGGGCCGTGCGGCTCCTGTCTGTGCTGATCGCTGCCCTCACCATGGACCTCGCCGGCCGCAAGGTCCTGCTCTTTGTCTCAGGTGAGCGCCCCTGCCCCAGCACCCCCCTGGCTCCTCCGCTGCTGCGTGGTCAGCCCCGCGGCAGCTCCCAGAGCAGCAGCCAGCTCACAGCGCCCTGGCCCACGAGGGCCGCCCGTCTGTCCACAGCGGCCGTCATGTTCGCCGCCAACCTGACGCTGGGGCTGTACGTCCACTTTGGTCCGAGGTCGCTGCCCCCCAACAGCACCATGGGCCTTGAGAATGCGCCACTGGGGGGCCCAGAGCAGCCCCTGGCCACACCCACCGGCTACCTCACCCTGGTGCCCCTCCTGGCCACCATGCTCTTCATCATGGGTAGGTGTGGGTGACCCCCACGGCCCGAGGTGTGGGTGACGTGCACGGGGGTGGCTGGAGAGGGGCCTGAGCCTGCCCCTGCCCTCCCTGGCAGGCTACGCCATGGGCTGGGGGCCCATCACCTGGCTGCTCATGTCTGAGATCCTGCCCCTGCGCGCCCGCGGCGTGGCCTCGGGGCTCTGCGTGCTGGTCAGCTGGCTCACCGCCTTCGTCCTCACCAAGTCCTTCCTGCTGGTGGTGGTGAGTCTCAGCCCTGGGGACCCTGGGGAGCCTGAGGCCCTCTGCGGCCAGTCATGTCCCCCGCGCGGGCCAGGAGCTGTGCTGAGGACTTGTCCGTTAGGCCATCGGTCCCTCGCGGGGTGTGATGAGCACACACCCCTCAACGCCAAGGCCAAAGGCAGTCAAGTGACAACCCGGCAAAGGCCCTCATTACAAGAAACAGGAAGGAGCCTGGGGAACCTTTCTGAGAAGTCGGGTCATCGCCCAGGCCAGGCAGGACACAGCCCAGCCGCTGCTGGGAGCCAAGAGAGCCACACCCAGGGCCACACCCCACGTGCTCCATCTCCCTGGCAGTTGTGGGCACTGGTGGCAGTGGCGCGCCCTGGGCACACGGGCACACTCCCCCACCCCCTACACACAGCCCGGGTCAAACCAACAGGCCTGAGACCAGCCAGGCCCCGAGTCCCAGCTAGAGGTTCCCACGAGGCAGAACAGACCGGGCCACTGGGGCCAGCACCTGGCCTGGTCCGCTCAGTGATTAGGGCAGGCCAGGTGGGGGCGGGGCATTGCCCAGAGTGCTAAGTCCACCCGTGGTGGCCCAAAACAGCACGCCCGGCCAGTCCACACTGGCAGCCTCCCTCGGGCTGGAGTGCTGAGCACCAGGGCAGACGCAGTGCCCGCGCTGGGGCCTCGGCCCTGCTGCCAGACAGGCGAGGAGTCCTAAGCCAACCCCAGACGAAAGTCAAGGCCCAGAGACCACGCCGACATGTCCGGGCTTTGTCCTGGGGCGTCTCTGGGCAGGGCGAGGACCAGGCGAGGCCCCCACACATCCGGCAGATGCCAGCAGGGCCCACGAGCTCATCCTGGGGTGGGACGTCCCTGGGGCTTCCCCGGTGTGACCCAGCACCCTCTCTTCTCCCCGCAGAGCGCCTTTGGGCTCCAGGTGCCTTTCTTTTTCTTCGCGGCCATCTGCTTGGTGAACCTGGTGTTCACCGGCTGCTGCGTGCCCGAGACCAAGGGCCGGTCCCTGGAGCAGATAGAATCCTTCTTCCGCACCGGGAGGAGGTCCTTCCTGCGCTAGGCCCGCACCCCCGCCTGGGGTGCCAAACCGCCGGGCAGCCAGGCCTCTGCATTGGCCGAAAACCGGCAGCCTGGGACCAGGAGGCAGCACAATCCCTGCTGCCGTCAGAACACGGGAGGACCCGCCGAGGGCGGCCCGGGGCACGGCTCCCCGCTCTCGCCAGGCAGCCCGCTGCCCGGCCCCAGCCCAGGTGGCCCACGGCGGCGCGTCCCGGCACTTCAGCCAAGACCTGCAGGGAGAGGAGGCAGCCACGGGCCACCAGAGAACACACAGCCCGGCCCCGGCCAGGCCCTGCTGCACAGCCTGGGGCCCGTCCCTTAGTCCCGTGGGAAGGACGCTCCCCACAGAAGGCCGTGGCGAGGACAGAGCAGGGCTGGAGGCGGCGACGTGACAGGCACACGCCCCGTTCCCATCACGTGGCCGCCTCTCACCTGCGGGAGGAAGACGGGGCGCTGCCCCCACGGGAGTCTGCAGTCACCCCGGGAGACATCCGGCCTTCTCAGAGCCAGGCACAGGACCCAGTGCGGCCACTGCCGCCTGCCCAGCCAGCCTCTGGGAACGGGGGTCTCCCGTCTGCAAACTGTGTTCGCCCTATTTATACAAATAAAGGAACCAGGCCTGCAGCCCCGGAGAGGAGGGAGTGGGGTCTATGCAGGACAGGGAGCCCCTCGCCAGCAAGCAGCCAGGCTAGACGCCAGCTCTGTCCCGGCTGCCAGGCAGCGGGGCCCTCTGCCGCCTCAGCCACGGTGCAGCAAAGGGAGGGGAGAGGCAGGGGGCCTGAAGGGGGCCCAGCCCGGCTCTTAACACTCCAGCCCTGCCCAGCTGAGTGGCCTTGGGCACGTCACTCTCCTCATCCCAGATGCTGAGCAGGCTCAGGGCAGCACCTGTGCTTATTTCCTGGGCCTGCAGCCCCTGCTCAGCTGGGCTGGGGACATCCCTACCAGTCCACATGGGGGCCCCCAAGGCAGACGACAGGGAGCAAGCCCGACTTCAGCCCCACTTTATTGCTCAAGACACAGGCCGAACAGTGAGGGGCACACAGGCTCCGAGGCGCAGGGCAGAACCTTAGGCAGGGGCGGAGCCCTCGGCCATAAGGACAGACATTCCGGCAAGGCGGCACCCCTGCCGATGGTGCTTCTGCTGGGAGATGGGCCCCAGGACCACACAGCTCTGGGCTCACTGGGAACCTCGGGCAAGTGACCTGCCCACTCTGGCCTGTGACCGAGGGCCTGTCCACCTCTGCACCCAACCCCATGGCCTGCCCAGCACCCACCCAGCTCCCCCACAGGGCACGAGTGTGACCTTCCTGACACACAGCCAAGCCCTCCTCCTGCTGCCAGCGATGCTCCTCAGGCAGGGGCCGGAGGGACCCAGAGCCCCCACCTGGGCAAGAGGGGGCAGGCGGGCCTTGCCCCCCCAGGAGGTAGACGGGTCTTGTGCACTGCACACTCGGAGGAGACACACACACACACACACAGGTCTCAGCACTGCACACTCAGGAGACACACACACACACAGCCCTTTGAACCCAGCAGTGGCCTGGGGAACCCTGAAGGCACATGTCCCACCGAGCCGGCCACCATGGCCCTGCCACCTTGGGGCTCGCCAGGCCAGATCCCCGGAGGGCTGCTAGTGACGCAGGAGCCCACGGGTGAGTCCCCAGGGCAGTCGTGAGCAGGGCCCGAGTGCCCCCTCCCAGCCTGGGAGCCTGTGCTCCTGTCCCAACGCTGCCGGGCACAACAGGTCCTGGGAACGGCCCCGGCACAGCGATGGGGCTGGTGTCTCCACAGCAAGGCTCAGTCCCTGAGCTCTGGGAGCCCAGGGCCCGGGGCGGGCTGGGGCTGGGCCCAGAGCAAGCGTCCTCCACACCAGCCACTCCGAGGCCCACCCGGCAACCGGAGGAGCCCACAGGCCCAGGGCGGATGGGATCCACTTCCAGGCAGCACCTCTCCCTGCATGGGCCTTGCTCCCGGTGGCCTAGCACACAGGGCAGTGGGGACAGCTCTCTGTGGTGGGTGACTCTGGCCTCTGCCCTGCTCCGAAAAGGCAGAAGTTTCCTACAGAAAGGGCTTGGGGGCAGGCCGGCAGGAGTACCTGAGGTGGGGGCTTGGGCCACTGCTGATGTGGCCGGACCACGCCAGAACGGTGGGGGCCCTCGTAGGCGCCAGGGAGGGCCTGCTCTCCCCACTTCCTTAGCACCAGGGCGGGGGGGAGGGGCAAAACCTAGTGGCCCGAGCCAGGCCCGTGGGAGGTGGGGCAGCAGGGTGTCCCGGGTGGCTCGTGTCCAAGACTCCAGGGAACGCGGCAGGGAGCACCCCCACCGAGCTGTCCCGTCACTGCCGAGGCTGCTCAGGACACCGCCCTGCCGTCCCGGGCCCCAGGGCCTCCACCTGCCAGAGGGCTGGGCCAGCCCCTCTGCCCAGCACCCAGGCAAAGGACCCAGAGGCGGGCCCCGGCTGGACGTGGGGGAGCTGCCCCAGGCCCGGGCAGCCCGGCAGCGGTGCTGCCCACGGTGCGAGGTCCACAGAGCTGCTGGGCGGGGAGCGGGGCTGGTGCCCATGCTGAGCTGCCGTGGGCTCTGTCCGGCCTGCAGTCCTGCAGCCGGGCCCAGCGCAGAGTGGAGACCGGGCAGACGGGGGACTGGGGACGGGGCAGAGGGTGCCTCCGCCGGACTGTCCTCTGGGTCGACGTCCAGGCCTCATCTGGGTCTCACACGGAGCCAGGGGAGCGCGTGGGGGAGGGCGCCCGCCCGTCACAGCTCGCCCTCCAGGGTCTCCGCCAGCTTCTCCTCATCCGCCTGCTGCCTCTGCTGCTGGATCCTGGCATAGGAGATGGCGTCGCCCCTGGGGAGACAGCGGGGCGGCGTCACAGGGCCCCCGGGCATCCCAGCCCCTGCCCGACGCCCGCCCGTGCCCCAGGCGTGGCCCACAGGCACTGGGATTTCCCAGAGACCACTGCCGGGTGGCAGAGGGCTGCCTCGTGGCCTGAGACTGGCATGGGCTGCCTGGGACGCCAGGCTGAGCAGGCATCAGCGTGCGTCTCGGGGGCGCAGGAGAGAGGGCAGGAAGGGGTTCTCGCGAGCCGCGCATTTGCTATCCCGGCTACGGGCCGCGACAGGGCGAGACCCGGCCACCCAGAGGTCTTGGGGGTCCTCTCGCCTTCGTGACCTAGAGCTGAACACCCGGAGAGACTGAGGAGTCTCTGACACCCTCCGCGCCTATTTCCACCACTGGACAAAAGGGGCCACCCTGGGGCCCCGAGACTTGGGGGGGCAGTGAGGGCAGCCCCCCGGGCTGGGACCCGCACACGCACTTCTTGCCCAGAGCGGAGAGTCCGTACAGCACCCCCGTGGCAAAGGCGATGGCGTTGCCCAGCAGCGTGGTCAGGGTGAGGCTGATGACGACGGGAACCACGGCCATCCTGGGGGAGGAGCAGACGTCACGGGGCCGCCCCACCACGGCCACCGTCCTGCCCGGCTCCCCCGAGTCCCCAGACCCTCCCAGACAGCAGGGGGCAGGAAGGACCCCCAAAATCGACCGGGACACAGGTTCACGGCCAGGCGTCACAGAGTCCTCAAACACCCCTGAACGTGTCTGCAAGATTCTGCACGCTGTCTGGGAACAGAACCCGAAGCTTCCATCAGACTTTTGAAAAGGCCTGTGATCCCGAAAGGGCTAGCCAGTCATGAGACGGTGGAACACCCCCACTCTTCACCCTTAGCGGCCCAGAGAGAGGCTGTGGCGGGAGAATCTGGCGTCCTGCCGTCCCTCACCGGCCAGGCGCAGGTCACTTTACCTCTCCGAGGCTCAGCCCCTCTCCGTGAAGGGGGTCAAAGGCCGAGGGAAGGCTCGCCGACCACTGAGCACGCTGCCCAGAGCCCCGCAAGCGCTGGGGGACAGCTCTGACCAGCACAGCACGCCGCCACACCTCGGCCAGCAAGGGCCCCAGAAGTCAGCCCAGCACGGCCGGCCGGCGGCTGGGCAGCTCCGGCTGGGCGCTGCGCCTGCCCGCCTCGCTGCCCTCTGGCGCCGCCTGGCGGCGGGATCCCCTGGGGCCTAAACACCGCGGGGCCGGGATTTCCAGGCCAGCGGCAATTCCTGGGCTGACTGGGCCCGGAAAGTCCCGGTGACCTGGAGACCAGGACTCGTCCGTCACTTCCCTGGAGGAGGCCGCCTGTGCAGGAGAATGGACTCTCAGCCACTGCCTTCAACCTGGATTCCCATTCTCATGGGACCTGTGGTCATGCCATTTTTCTGTAGTTAAAAAAAAAAGGTCAAGGCCGGACGTGGTGGCTCACGCCTGCAATCCCAACACTTTGGGAGGCCAGGGCGGGAGGATCCTTGAGCCCTTGAGGATCCTTGAGTTGGAGGATGCTGTGAGCTGTGATTGTACCACTGCACTCTAGGCCAGGAAACAGAGCAAGACCACATCTCAAAAAAATTTTTTTTCAAAATAATAAAATAATAGAAATTATAAAGAAAAAGAAAGACCATAGGAGGAAAAACCAGACAACACAAAATTAAAGGCAGGCCAGGCGTGGTTGGCTCATGCCTGTAACCCCAGCATTTTTGGAGGCTGAGGCGGGAGGATCGCTTGAGCCCAGGAGTTCAAGATCAGACTGGGCAACATGGAGAGACCCCGTCTCTGCAAAAAATAAGAAAAGCCAGGCGTGGTGGCACGCACCTATTGCCACAGCTACTCAAGAGGCTGAGGCAGGAGGATTGCCCCACGGTACTCCAGCCTGGGCGACAGAGCTAGACACCATCTCTTTAAAATTAAAAAAAAAAAAAGGCAAACAACAGACTGGAAAAATATTTGCAGCAAATATAACAAAGGATTATAACATCTTTAATACAGAAAACACATATCTCTTGCTAAGTAGAACACTAAGATTCTAAGAGGTTAAAAAGAAAACCAAAAATTTTTTAAATAAAAAAATGCCATTAGAACATATGGGAAAATATTTTACCTCATAGCTAACAAATAAATAAATACAAATGTAAACACGGTCTACGGCACTAGGTAGGGGCCAGGAGAGAAATGCAAGTGACCTCTTTGGAAAGTAATTTAGTCACACATACTAAAATCTTTCTAATGATCATAACATAATCTTTGACCTAATAATTCCATACCTGGAAATAAATCCTAAGGAAATCACAAACAGAAAAAGTTTTAGCTGATGGAAGTTCATCACAGTTCGTCTTACACCATGGCGAAGAAATTAAGAAACCCATGATATAGCCACTGAATACATGTTCCTGTCAGTAAAGGTGATGTTTCATTATACTAAGTGAAAAACGGCAGGACACAAACTTATTTACAGTGGCTTTAACTGTGAAAAACAGGCTTTAAAAACCTCCTTAACACAGGATGGGCACACATCAGCAGGTCAACAGGCATGGGGCTCTGAGTAACAGTTTTTGATTTTCCCAATTATTGTTAATGAGTATGTATTTCTGTGGCATTTTTAAAATGGTGTTTTAAAAACCCGAAGTATACAGTGATGCACACAGACCAGTACTCTGTGACTCTGTATTCCTCTGTGACTCAAATACCAGGGACACCATCAGAACTCAGCAGGCACCTGTGCTCTTGCTGTCAAAACTATTGGGTCTCCACAAAGACAAAGAGAGCTTTGGTCTGTATTTACTTCTACAAATAATATAGAAAATAACAAATATTGCTGCTGCTGCCAGCCTCCTTTGCACCTGGCATGTTCTAGGATCTTCTATGTATTAAAATTTCTTTTTTTTTTTTTTGGACATAAGAGTCTCACTCTGTTGCCCGGGCTAGAGTGCTGTGGCGTCAGCCTAGCTCACAGCAACCTCAGACTCCTGGGCTCAAGCGATCCTCCTGCCTCAGCCTCCCGAGTAGCTGGGACTACAGGTGTGTACCACCATGTGTGGCTAAGTTTTTTCTTCTTCTTCTTTCTTTTTTTTTTTTTTTTTTTTTTGTAGAGACGGGGTCTTGCTCTTGCTCAGGCTGGTCTCGAACTCCTGAGCTCAAGTGATTCTCCCACCTCAGCCTCCCAGAGTGCTGGGATTACAGGTGTGAGCCACCGTGCCGGCCCCATGTATTAAACTTATCTTGAAATTGGTTCTATGTTATGACTCACATGTGAGGTACTACGTATTGATTTTGTTGTTAGAAACAGGACAATTGTTTAAAAGCGTATTTAGGACACAATGTTTTCTACTCTGCCCCTCATTTTTCCCTTCATGCCGGGATATCTATTTTGACCACACGCTTTGGAAGGGCTGCACGGAAGCATGTCATACGGCCCTACCATAATGTTCCTACCATAACAATTCCCAACTGTCAGACCCAAATTCCAGAGGTTTCCCGTGTCTGCATGTGGCATGTGACGCTGCAGTTCACGCCCACATACCTTTGCACTCTCACGTGACTGCAGTGCCGCCGGAGCTAAATTCCCAGGTGCAGAGCTGCCGGGCACCTTTTCTAGCAGCCATCACCAAATTCCTCTGAAATGAATGCACCTGCTCCCCGCCCGCCCGCCCCAACACCCTCATCTGCCCTCCGGGCCGCGTGGTCGGCAGGGTTCCGGGGAACCGCGTGGCCGGGCCCGGCAGGCAGCCCCTCACCCGCAGTAGAAGACAGCCTTCTGCCAGGCGCGCAGCCGGTCCGCCTTCTCCGCCACCATGTTTGCAAACTCCACGAACTGGCAGCAGAAGGGCGCCTCGCACAGCAGCAGGACAAAGGCGTTCATGCTGGAGGGGCGAGGGCGAGAGACAGCAGCCACTGACGATCCTGGGATGGTGAGGGCGGCCCCCAGTGCCACCAGGAGTGCCGCCCTCCTTCCCCGGCCCCTCCTGTCACCCCAGCTCCAGGGCGCCTGCTTCCCCCTCCAAGAGCCTCTGCGGAACTCTTCCCCTGTCCCGGCACGCCCAAGGCCTGTCTCCCCAGCCCAGCTGAACACTCCAGAGGGCAGAGCCTGGGTCTGCGCTTCCCGTTCGCCTCTTCTGCGGCAGCGGCTCTGCTGCAGTCAGTGCTGTCACCGCGGCGGCGCTGGAAGGCTCCCCCCAGGAGAGGCAGAGAGCGGGGCCAGCCAGTCCAGTCGCTGAGGGCTGACTGCCCGAGCTGGGGAGCAAGGAGCCCAGCAGGCCCTCTGCCGGGACCCCGAGTTGGGCTGGGGACAGCTGCCGGTGACTGAAGGCGTCTGCGCCAGTCTCTGCTTCCTACTGGTGGATAACAGTTCCCTGACACTGGGCTGGTCAAACGCACCAGGCCCTTACATCTGCCCCCAAGCTGTCTTTCCCCGTTTGACAAACAACAAAGCTCAGGCTGCCCAAGAGCCCGCCCAAGCCCCAGGCAGGAGGGCCAGGCCTCCAAACGCCCCTAGGACTCGGCCAGTCTGGGACTCCACCCCTGAAGCCCGGCCTGGTGCCTCCGGCCAGCACAGGCCCTGGGGCCTACCGCAGCAAGCCCCCAAGTCCCTCCGCTGGCCCGAGGTCCCTAAGGGTGGGACCTGCGTCTCGTCCACCTCTGCACCGCCTGAGGACACTAGCAAATTCTTACTGCACAGACACTTCCTGTGCACCTCAAGGGGTCCCATTCGGCCACAGCCGCACTGGCCTGCCCCACCCACCTCCCTCCAGCGGGACGGAGCCACCCCCGCAGGAGGACTCCCATGAGGGACTCCCATGGGGGTGTGCTGGCCGCTGGT
This sequence comes from Microcebus murinus, assembly GCF_040939455.1. NCBI lineage: Eukaryota > Metazoa > Chordata > Mammalia > Primates > Cheirogaleidae > Microcebus > Microcebus murinus. Next base: position 93,843,175 of record NC_134115.1, on the reverse strand, counting down.
TCCCATGCCAACCTGCCCCTCCCGTCCACCCCTGGCTGGCTCACCCAACACCGGGCTGGATGGCCCTGCCCCTCAGCCAGCCCCAGTGGCCAGTCTCCATGCCGCAGCCCTGGGAGCTCCCAGAGGGCAAAGGCCCCACTGCAGTGGGCTTGGTGTCCACACATGCGACTCAGTGGACACTCAGGCAACGTGTGTGGCCTCAGCCCTGCACCCAATAAAGGCCTGGGGGGCATTCCCTGGCCGTGACCCCTTGTGAAGAAACCCGGACACAGGGCGGGAGCGTGAAGAAGACCCACACCTCGGCCGGAAACCCAGCGCCCCGCACCCGCAGGCAGGACAGCCACGCGCTACTCACATCATCCACACGCCAGCCGCGATGTTCAGAGGGTGGATAGTGACGCAGTTGAAGAGGCCAGAGATCGCACAAGCTTGAAAGCAAGAGACAGGGGCGGGAATGAGCAGGGAGGAGGGAGAGGCCTGCAGGGAAGGCCGCCCAGGGAGGTGGCTTGAGAAATCTGGAGCATCCCTAGGGACGCTGAGCACCCGGTTCTCGCAGCACCCAGAGGTCCCCCTGTCATCCGAGACAGATGAGGCAACATAACTGCTCACAGGTATGGACAAGACTCAGAGAGGTGAAGCGACTTGCCCCAGGCCCCCAGCAAGGTGCTGGCCAGGCTGCAGGTGGCTCTTGGAGCTCGGGAGGCCACAAGGGCATCTCACCCGCCCTCCATGCCAAGGCACAGAGGAGCCGGCCCTCTGGCCCCAGCTGTACAGCACCCAGAGGGCGGTTAGGATCCAAGAGAGACTGTCTCGCAAAGTTACTCAGTCCTCAGTAAGTGCCACCTGTCACCACTCACGGGGCTGGCCACACGAGAAGTCCTCTGACTCGGAAAACGTGGCTTGGATTTTGGCCAGGACAAGGGGTGCCTCTCTTGGAACAAAGATCGGAACCAGGTAAGACCAAGTGACCTTGGGCACGTTCTCTTCATCCTTCTAGGCAGCTTTCCCCTCTGTACATGGGCAAGTCCCACAGCCCGGCCCGCCCACCGCCACAATACCAAAGGGCCCTGACGGACACGATGCGTCCTCTTCCAGCCCAGATGGTGGCTTCGCTGACACCCGAGTGTGGCACCTGGACTTTCCTCGACCCGCAGCCTACAGCCAGCTTCACAAGAACCCCAGGGGCCCTCGAGGCAGGGCCAGGGAGCTGGCAGTGGGGAAGCCGGGCCTTCCGAGGCAGCACAGCCACCAGCTCATTAAACTTGCAGCAGCTCTGCACCTGATCCTCCGACACGGGTCAGGAATTCTGCCGATTCCCGTGTAACCCTATGCAGGCGGCAGGCGACAGGCAACGGGAGGAAACCAGATGAAGTGAGCCCCGAATGCAATGGCACTGCCCCTGTGTGCCCCCAAGGTCCCCTTCTCAAAGCCAGGACTCAAAAGTGGCACCTATCCTCAGCACATCCTTAGGAACATACGCAACAGACGGCAAGATTCCCCAGAGCCACAGACCTCGGGGGGCTGCCCTGGCAGAGTGCCCACTGGACAGGGCTTCTCCCCACGAGGCAGCTGAGCCTGGCCTCCCCTGACGGCGCCTGCCTTCCTGCTGCAGTCAGCAGGTTGCTGCCAGCTCCAAGCCCACCCCCGCTGTCCCTCCCACAGCCAGCCTTGGGGGAGGACCAGGGCTCAGCCCCACCTAGCCGGCTCCAGCCAGGAGTCCTTTAACAACAAAGGGCTTGAGATGTCCACTCAGGGGTCTCGATACTGGCATTTTCCACGTGAGGGGAGTGTCACCGTGCAACCATCTGCCTCCAGATGCTCTTAGGACTCCAGGGAAAGGCCACCCGCCCTAAAGGAGGGCAACCGGACCCAGGCCCTGTTTGAATTCCTGCTGCATCTCTAAAACACCTACATTCTACCTTGTATACAGTATTTGGTATTCACATAACAATGCCCCCAATCCGCAGGTGAAACTGACAATTCGGGGCGATGCCTTAAGTTTAGCTTCTCCAGAAGCTGCATCCGCCTGTAGGCCCCACACAGCACGGGCACCCCTGGGGCAGGCACAGGTGCCCCTTGGAGAAGCACAGACTAGGTGGGATTCCAGGGTTAACCTGGGGGTCAGCAGGGCCACTGACCAAGACGGAGGGAGGGTGGTGGCCTACAGGACACAGTCAGGACCTTTCCTTTCTCCACCACTGACGAGTGTCACCCCTCAGCACCGCCCACCGCAATCCCTAAGGCCCGACCTTGAGCCCACCAGTCTCTCCTGCAGAGCCAACCTCGTGCTTGCTCTGAACGGCAGGGACAGGACCCGGGCCTGCCTCACCGCTGCCGCTGGATGAGGGCACACCTCGCCTGACAGCACACTCTAACCTGCACCGCCCCGCCTGAACCTCCTTCCGCCCTCCACCCGCCTGGCAAGACTGTGGGACTCGAAGGTGACCCTGAGAGGAGGTCCCCTCTGGCAGGAGAGCTGGTGGGGTCTGCCCTGTCCAGGCCCCAGCGGGAGCCAGGCAGGCACCGTGTAATCCCTGCAGACTTCCTCAACAGACATCCCCTTTCTAAGGCCTTGCACCGTGCGCTCTCCCCTCACATCATTCAGACAACTTATATTCGCCTTTGGAGGCCAGTGTCTGTGGCACTGCGGTCCCCAACCCCCGGGGCCACCGCACGGCACCGGAACCGAACCGACGGCATCCCCGCCCGAGCTCCACCCCCTGCCCTGTCCGTGGAAACGCCGTCTCCCGTGAAACCCGGCTGGGTGCCGCGTTTGCCTTCCTCGCGTCCTTGGGCTCGTGTGGAAGACCACCCTGGCTCCCGGGAGGGAGCGCCCGGCAGTGACGAGGCCCCGGGGGAGGCCGTCGCCGCAGCTCCCGCGCCGCGCCCCGAGCCACCTATGCCCGGCGCCACCGGACCTTCAGGACGCCTCCAGCCGGCCAGACCCGTCCCCGCCCAAGGCCAGGCAGGCCACCGCCCGCGCGCCCCAGGCCGCAGGGGACGCGCACCCGGCCCGCACGTGCACGCCGCCAACCGCAGCGGGGCCGCCGGGTGCAGGCCGGCGCTGCGCTCCCCGGGGACCCGCTCCCTCCCGGGGTTCCCGGAACCGCCAGCCCAGCGGGCCACGGGGCGCGGGCCCGGCCGCAACCATGGCAACCCAAGACGCCGGCCCCGCCCCGCCCCGCCCCGCCCAGCAGGCCGCCCGCCCGCGCCCCGCAGACCCCGACCCGCTGGGGCCCTCCCGCGGGGCGCGCATGCGCGGCGGGCCGGGTACTCACAGACGGCCCCCAGCACGCCCGACAGGCGACACAGCCAGCGGTACCACCATGTCATGCCCTCCTCCTGCGCGGGTGGCGCGGAGCTGGCGGACGCCGACGCCGCCCCGGCCGAGCCGCTCATGGTGCCGCGGTCCGGCGCCGCCCGCGGCCCTCACAAAGGGCTCCGGAGCCGGCCGCGTCGACGCCGGCGCGCGGCCTTGTGGGAGAGGCGCTCATTAGCATAGGGGGCGGGCCCGCGGGGGCGGTGCTCATTAGCATAGGGGGCGGGGCTGTTGCGTGGGGCCGCCCAGGCGGGCAGACGCGCCCCGGGGGACCAGGTTCCCGGCTGCGCAGGGCGGTGCTGCCCGCGCACCCCTCGCCTCTCCTTTCCCTGCCCGGGCCGCTCACGTCGGGGCATAGCCCACCGCCCAGGCGTCCCCGCCCTGCCGTGGTGGGTTGCCAAGCCGGTTCCAGCAGGTCATGGGAAGAAAACGCAGCCTAAGTGCACGTTTCCTTTATTGTGCCCGAAGGGCTGGGGGTGCCTTTCCAGAGTCTCCAGCCCCGCCCCCAGCCTTCTGGACGCTGGAGAAGACCCTAAGCCTGGAGCAAGTCAGAGTTGGAAAGCGGAGGCCAGAAGTCAAGCCTCCAGGCCTGGCCAGACGCCTAGGAAGTGCTCGGCAACGGTGGATGTACGGGAGGGGAAGCTAAGGCAGGGCCAACGGTGGATGTACGGGAGGGGAAGCTAAGGCAGGGCCCGGCCCGGGCCCAGCCGCTGGTCCTCTTCCCGCGCCCGGGGCTGGAGGGCCCAGTACCGGCCCTGCAGGCTGGCCCGCGCCTCCAGGAAGCCCTGGCTGAACTCCATCTCCGCCTGGCTGCCCTCTGACTCCCAGTAGAGCACCTGCGGCCCGTGGAACGTCGTGGTCTTCAGGCTGTGGGTGTCCCGGATCTGGGAGGAACGGCCGGGAGGTGACGATTAGCCAGCGGTCATGGAAGCCGTAACCTGCAGGGTCTCAGCATTCGGGATGCTCACTAGAGCCCTATCAGGGGGACACTATTATCCGACCCAGAACTCTGACCTCAGGGAAGTTATGTCACACACACACCCCAAGGACACAGAGCCAGGGTGCCAGAGCGGGGATTTGGGCCCGATCTGTCTGATTCCAGAGGCTGCCTCCCCTGGGGCGGGCTCGGGGGCCAGTCCTCCCAGGACACACAAACCCAAGGGGGAGCAGCTCTTCTGGCAAAGTTATATCCGGCTGTAACGGGCAGCCTACATCAGAAAAGTTGTTTTCTATTGCACTCTTTCAATAGGTCAATAAACATTTATTGGTGACTGAGTGGAGGAAAGTCTCTCCCTCCATTCTTTCATTAGTGATTTTTAGGGTTTTGGTCTGAAATAAACTAAAAGGGTCCCCTAGCCCAGCACTCCCTGTGCCATGGCAAAAGCCAGCCCACTTCTGTGCCCGTCCCGGTGTCCTCACCGAGATGTAGCTGGCATTGGCTCCCTCGGTCCCAGTGCCCAAGCCCATGGCCAGGGCGTGGATGGCAATCCGGGCCTGGGGGGCCACGTCGATGAAGAGCCGGCAGCCCCCTGCGTTCCTCCTATCTGGACTCAGAGAGGGGCTCACGATTTCACCCCAGGGTCCAAAGAGCTGCCTGTCACATTCTGCAGGGGACAGCAGGTGGGCGGGGTGGGTGTGGGCCACCTCAGGGACACAGGAGCCCAGACTGACAGCTGATGCCAGAGGCCAGGGCAGCTCAGCTCACAGCCGGGGACAGTATGGTGCTGTGGTCGGTATGGGGACTCCCAGGCAGAAGTCCCCTTGAACCCAACCTCTACCTCTTCCTGGCTAAGTGACTTTAGGCAAAGACTGTATGCTGAGCTTCAGAGCCCCCCTCTGTAACTGAAGCAAACCGTGGCACACTCCGGGCAGGGGGGTTGGCAGGAGGACTCAGTAAAGCCACGCCTGCAAAGTGCTGGACACCGAGCCAGGCGCCAAGGATGAGTTCCAGCCATGTCAAGCGTCCCCATCACTAGGGGTCCACTCGAGCCCCACCTGCCTGCCCCTCCTACCCTCCCTTGAGGCAGGTGCCTGCTTGCGGGGCAGCTGGGGAGAAGCAGTACAGTGACAGGGGCTCTTGCCCTCTGGCAGCACCCAGCAGCGCCCGTGCACCTGGCAAGCGCGTGGAGCCACGGCCCGAGGCATAGGGTGGGGACGTGGACCGAGTCCCACGCCCACCCATCCTGCTGCACACCCCCGGGAGGGAGGGATGCAGCGTCCATCTCGGGGCCTCATCTTGACCACCCGTGCGGACCAACACTGGCCGCCTCCGGGCTCCTCCCATCCCAGTCAGCTCCCCCCGTGTCTTGCCCGCTGTCGCCGACAGCACCCAGCCACCCCCCTGCCGGGCCTGGGCTGCCCTGCGGGAGGTGGGGTGCGACCGCTCACTACCTCTGTGCACGGTTCTGCCGGCAGGCCAGCTCCAGTACCGCAGCACCACTCCGCCCGCCCGCCTCGCGCGGCGCTGCCTCACCAGCAGCGTGTTGGTGTTGGGGCTGAAGGTCTTGCCGGGCAGCCCGGTGCACGACTGCCTCCACGCGAGCCGGCCCCAGAGCAGCAGCGTCTCCCCTGGAAGCCGCGGTGCAGTGAGGCGCCGGCCCCCTACTCGGCGCAGCAGGAGGTGGCTCCAGGGTGACTGACCCACCATGGAGTCCCGACCCTCCCATCACTGGCTCTCCCACTCACTAATCTCTCAGTTTCCTCATCCGTGAAATGGGGATGGCCACGCCCTGTCACGGGGGGGGGGGGGGGGGACCGTGCACGCCCTTGTCACGCTGGCCCCGGGCAGGGCCCATCACTGACAGCAGCTGCCGGTGTGGGCCTGGACATACCAGCGCTGCAGTTGAGGGAGCTCTCGAGGACTTGGAGGGTCACCACCTCCCCCAGGGGCCGCCCGATGGCCACCGCACAGTCTGCCTGCCCCGAGCCTCGCAGGTCAATGGTCCCGGCTGGCTCGAGGTGCTGCCCACCGCAGGCACCTGGAAAGGCAGCAGGAGCGCAGGTGAGCAGAGCGTGCGGGTTCCGGCAGGACGGGGCTGGGTCTTTCCATGCTGAGGAAAGAGACTGGAGGTGGGGGTCGGGGGGTGGGGACCACATCCTCCCAGGCCCGGCTGGAAGCTTGCTCAGGTCAGGGGTGTGCGTGGGTCAGAGGGTCAGCATCACAGTGCAGATGTGCAGATGCTGAGTGCAGATGCCCCAGCAGCGGGGCAGTGCGTGGGGCAGTGCGTGGGGCAGTGCGTGGGGCAGTGCGTGGGGCAGTGCGTGGGGCAGTGCGTGGGGCAGTGCGTGGGGCAGTGCATGGCTTTGCGTCACTCAGACATGGGTTTCCCACTCTGAAGCCTTCAGTTCATTTGACCTTGATGATGATGAGAGTGACTTTCCCTTTGCCAGGTAGGAAGGGGGCCGGCCCTGCACCTGGCCTCCAAGGCACGCCCCTGCAGCCCACTACACGCATCCTGGGGGGCCAAGTGCCTGCCCTAGCTCCCACGGGTGGAGACGCCTCTGCCCGCCCCTCCTGCGGACAGCCTCCCGACAGAAAGGAGGAAGGAACGTAACTGGGCCGCGCTGGGCTTTCCCGGGGACTGGGCAGGAGCCGCAGGGGCTGGGGAGCTGGGGAGCGGAGGTGGGCCCAGGACTGGGGCCCCTCTGGGGAAGCCACAGCAGCAGGTGCCACTGTGGTCTGGCCCAGGGCAGCGGCTTCCTCATGGGGCGCTGGGCGGGGTGTCCCCTCCGCTGCACAGGGCCCGGCCCAGCAGCCCCGCAGGGTCACGGGCTTGGGCAGGTGCTGGCAGAAGTTTGCTGGCACCGGCGCCCCAGCTGGGGGGCCAAGGCAGGTGTCCTGCCGGCTCTGGACGCCATCCCCGCAGGAGACGGAGCACTGCAAGAGAGGGAAGGCGTCACGGCCAACCCTGCCAGAGGACAACCATGTGTCATCTCTGCACCACCTGGGAGGCAGGCAGGTGTCCCCATTCCACAGAGGCAGAAACTGAGGCTGAGAGGTAACCTTGCGTGGGTCACCCTCTAACCGTCACCACTGAAGCCTCTCTGCCTCTCCAGGCCACAGGGCAGGGGCCAGGCGCTTGGCGGTGGGACCCTCTCCTTCCATACTGCCTGTCACTGCCCGCCTGGCTCTCATCCCCACTGGGCCAGATGCCCAGGCCCTTGTGACAGAGGCGGGTGGTGTCCACAGAGCAGGCCTCAAGGCTGTGGCTCGTCTCTGTCTGCTGCACCCCTGTAACCCCCCCTCCAACTGTGCATGATCCCCTCCAGCCTCGCTCACCTCTGTCCAGGTGCTGACGTGCCACCGGTAGGCACAGTCACCAACAAGGCAGGGGACGCTGGCCTGGGGCCGCACCAGAGCTGCACAGGCCGCCTCGTCCACCTCCGTGTCCCGGCCGCGGTCGAGCTGCACGCAGGCCACCGAGCGCCTAGCAGTGCCGAGGCCACAGCTGGCCGAGCAGGGGCCGAGGGCCGTGACTGTCCACCTGCAGGAGGAGACCCAGAGAGGCTCCCTGCCCGAGTGGCCTCAGACAGTGCCCGGGCAGGCCCCAGGCCCCCGTCCACTCACGGGGCCACTGGCTCAGGACGGTTCCGAAAGGCTCTGCAGGAAAGGGACCGCTTTCCCCTTAGCTGGGGTCTCCCTTCGTCCCCTCTATTGCACAGCACCTGTGAACACCCCACAGAGCCGCCCGCGTGCCCCAGGGTAATGGGAATCAGATCTGCCGCCAGAGGGTCATAAACCCGTCCGTGGGAAACGGGGTTATCCAACGAACGCCGCTCGCTCGCCAGCGATTTGGGAAGGAAACGTTTGGTCCCTGCTCTGCAACGTCTCCAAATAAGTCACAGACGAGTTAAGGGTCTAAATTTAAATGAACTGTTTTCTGCGACGGTGGGTTTATTTATGTGAAACTTAGCAGGCAGGAGGAAACCTGGCGGTGTGGCGCCAGCGACCGAATCCGGGCGGGGGAACATGGTGGACGTTTGCTACACGGCGTAGGAAAGGATTTCATAACGAAAACCGCAAAACTGCAAAAAGAACCCGTGAAAGAATTGTGAGGCCGGGCGCGGTGGCTCACGCCTGTAATCCTAGCACTCTGGGAGGCCCAGGTGGGTGGTCAAGGTCAGGAGTTTGAAACCAGCCTGAGCAAGAGCGAGACCCCGTCCTCTGCTAAAAATAGAAATTAATTGGCCAACTACAAATATATAGAAAAAATTAGCCGGGCGTGGTGGAACGTGCCTGTAGTCCCAGCCACTCGGGAGGCTGAGGCAGAAGGATCGCTTGAGCCCAGGAGTTTGAGGTTGCTGTGAGCTAGGCTGACGCCACGGCACTCTAGCCCGGGTGACAGAGCAAGACTCTGTCTCAAAAAAAAAGAATTGTGAGCGAGGTAGCAGAGTCCTCCCCCACACTCTGGCCCCCACGGGCTCGAGCACTGGTCTGGCCTGTGTCCCTGCTGGCCAATCCTCTGTGGGGGTAGTAGAGGCTCACAGCCTCAGGGCCCTCGTGGCCGTCAGGGCCTACCCAGCCTGGTGGTGCTGGCACCTCCCCCTCACCTGGCACAGCACAGCTGTGACCTGGGCCGCTGAGCTGCCCTTTGGTCCCCACAGCGGCTGGCCTGGCATGGGCCTGCCCCAGGAGTGCCCCTCCCGCCGTGCCGCCAGCCACCCACCTGGGCGGGCAGGGCTCCGGGCTGCAGGCCTCCTGGGGCTCTGGGCGAGGCAGCCCCCGGCACTGGGCGTCCGGCAGGATCTCCTCGGCACCGTCCTCCGCCTGGGCGCGGGCACAGTACAGGGTCCTCCGCACGACCCCGCCCCCACAGCTCACGCTGCAGGTCGCCAGCTTGTACCGCCACCTGGGGCAAAGCGGAGTCAGGGAGGCCACACGGCCTCCCGCCTGCAGGGAGGAGGCTGGTGGCCCATGGGAGGCTGCCCCCCAGGTCAGACTGCCTCCGCTGCACAGCTGGCTCCCCACACTCACCGGGCAGGGCAGGGGACGGCGCGGCAGACCTCCCGCCGGCGCCCGGGCTTGCTTGCCGCCTGGCACAGCTCCTCCTGCACAGGCACCCCGAGGGCAGAGTCCGTGCACAGGACACGCAGCTCCATCACGCCTGCAGGGAGGAGGCAGGGACCCCCGCACCCCAGGAGGTGGGCTCAGCAGACCGCAGGCCCCGGCTTGCGGGACGGCCCTAGCAGACAGGGCGCGAGGGTTTGGGTCCGCCTTGCAGAGCCATTCAAGGTTTTAGAAGGGGAGGTGAGAAGTGCCTGGCGCACAGTAGGTGCTCAAGAAATGGCAGCCGCTGCTGTTGTTTATTGAGAGGCATCGTAAGAATTACGATATGAAAGTCTTTGACTGTGTTTATTATAAAGGTGTAGTTAGGGCCTCAAATCTCTCCTTTAGGAGAATCCTCAAAAGAAATCTCTTTCTGGTCTTTGTTCTAAACAGGTTCAAGTTCTACTGAGCGAGGAGTTAGGGTTTTGGTTAAGAACACTGTGCACCATCTCACATTAGCCATTAGGGCGGCCACTATCAAATCACAGGAAGTAGCGAGTGTCGGCGAGGACATGGAGAACCGGAGCCTTGTGGGCCAGGGCGGGGTGTGACCGGCGCAGCCGCTGCGGAAAGTGCAGCACGGAGCCACCGTGAGAGCTGCTGGGCCACTTCTTCTTTTTTTTTTTTTGAGACAGAGTGTCGATTTGTTGCCCAGGCTAGAGTGAGTGCCGTGGCATCAGCCTAGCTCACAGCAACCTCAGACTCCTGGGCTCAAGCGATCCTCCTGCCTCAGCCTCCCGAGTAGCTGGGACTACAGGCATGCGCCACCATGCCTGGCTAATTTTTTCTATATATATTAGTTGGGCAATTAATTTCTATTTATAGTAGAGACGGGGTCTCGATATTGCTCAGGCTGGTTTCGAACTCCTGACCTGGAGCGATCCTTCGCCTTGTCCTCCCAGAGTGCTAGGATTGCAGGTGTGAGCCACCGCGCCCGGCCTGCTGGGCCACTTCTGAGTGCGTGCCCCAAAGAACTGCCCAACCCGAGAACGCCGGGTGAGCAAGAACACCGAAAGCAGGAACTCAAACGGATGCCTGTGCGCCGTGTGCACGGCGGCACTACGCATGGCAGCTGGCGTGTGGTAGCAAGCCCCTCGTCCCTCCCTGAGCGGGCGGCCAGCGAGCGTGCTGGGACGCACCCCTGCCACGGGATGTCCCTCAGCTTTAAGAACGAGGGAAAACCTGGCACGTGCCACAGTGTGGACCAACTCGGAGGACATTTGCTCATTGGGACGAGGCAGACACGAAAGGACCCATGCCGTAGGATTCCGCTCACACGCGGTGCCCAGGGTCATCAAATCCGTTGAAACGGAGAGTGAAAGGGAGGGTGACGGGGGCTGGGAGGCGGGGACGGGCAGCCGGTGTTTAACGGGGACACGGTATCAGTTTGGGAAGAGGAGAGCATTCTAGGCATGTGCTTGGTGCCACTGAACAGCTCCCTTGAACGTGGTGAATGAAGATGGTACCTTCCATGATGTGTGCATTTTACCACAATAAAAAAAATTGTAAAAACAAGGCCAGGCGCGGTGGCTCACGCCTGTAATCCTGGCACCCTGGGAGGCTGAGGCGGCCAGATTGCTCGAGGTCAGGTGTTCGAAACCAGCAAGAGCGAGACCCCGTTTCTACTATAAATAGAAAGAAATTAATTGGCCAACTAATATATATATATGTATAGAAAAAATTAGCTGGGCATGGTGGTGCATGCCTGTAGTCCCAGCTACTCGGGAGGCTGAGGCAGGAGGATTGCTTGAGCCCAGGAGTTTGAGGTTGCTGTGAGCTAGGCTGACGCCATGGCACTCACTCCAGCCCGGGCAACAAAGCAAGACTCGAGAAAATAAAAAAATAAAATAAATAAATAAATAAAAATTGGAAAAACACAAGGGCGCTGCGTGTCTTGAAGCTAACATGGTCTCTCTGCCCAGGACGCCAGTGTGGGGCCCCCCTGTCGCCGTGGCTCTGCTGGGCCACCAGGAATACGCCCTTGGCGCCAGCGCTGCCGGTGTGACCGTATCGCCCTATCTTTTCACCCGATGGCCACACCTCAAGTGGCAGCCGGACACTTTGCCCCCGTCTCCTTGTATGTCACCCTCATGCTCCGACAGGGCTTGGGTTCTAAGCCACTCAAAGGCTTCTCGGAACTGGGCCAAGCGCAGGCGGGTGAGGGGGTCAGCAGTGAGCGCCGTGCTCCCTCACCTCGCCCGCAGGAGGCGGAGCAGGGCCCCGCCACGGGGGTCCACACGTGGGCGGCAGGAGCCTCCGGCCTGGCACTGCGCGATGCGGGAGGGCCCTCTTCCCCCGGAGAGTCGGCGCCCAGCTGCAGGGAGGGAACAACGAGTGGGGGTCTGGGATGCCACCTCCAGACCCCTGGGCACCCCCACGCCCTGATCTTTTCAGGAGAGAGCAGGGAGTGGCACGGGACTTGCCTCCTGGGCCCCCAGCCGACGCCCTCACCAACGCCCCACCTTTGCCCCTTGGCTGGCCCTGCCATCCCCACCAGCCGCGAGGGGCGGGGGCGGCCAGCACCCCGGCCTAAGAGCAAGGCTGAATGGATCTCTTCCTCAGATGCTCCCAGCAAGGTGTGTGGCTTGCCTGGCTTGCCTGGGAGCGTGCCAAGAGCGCACTGTCTCTGAGTTGAGCCTCTGGCCGGGCTGGCCAGCAGACAGTCGCCTGCAGAAGGACAGTGTTCTACTCTGGCCTGCAGGATGGCGGCAAACGGTGCCCCTCTTTCTCCCAGCCAGGTAAGGACCCAATAGCCCCGGCCGCCCTCGTGCCGGGGCACTCACCTCAACAACAGGTGGCCTCTCTCCTGTGGGGCCGGGCCCCGCGGTCGCTGGGGCCTCCGAGCCACCCGCCCCCTGCACACACGTCACGTTTGTCACACTCTCCGAGGCCAGGCCTGCTCCGCCGGCCGACGTGCACGGGCCAGGGGCTGACGTCTCCTGCCTGAGGACAGCACGGGACAGGCATCACGCCCTGCCACTGCCACCTAGCTGTAGGTGCAGCCCAGCTCCTAGGGGCAGGGAGGCAGTGAATCTGCCCCCCAATGTCCAGGAGCCCAAAGAGGCAAAGCCCAGGGGTCTTTCTCCGACATGCCGGTTTAACTGCCTCACTCATCGGCCTCCGGGCTCCACCAGGCAGCTCTGCGCTCGGCGGCCAGGGACCCGCCTGCGCCCCGTGCAACGAGACAGCCCAGCCCCTGCCCTGCAGACGCGAAGGGGCCTCCACCCAGACGACCACAGGCCCCTGCACCACGGTGGTGCTAGTGGATTATCAGGTGCCACGTGGCATCGAATCCAGGCCTGGGGAGGGCAAATGGTCTCAGATCCAGGGGGGGGGGGGCTGCCTGCAGTGCCGTGTTCAGGGTCCTAAGGCTACCCCAGGCCTCGGCAAGAAAGAAGAGAGGCGTGTGCTGTGTCTGTGGGGACATGAGAGTGGAAAAGGGCCCAGAGCCACCTGTAGGCCACCGTGGTCTGACCCCCTCCCGCTGGACAGATGACAAGGCTGCAGCCCAGAGAGGGAGGGGACTTGCCCCGGGCACCCGGAAGGTTGGCGGCAAGGCAGGGTCATAGCCACTGTCACTCTGGACACTGAGGGGACGAGAGGCGGCCACCTGGGCACCATGGAAAAGGTGGCAGTGGTGACAAAGTGACACCTACTGCTTTACACTGACGGTGTCACCTTGTCCCCATGCCCTTCCCTGGGAGGGTCCTCGTCCCCATTTCACCACAGGGGCTCGGAAGTTCAGAGAGGGACACGCCTGGCCCTGGTCTCCTGGCTGACAGGCTGTCCTGAAGCCGGCACTCGGAGCCCCCAGGCACCGCTGCCCTGCCAGGGTGGTGGGGGCCGGCCAGGCACCTCGGGAAGAGGGGACACTCCGAAGGGGTGGGGCTCGGTGCGGGACAGCCCTGCCGGGGGCTCACCTGGCGGGGCAGGGCTGGGAGTTGCAGGGCTCCACCTCCGGGGCAGGCTGCAGGGCCACCGCCGCGCACCGGGCCGGGGGCAGGGTCCTCAGGAGGCCGCCCTGGGCCTCCACGCAGCGCAGTGGCCGCTCCCGCAGGCCTCCCCCACAGGAGGCGCTGCACGGGCCGGAGGCTCCAGCCACCCAGCTGAGGAGAGGGACAGGGCGTCAGGCCCCTGCCCAGGTCCCCGCGCTGGCCCGGGGGCAGGGTGGGGGCCGGCAGGGCTGTCCAGCCAACTCTGACTGGGCCCTGCATCCTCCAGGTGTGAGAACGCCAAGCACGTAAGGCCAGCCCAGCCTCTCTAGGTGTCCCCGGGCCACCCTGACCGACACCTGGGCCCGAGCACACCTGCAAACTAGTGCTGGCTGGCGGCTGCCCCAGTCTCGTGCCCAACAGGGATGGCCTGTCCCTAACAGTTTGTCCCTGCTGAGGGCCAGCAGCGGCCGGAGCTTCCGCCACGAGCTCCCCAAGGCTTCCACACAGCCCCCTGGGGGGGGGGTCATCTCCCTATTTGACGAGCACCTGAGCTCAATGGAGGCTCAGGCTGCCCAGAGAAGGTGACAGTAGGGGCGGGTCACACCGGGCTGACACTGGCACCTTGTCTACCCTGGTCTCAGTGTCCTCACCTGCAAAACGGGGGCACTCACAGAGCCCCCCCTCCCAGGGTCATCAGGACAAGGGCAGCACCCACAGAAGCTGCTCAGCCCGGCCCGCACCTGAGAGCCCAGGAGCCCCAGCGGGCACTCCCCCTCCCCCACCCCACCCTGGGAGCTGCAGAGACAGCACCGCACTCACTATGGGGGGCAGGGCGCAGGGACGCAGGCCTCTGTCCACGCCGGCGGCTGCGGGCTCCCTTGGCACCAGGCAGCCTCCACCTGCTCCTTCCCAGCCTGGTCCAGGCAGCTGTAGGTCACCCAGCGCCGCCCTGGGAGGGGAGAACAGGGGCTAGGCCACCTCCATGCAGGGGCAAGCCACGCCGCGGGCCAGCCTTCCCCAGGCCTCACCTGCCCCACAGCTCACCGAGCAGGGCCCGCGCACGGCGGCCCACGCCCAGGCCTGCTGCGGCTTAGGCTGGAAGTAGGAGAAGGTGATGTCCGGGCGGGTGAGGTCGCCATACTCCTCGCTGTACCGCCTGTAAACCTGCAGAGACAGATGGGGAGCTGCGGGCCTCGTCCAGCGGGCTCCCTGAGGGTCCCTGTCACAGCCACCTCCCCCACGACGGCCCCGGGCTTTCATTCCTCCATCCCTGCACCCTTCTGCTCAGCAGGCTGTCACCTGCACTGACCGCACCAGGCTCTGGGGACACACAGTGGACAGGACACTGAGCCTCAAGGAATTCTCGACAGGTTGGGGGGCTTGGGGGGGGTGGCAGGTAATTACTCAGCAATTGGTAGGTTAGGGGACAGGGTATTTTTTTTTTTTTTTGAGACAGAGTCTCACTTTGTTGCACAGGCTAGAGTGAGTGCCGTGGCGTCAGCCTAGCTCACAGCAACCTCAAACTGCTGGGCTCAAGCGATCCTCCTGCCTCAGCCTCCCGAGTAGCTGGGACTACAGGCACGCACCACCATGCCTGGCTAATTTTATCTATATATATTAGTTGGCCAATTAATTTCTTTCTATTTATAGTAGAGACGGGGTCTCGCTCTTGCTCAGGCTGGTTTAGAACTCCTGACCTCGAACAATCCGCCCGCCTCGGCCTCCCAGAGTGCTAGGATTACAGGCGTGAGCCACCGCGCCCGGCCAGGGGCAGGCTATTTTGATTTCGAACTCCTGACCTCCAGCAATCCGTCTGCCTCGGCCTCCCAGAGTGCTAGGATTACAGGCGTGAGCCACCGCGCCCGGCCAGGGGCAGGCTATTTTGATTTCGAACTCCTGACCTCCAGCAATCCGTCTGCCTCGGCCTCCCAGAGTGCTAGGGTTACAGGCGTGAGCCACTGCGCCCGGCCTTGGACAGGGTATTTAGAGAGCACAGAGAAGTGTCCCTAAGTTGACACTAATGGTGGCGGAGGAGTGGCCGTGGAGGTCAGGAGGTCCTGCAGGCAAAGGGCAGAGGCCAGGGTGTTCCAGCACGGGGCCCGGGCGAGGGTCTGGGGTGAGACAGCACAGCTCGTGCTTCTAGAGCGGAGCTGACGCCCGTGGGGTCGGCCGGAAGGGACTGGAGCCCCGGGGCCTCATGGCCGGCTGGCGGCCTGGGCTCGGCCCTGAGAACGCTGGGAGGTTTCCGCAGGCGCCTGGGCCTGTTGGCACTTCGGGAGGGTAACTGGGTCCTGTGCCCAAGGCCGGCCCAAGAAGGGGCCATCCTAGAGGACAGAGCCCAGTGCGAGGTGACATTTGACACCTGTCCCCACGATGGCCACATCTGGCCACCCACCGCAGGCCTCTGTTTGTTTGTTAAAATAGGGCTTCTCGGGCCCTGCAGGGGAAGTCCTGACTCAGTGGGTCAGCAGAGGGGCCAGTGCTTTAACCCACGCTGCAGCCGGCATTTGGGGAGGACAGCGTCCCGGGCGCGGGGAGCGGGGTGAGCCGAGCCCTATGGGAAGGTGGGGGCTTGTTCTGGCCTGGCCTGCACCCCTGGGGGCCCCTGCGGCCTCCGCCAGCTGCAGGGGCAGAGGGTGCTGCTAGGTCATTGTCAACAGGGGCCCCTCTCCAGGTGTTCCCGGGACGACTTCAGCCCGTGCTGGTTTCTGCCCGCCCTCCAAGTGTGTCCTCAGCAAAGCACGTGTGGGGACACACGCAGGTGTGTGCACATCACACGTGAGGACACACCCAGGGGAAGCCTTCCTGGGTTCCCAGGTGGGAAGCTGCAGGCCTGTACCTGCTCCTGCACCCCGGCCCAGGCGCCCACTCCCCGCCCTGCACACAACCCGCTGGGGCCGGACCCTCCTGGTCACCCCTCCTGGCTGGTGCTGCTCCCGGGGCCCCTCTCACCCACGCCCATGCTCCAGGGCCCCCCGCGGAAACGCCCCTGCGTGAACGGCCCTCTAAGTGACCGCCGAATGAACCAACGAGTCAGGGGGTGAGCAGATGGACAAGCCGACAATCACAGTCACCCAGAGGGCCCCCCGCCAGCCTCCCCAGCCCCTCTGGTGACCTGGATCTCGATGGCCTCCCGGAGGGGTCCCCGGATGCGGATCTCCTCGAGGCGGGGCAGCCGGTCCTCGGTGAGGGCCACCGTGTACTCGACTCTGCTGTCCTCCAGGACGGAGGGGTAGGTGGTGCTGGGGGAGAGGCTCGACTTCCCGGCCACAACGTAGCGCCCGCCGATCCTCACTGCTGCGGGGGACGGCCCGTAAGCCCCGTGGGCCGGGCGCCAACCCCCCACACCTGCAGGTGGCGGGCGCCACCCTTTCACTCAGTCCCGGCTAAGGCAGGGATGGAGCTGACGGCAGGGCCGGGGCGAGGGGGGCCTTCCGTGGACAGGACAGAGCCCCCACGGCCAGGTCCACGGCTCTCCTCCCCAGGGTGCCCCTCCTGAGAGCCCCACGCATCTGACCCCAGAAGACGTCCCCCGGCGGGGCCTGCACCTCTTTCCGGAACCCAGCGAGGGCCGTGACCTGCTCCCCCGCCAGACACACTCCCACACGGCACTGACAGGCGGGTGCGGGGCTCAAGGACCCTGGGCAAGCATCCCCAGCCCAGGATGCAAAGGCCAGGTGGGGACGGGGGCTGTCTAGCAATGCAGCCCCGCGGCGCGGCCGTGCCCAGAGAGAGGCCCGGTCTGCGCCGCTGGCCTCCAAGAGGGAGCACAGGCCACGGCGGAAAGAGTGTCTTTGCTCCCTGCCAGGAAGGCTGAGCATGTGGCTCAGGGCGTGGCTCAGGGCATGGCCCAGAGGCTGAGATTATGCACATGGGCCCCCAATCCGTGAATCCATCCGTCAGCCACGTCTGCATCATGGAGCCCAGGGAAGACTCTGAGCGCCAGCCTGTGACCGTCCAGGGCCGGCAGAGCCCCGTGTGCGTGGCCCCCCGCTGCTGTCAAAAGGGCACCCCATCCCCGAGACCCTCCCAAATACCACCCCGGGCGTCTCTTCACTCGGGGGACTGTGACCCGCGCCCTTTTCCTGGGTAAGCGCCACCACCAGCTCGCAGCGCCCAGTCAGCCCGGGGGTCGCCCAGCCGGTTATAAAGCAGGCGGGGTGAGAGGCGAGGGCACCCGGGGACCGTCCCTCCGCCTTCGCCGTCATGCTGGCTCGGGGGGACATCCTCGGGCCGCTCACCCAAGTGCGAGAAGAGAGGCCTGCGGTTGGCGACGTACACGCTGGTCAGGTTGGGCGTGACTGTCAGGAACGTGACGTACTCTAGGTAAAGAGGCACGGAGGGGCGCGTGGGCCTCACGGTCCCCACGTCACAGCCACAGGGGCTGCCTGCGGCTGGGCAGGGGACAGCTGACAATGCCACGGGGCTGCCTCTGGCGGCAGGGAGGCCCCTGTCACAGGGGGCGGTCAAACCCAGGCTGCAGGGCCACCTGCAGGTCCTCTGCTGACCCTCAGAGCACTGACACTCGGGAATGACCCCTGACCCCTTGCAAATAAACCGAAGCAGAGGGTTGTGCACAGGCGGCACAAGGTCCACGGCTTTCCTGCATCACAGCTACAGGCAGCGACCGTCACCCGGGCACTAGGGTCCCAGCGGAGGCACCGCCACCAAAATCAGCCTGCCACCGAAGGCTGGCAGAGAGGAGGAAGCAGAGGCTGAGCCGGGGGCGCCAGCCCTCCACCCGGGGTGTGGCCCTACCTCTGGCTCTCCCGGCCGTGAAAGAGCCGTTCCGTGGGCTGCAGGTGCTGTTGTCGCCTCCGCACACCTGGCAGGCGTCCCACGCCCGCTGCGAGTCCATCCTGCCGTCGCAGCCAAACGCCTGTGCAGGGGGAGGGGCAGGGGCCGTGTCCCTGGAGGGTGCTGGCCTCAGTGGCACCGTGGCCCTGCCATCCGGAGGTTCTGGGGTACAGGCAACCAACCGCGACACGTCTACAGCCCCGGACATCCACACAGACAGTGGGCTGGGCGGGCTCCAGTGGCTTCCCGGGTCACGGTGTGGCCCTTAACCCAGGCTGACCCCCAGTCCGGTCCGTGCGCCCTGCACCACGCCCCAGCACGCCGGATTCTACCGCAGCTCTGCCAGGGCCGGCACCCAGCGACCTGCCCCCAGGAGCCTTCCCACGGGACAGGCAGGGCTCGGGGCTGGCTCCACTGCCCACACACGCCTACCCTGCAGCTGCCCGACACGCACAGGCTCAGCGCCCCATCCTCCCGGGGGCCGCCGGGCACACACCGGGTCCCGTCCAGGAAGCTGTCTCCCCGTCTCATGATGAAGCTCTCGCCCACGGCCCGGCACATGTGTCTGCACAGAGCGTCCCCTGACGGGACAGAGGGGACGAGAGTTCCTGAAGCCAGGAGGGGGACAGGGAGGGCCGGGCCCTGCCCCGCCTGGCCCACGTGGGCCCTCACCCCCACCAGCCCCCTCCGTCCTTTGCATGTGGGGCAAGGGTTTCGGTTGCCCCCCGCCCCCACCCCGCCCATCCTGCCTCCTGGCGGTAACTGGATAAACTACCTAGAAACTAACTAACGGCACAGAACTGTGGGAGGAGGAAGGCCCGCGGCACCTCTCCCGCGCCCTCTCCCTGAATCCCTCTAGCTGCCCAGGAGGGAGAGCCTGCTGTCGTCTCCACTGCACAGATGGGAAAACCGAGGCTCAGAGACGGGACGTCACTGCCACAGTGGTGGGACATCCATGGTCCATGGGATGCCAGAGCCGGAGCCCGGGCCCTGATCGGACCAGCACCAGACTGATGGGCAAACCCCCAGCGGCTCTGCCTGCCCGAGGGTCCCCGGGCCCCACCTTGGCTGTGCTGGGCGGCGGCGCCCCAGCGGTAGAAGGTGGCGGTGCCCGGGGGGAGGAGCAGAGGCTGGGCGTCGGTCTGGGCGCACTGCTCCGACATGAACTCCAGCTGGCTCCTCTCGCAGGCCTGGCCGGGGGGGAGGCAGAGCACAGGAGGGGGCAGGGGTCCCTGTCACTGGGAGACCCCGCAGTGCCCAAGTCAAGGCGTCGGTGCGGCCTCAGCTCCGGGCTGTGCCTCGGTTCCCCGCTTCTCGAACCGGGGTGACAAGAATGCCAGCCTCTTGCTGACGGGAAAACTCCGGAGGGTTTGAGAAGGACACGGGGCAGCCAGGAAGAGGCACGGCGCTCGGAACCGCGGGCGCGCGGCACGCAATGAAGGAACCGGGGAGATTGCGATCCTCACTGAGTGGGTGTGCCCAGGGCAGGTGTTTAGAGAAACTGAGGACAGTCAGGGACACGGGGCTTCGCCAGAAGAGCCTGCACGGCCCGGCAGGTGCCCGGGCTGTCGTGCCCTGGAGAGGTGTTGGTGTTGGCCCACTGGGCTTCGACTCCAACCACGGCTGCCCTCCACGGAGTCCTGCCACCCTGTGCCCCAGTAGAAGACCCTCCCCTCAG
Organism: Microcebus murinus; assembly: GCF_040939455.1. Taxonomy (NCBI): domain Eukaryota; kingdom Metazoa; phylum Chordata; class Mammalia; order Primates; family Cheirogaleidae; genus Microcebus; species Microcebus murinus. The sequence goes on along the minus strand of NC_134115.1, from coordinate 93,823,400 downwards.
GGCCTGGGGAAGGCTTGTGTCTGCCTGGAGGAGGAGGCAAGGCCAGATCTCGCCACATGCAGAACTGTCACCCAGCCAGGGTCCAGCCCGACCCCAGGGCCATGCACAGCAGGAGGCAGATTTCTTTTTTATTTTTTGAGACAGAGTCTCACTCTGTTGCCCTGGCTACAGTGCAGTGGCGTCAGCCTAGCTCACAGCAACCTCAAACTCCTGGGCTCAAGCAATCCTCCTGCCTCAGCCTCTCCAGCAGCTGGGACTACAGGCATGTGCCACCATGCCCGGCTAATTTTTTTCTATTTTTGGTAGAGACAGGGTCTCGCTCTTGCTCAGGCTGGTCTCGAACTCCCGAGCTCAAACTATCTGCCCGCCTCGGCCTCCCAGAGTGCTAGGATTACAGGCGTGAGCCACCACGCCTGGACCAGGAGGCAGATTTTAACTCAGTGTGAAAAGGCACCGTGTCCCACCGCTCCACGCCACCGGGGTAGCTGGAATCAAAACATGCAAAGCCGCAAGCGCTGGGGGCGTTAGCGGAGAGGCTGGTGGAAACCCAAACGGCTCAGGAGCTGCAGAAAATGGTTTGCTGGTTCCTTGCAAAGTTAAGATAGAATTGCCATAGGGTCCAGCCATTCCACTCTTAGCTATGTTGCCAAAGAACTGACAACAGGGACTCCGACAAGCTCGTGTGCAAGCGTGTTCACAGCGGCACTGCTCACACCTCCTAGCGCTTTCTGCCCTTAGCGGCGAACAGCAAGAGGCCCAAGCGCCCGCCCGAGGGTGGGTGGACGAGCAGAGTGAGGTCCCTCATGCAGCAGAATGTCATTCAGCCACACAAAGGCGAGAGGCGCTGACACAGGCCTCCACGCGGCTGCGTCAAAAAAGCCAGACACCAAGGCCACGTGTCCTGCGGCTCCACGCACAAGCAATGCCCCGAGCAGGCAAACCCACAGAGACGGAGACAGGAGTGGCGGTCGGTCGCCAGGGGCTGGGGCCGGCAGGCTGCGGAGTGACGGCTTGTGGGACCGGGTTTTACCTGGAGTGAAGCGAATGTTCTGGAACTAGAAGGAGTGGTGGTTGTACAACATGGCGAAAGTACTAAATGCCACCGAATCACCCACTTTAAGCTGGTTGGTTTTTGCGCTACGTGGATTCCAGCTTAGCGTTTGAATAAAAGCAGCACGCCGGTCATGCAGGGGTGCGCAGGGCTCCAGAGGGCCCAGCCTGGTTGCAGGGATGGGACCCTGCAGGGCGCAGTGGCACTTGGTAGGGAGGAGGGACCCTGCAGGGCACAGCGGCACTCAGGAGGGAGGAGGGACCCTGCAGGGCGCAGTGGTACTCTGGGAGGGAGGAGGGACCCTGCAGGGCACAGCGGCACTCAGGAGGGAGGAGGGACCCTGCAGGGCGCAGTGGTACTCCGGGAGGGAGGAGGGACCCTGCAGGGCGCAGTGGCACTCCGGGAGGGAGGAGGGACCCTGCAGGGCGCAGTGGCACTCCGGGAGGGAGGAGGGACCCTGCAGGGCGCAGTGGCACTCCGGGAGGGAGGAGGGACCCTGCAGGGCGCAGTGGCACTCCGGGAGGGAGGAGGGACCCTGCAGGGCGCAGTGGCACTCCGGGAGGGAGGAGGGACCCTGCAGGGCGCAGTGGTACTCCGGGAGGGAGGAGGGACCCTGCAGGACACAGTGGCACTCCGGGAGGGAGGAGGGACTCTGCAGGGCGCAGTGGCACTCCGGGAGGGAGGAGGGACCCTGCAGGGTCTCAGCATCCTAAGTGGGACCATCCTGGTTAACCCACCATGGTCTCAATGTCCCTCTCAGTGCTCCTGGTGTGAACCACAGACGTCACCCGGGCCCTCTGGCTCCTCCAGGGCCAGTGAGGCCCGCCGCCCCCACCCGCCCCCACCCGCCCGGGGAAGCCGGCCTACCTGGGCGTTGCACATCTCTGCCTGCAGGTCGGCACCAGCGCACGCGCGCCCCCCAAAGGCAGGTCTGAGAATGCCCACAAGGCGGGAGGGTGAGAGGCGACCGACCCCCCCCAACCAGGCAACAGGGTGCGGCTGCCCTCCCTGACCGGAGAACGGCACCCCTCGAAGGCTACCTGGGGTTGTTGCACCGTCGCCTCCGGGTGACCACACCTCCTCCACAGGAGCGGGAGCAAGGACTTGGGGGGCCCCAGCTGGACCAGTGCCCGTGCACGGCCGCCACGGGGCCCAGCGCCAGCAGCGAGAGGCAGCGGCCCCTGGAGCACCACTGCAAGGCAAGCGCTGCAGGTCTCCCACCACAGGGCCTGCCGCCACTCAGGGACCCTCCCCAGGGACCCCAGCACACAGGGACCCCCAACACACACAGGGACCTCAGCACACAGGGACCCCGCAACACACAGGCACCCCAGCACACAGGGACCCCCAACACACAGGGACCCCAGCGCACAGGGACCCCAGCACACAGGGACCCCAGCGCACAGGGACCCCAGCGCACAGGGACCCCAGCACACAGGGACCCCCAACACACAGGGACCCCAGCACACAGGGACCCCGCAACACACAGGGACCCCAGCGCACAGGGACCCCAGCGCACAGGGACCCCAGCACACAGGGACCCCCAACACACAGGGACCCCAGCACACAGGGACCCCCAACACACAGGGACCCCAGCGCACAGGGACCCCAGCACACAGAGACCCCTCAACACACAGGGACCTCAGCACACAGGGACCTCAGCACACAGGGACCCCAGCACACAGGGACCCCAGCACACACGGACCCCGCAACACACAGGGACCCCAGCACACATGGACCCCGCAACACACAGGGACCCCAGCACACACGGACCCCGCAACACACAGGGACCTCAGCACACAGGGACCCCAGCACACAGGGACCTCAGCACACAGGGACCCCGCAACACACACAGGGACCCCAGCACACAGGGACCCCTCAACACACAGGGACCCCAGCACACAGGGACCCTGTAACACACACAGGGACCCCAGCACACAGGGACCCCTCAACACACACAGGGACCCCAGCACACAGGGACCCCAACACACAGGGAACCCTCAACACACACAGGGACCCCAGCACACAGGGACACCTCAACACACACAGGGACCCCTCAACACACACAGGGACCCCAGCACACAGGACCCCCTCAACACACACAGGGACTCCTCAACACACACAGGGACCCCCTGAACACACACAGAGACCCCTCAACACACACAGGGACCCCTCAACACACACAGGGACCCCTCAACACACACAGGGACCCCAGCACACAGGACCCCCTCAACACACACAGGGACTCCTCAACACACACAGGGACCCCCTGAACACACACAGAGACCCCTCAACACACACAGGGACCCCCTCAACACACACAGGGACCCCAGCACACAGGGACCCCTCAACACACACAGGGACCCCTCAACACACACAGGGACCCCAGCACACAGGGACCCCTCAACACACACAGGGACCCCAGCACACAGGGACCCCTCAACACACACAGGGACCCCTCAACACACACAGGGACCCCTCAACATACACAGGGACCCCTCAACACACACAGGGACCCCCTCAACACACACAGGGACGCCAGCACACAGGGACCCCTCAACACATACAGGGACCTCAGCACACAGGGACCCCTCAACACACACAGGGACCCCTCAACACACACAGGGACCCCTCAACATACACAGGGACCCCTCAACACACAGGGACCCCCTCAACACACACAGGGACCCCAGCACACAGGGACCCCTCAACACATACAGGGACCCCAGCACACAGGGACCCTCTCAACACACACAGGGACTCCAGCACACAGGGACTCCTCAACACACACAGGGACCCCTCAACACACACAGGGACTCCTCAATACACACAGGGACCCCAGCACACAGGGACCCCTCAACACACACAGGGACCCCCTCAACACACACAGGTACCCCTCAACACACACAGGTACCCCTCAACACACACAGAGACCCCTCAACACACAGAGGGACCCCCTCAACATACATAGTGACCCCCTCAACACACACAGGGACCCCTCAACATACACAGGGACCCCCTCAACACACACAGGGACCCCCTAAACACACAGGGACCCCAGCACACAGGGACCCCTCAACACACACAGGGACCCCCATAGGGACCCCCTCAAGACACACAGGGACCCTCATAGGGACCCCAGTACACACAGGGACCCCCAACAAACAAGGGACCCCAGCACACAGGACCTCCTCAACACACACAAGGACCCCCAGCAAATAAGGGACCCCACCCATTCAGGGACCCCATATCCACAAGGACCCCTCACATAGGGAACCTACACACAGGGACCCCCCAAGACACACAGAGACCCCCCCAACACACAGAGCGACCCCACCCATTGGGACCTCATATCCACGAGGACCCCCTTCCACAGGGACTCCCACCCATAGGAACCCCACATCCACAGGCCCCCCATGCACACGAGCACCCCACAAGCCCCATTCTCCTTGGGAGCAAGGGCTATGGAAGGGGTCAGATCACCAACGCAAAGGGCAGAGGGAGGCCTGGCCAGGCCCAGCTGGCGTGGGAGCCCTGCCCGGGGCCAGAGCGGGAGAGTGAGGCAGGAAGATGACACGGGCAACAGGAGGGCTCGGGCCACTCTGCCACTTGCAAAACAGCCTGTCTGCAAAATGGGAGTGACAGTGAAATCCCTATTTCCAGGGCTGGGAGAGAAGGAAACGGAGATGTAGCGGGGCGCCTGGGAGCGGGCGGTCAGTCAACACCGACTTGGGAACAGCACGGAGGCCGAGCGCAGGGGCTCCGGGTCCAGCAGACGGGTCCCCCCAACCTGCTGCAGACTCAGAGCAGGCCCTGACTCAGTGACTGTCCTGCCATCCTAGAGGAACCCCCCTTGCGGGCCCTGGAGAGGGGTGGGGTGACTGTTCAAAGAGCCCAGGGGCACCCTGCTGCCACCTGCCCTAGCCCGACCAGGAGTCACCAGGCTCCCTGCCCCGCCCCCTCGCTTACTACCTACTCTCGCCCCGGGAATAAGGCGGCCCGGCTGGAGGCGCCCACATGAAGGCACGTGAGTGTGCACCCCACACGTGCACACACACACACACACACGCACATGCACACACGCACATGCACATGCACACACACGCACACTAGCTCACTCTGTCTTTGCTCTGACCTTCCCCACGCCACACTCGGTCCCATCCAGGAGGGGAATGAGGCGGCGGCTGCAGCTGCTCTGGTCCAGCGGGTCTGTGTGGCAGGACAGAGCCTGGCACATGTCCTAAGAGGGGGGACGGGTGGCCAGCTCGGGGCCACCAGGGCGCGTTAGGCCAGTGTCCAGCCTTAACTGTCCCTCCAGACCACAGGACACACTGCCATGGCCAATACACTCTCCGTGGGCACCGGTGGCCTGGGAGGACAAGGCCCTGCTGACCCATCCACCAGGAACAGGGACTCCGACCGGACCTTCAGGGGCCCACGGGAATGTTTCAACTTCTTTTAAAATCAAAAGAAAAGAATAACTCCTAGGTCAAAATTAATGATCCAATATATACATATATACATATACATATATATATATATACACATATATATATAACAGATTTGTATTCACAATAACATGTAAAAGTTTCTGCATTTTATAAAAATACAATACCAAAACATGATTTTTAGTTGTGGAGGGAGGGGCCCCTGAGACAAAAGTGCCTGCAGCCCACGAGGGGCCCGTGCAGCCCTGGGAGGGATCCTGTCTTTTGGGGGCACCAGCCATACTCCTGCTCTGGGTTCACTTTGGAGGCCACTTCCTCCATGCTGACTCCAGCCCCAGTGGCGGGAAGCCCTTGGTGGCTGTTTGGGATCGGTGTCCTCGCTCAGCCAGGAGTCCATGGGCACAGGGGCTCTGCCAGGACTGGCAACGTCATTTTCGGGGCCCCGTCAGACAAAGACATGGAAAACTGTTCAAACTTTTGTAAGAATGTGCAGAGGTGGGGGACAGCGTTAGACCAAGCTGGCACCCAGTAGGTGCTCACAGTGCAGGTGGAGGGGACAGGAGCTGGGCAGTGCTGACCAACCCGATGAGCCACCGTGGCCACCCGCAGGCAGACTCACGAGGTCCTCCCTGGCGAAGGTGCAGGCCACCGCCGCAGGGCCGAAGGCAACCTGGCACTGCTCATCTGCGCCATAGTAGAGGCCGGGCAGCGCCTCCCCCAGGTGCCTCTCAGGGCCGGGTCCAGGCTGCGGCGGGTCCCACAGGCAGTGCGCCCGTCCTGCGCTGAACAAGGCCCTGGCTCAGCCCCGCAGGGACACGGGGTGAGGCAGGATGGAGCAGCGGGTTCGGGGGTGTGGGCATCTGGAGAGGCGGCCGCTGTGGGGGGGCACGTCCCCACCAGGAGCTGGCCCTGGGCCCTGGGGGTCACCTGGGGGAGGTGGGTGGGGAGGGGACGGAGGGATGGACCCGAGGGGATGGGGCAGATAGAGGCGGGACGGGGAGGGCAGAGGAGGGTAGGGGCGGTGGATGTAGGCCAGTGGGGGTGCTGGAGGGCTGGGTCTGCGGCAGGGGCGGGAGTGGATGCAGGTGGGGCAGCTGAAGGGTCAGGGTGAATTGAGGGGTGGACACAGGGACGGGGTGGGACGAAGGAGTGAGTGCGGGGAAGTGGGAAAGAAGGAGTGTGGGTGCAGGGTGGGGAGTGGGAGTGGATGGAGGGGAGGGAGGGAAGGGGGCGAGACGGAGAGGTGTGGCGGTGGGAGAAAGGAGGGGGTGGGATGGAAGGGTGGGAGCAGGGTGTGGGATGGGAGTGGATGGAGGGGAGGGGGCTAGATGGAGAGGTGGGGGAGGGGGTGGTGGTGGGAGAAAGGAGGGGGTGGGATAGAAGGGTGGGCGCAGGGTGGGGGGTGGAGTGGTGGTCGCAGGGGCCTGGGTTGTGATGGAGGGGTGGGACGGAGCAGAGGGGCAGGCCAGAGTGGTGAGTCTCAGGTGAAGACAGCGGTGGGGGCGCAGAGTGGAGAGGGGGCGGGGCTCGGGCACTACCTGAGCAGGTGCTGCAGCTGCCGGCGGCTGCAGGGGGACCAGGCGAGGCCCGAGTGGCCCTGGCCAGGTGCGGAGCCGTAGGACGCCATCACATGGCCACTGGGGCCACAGCCGCTGCCGGGCTCACCGTCGTGCCCCAGGCCCAGGCTGTGGGGAGGCGGGGCGGAGGTGGGGGCTCCTCTGTCAGGCTGGGCAAGACCCCTGCCCGCCCCAGTCCCGGCCCGGCCCAGGGCAGCTCCTTGGCCGGAGCCTGTGGACCGCGTACCTGTGCCCGATCTCGTGGGCGATGGTGACCCCCAGGTCGAAGCCGGTGTCCTCGGTGATGAGGCAGCTCCAGGAGGGGGAGCAGGCGCCCCCCAGCTGGGTGACTCCCCGCACCTGCCGGTTACCGTCAGGCAGCTCCAGGTCAAACCTCCGCAAGAGAAAACTGTCGCCTGAGCGGTGCAGAGGTGCGTGCCCACCCCAGGTCACCTCTGCCGAGGGCAGGGGACCGAGGGTGCAGGCTTCCCAGGCCGGCCAGCGGGGACGCCGTGGGACAGCCCAGCCACCTGGTGACGTAGAGCACCAGGTCTGCGTGCCCAGGGTCCGCGTCGTCCTCGGGGTTGACCGTCCGGCTCCACTCGCAGACGCGCAGCAGTGACGAGGTTATGTTGGCCGTGATGTTGGGGGCGCCCTGGGGGGCGATGACGGCCTGAGTCTGGAGGACCCCCCCAGGCGTGGCCCCGACTGCTGTCGGTACGTTTCTCAGGGAGTCCTTGTGACAACCCTATTACCGCGTTTCCCCGAAAATAAGACCTACCCATACAATAAGCCCCAGCAGGATGTCTAAGCATGTGCGCAATAGAAGCCCCACCCCATAATAAGCCCTAGTGACGGGCGTGGCCATGCAGCGCATCTGCACAGCCCATGCGTGTCGTCGCGGAGCGGGAAAGAAGACGAGCAGCCCTTCTCCTCTGCCCCATCGTGACAGCGACTATCCCAGAGGTGACTGGAAAGGTGGGGGCAGCCCCACCAACAAGGTCGGCTCCCCCCGTCGGGTCCCTGCCATCCTGTGCGTGCTGCAAGCTGAGGCTTTGAGGGGAAAATAACACATCTCCTGAAAATAAGCCCCAGGGTGTCTTCTTGAGGAAAAATAAATATAAGACCCTGTCTTATTTTGGGGGAAACACAGTACGATTTCATGTTGCAGACGAGGAAACTGAGGCTCGGAGAAGCACAGCCAGGCAGCCATGCAGAATGAAGTCTGGGCGGAGCTGGCGCTGGAGCCTGGGCCCGTCTGGCTGAGCACCCCGCCGCGACCCAGGCAGCGCGGGGACGTCCACAGGAAGGGAGACAGAGAGGCGGGGAGGCTGGGCTCCAGCCCTGAGGGGTGCTGAAGTCCAGCTGGGAGCCTACCTCGGGCTCCGTGAGGATGACCATCTTCACCAGGTGCACTCGGAACCGAGCCCCCAGGGACGGGTCCCTCAGCAGCTCCGACCCCTGGGGAAGGGCAGACAGGGAGGTGACCCGTGGGGGCGTGGCCAGCCCAGGCCGCTGCTGATTCCCAGGGACCCCAGATGTGGGTGGGGCCGGAAAGGCTGCTCCATCCCCAGGGGGGCGGGGGGGGCACCCGAAATGCTGGTGGCTGGGCCAAGGGCCTGCAACAGACAGTCAGGGTGCCGGGTCCTCCCCTAGCTCAGAGCTCAGGAAGAACTAACAAAGAAAAGAAACCCCAAGGCCGGGGCGCAGGGGCTCACGCCTGTAATCCTAGCACTCTGGGAGGCCAAGGCGGGTGGATCGCTCAAGGTCAGGAATTCGAAACAAGCCTGAGCAAGAGCGAGGCCCGTCTCTACTATAAATAGAAATTAATTGGCCAACTAAAAATATATAGAAAAAATTAGCCAGGCATTGTGGCGCATGCCTGTAGTCCCAGCTACTTGGGAGGCTGAGGCAGGAGGATCGCTTGAGCCCAGCAGTTTGAGGTTGCTGTGAGCTATGATGGCACCACAGCACTCTAGCCTGGGGGACACAGTGAGACTCTGTCTCAAAAAAAAAAAAAACAAATCATAGCTGCGAAGGAGCTGGCACAGGTTGGTGGCCGTGACGCCATGGCCACCAGGGCACCCTGTGGACGGCATCTGAGAGTCGGAGGGGGGACCCCCAGGGCTTAAAAACAATAGTTTCCAAATGACTTAGAGGAGATATTTTTCAATGAGAAGAGACAACATCACCCTCGGGGCTTGGCGGCAGAACACCTAAGCCGTCTCCTTCTGGACTGGACAGAGACTGGGCACAGGAGGGACCCCGGCTCTCTGCTGGGGGCGGGGAGGGCACAGCGAGGGGAGGGAGACCCCCGGGCTCCGAGACCGGCGAGGTGACGTAGCGAGGAACCTTTCCTTTTATCCGAAATACGTCACCAGACCTGAGTCTGGGGACAAAGTGGTACCGGATACCCCACATTCTCGGGGGAGCTGCCTGTGGCTGGGACCAGAGACAGCCCCCAGGTCAACTCGCAGAGAGGGGGTGCTGCCCGAGGTGCTGCCACCTGCAGGTCCTCACGCCCCTCCCCTCCCCGGAGCAGAGCAAGCTGGGGGCAGGGCCGGGGCCTGGAGCCGTCCACTGAGACTAATCTCCTAACTGCTCCTAAAGTCCAGTTAGCCAAAATTCTTTTTAAACATTTTCAGTGAGTGAACTTCGCGATTTTCTTGTCGTCACGTCTAGCCGCCTTGCGCCGTGGCCGAGGCGTGTGGCCTGGGTGGTGGTGCTCACTCCTCGGCGACCGTGGACGTGCCCCCAGCCTGGTCACGGCCGTCTTCCGTGGTGTGACGTGTGTCCTCCGGCCGCTGGGCGCAGTGCTTCGAGCAGACTGCTAGACTGAGACTGGGTTGCTGAGGTCACCCCTGCCTCTCCCGCCTCTCCTGTCGCTCTGCCACCGTGACGTTAGGGGAACAGCGCTCCCCACCGCCCCACCCCAACCCCCAGGGAAGAGGAGCCGCACCCGGGGCTGGGTGACCGGAAAACGGAGATGGCATGTGCTTTGCCCGTGGTGTCTGTTTAGACTGCGAACTGGTCCATCTGCCCTGTGCCCCCCAGGAGGGGACAAGGGGACAGAGAGAGGGCAGGGCGGGGCGCAGAGGGAGGGCGGGCAGCCTGCACGCCCTCCTGGTTGGGGCAGGGATGGCTGGGCTCAGCGTGGCCAAATGGACACCAGGGAAGTGGCCAGGCTCGGGGGCCCAGGTGAAGGGACCCCGATAGTGAGGGGCGGAGGGGTGTGCTCTGGAGCTGAAAGGGATGCCCAGACCTCACCCACCTCCCCGCCAGGGAGGAAGAAAACAGCAGACCACACCTCTCTCCCCGTCTCTCCCCGGCCCTGTGCCCCAAGCTGTACACCTGAGTTTAACCCGCTGAGCTGACACTGCCACTGGCATTTGGTCACCCGCCCTGGCTGGGGGGACACTGCATCCAGAGGTTTATGAGCACGGCCCACAGCCCTGCCAGAGACCTCGTGTGTGCCGACCAGCGCCGTCCCCAGGGGCCAGTCCCCGCGGGGCACTCACAATGTTGAGGTTGGTGAGCACGTAGCGCTCCGTGTCCTCCTGGTGGGCCTGGTGGACGTCGGGGCCCACGGCCACCAGCAGCTCCAGGTGCAGGACGCCTCCCGCAGCCCGCCTCTGTCTCCGGAGGCCTGGAGGGGGAGGAGGCCGAGGGCAGAGGTTCTAGAAAGCAGGTACTGGCCAGCTAGCGGACAGAGTGGGCGGGTCTTGGGAGGACGGCCTTCCCAAGTCAAGACGCTTCAGCCCCACCCAAGGCAGGATCCCGTTAGTGGCTGGGCGCTTGAGGCCTGCAGGAGGGCAAGGCCTGGGAGAGGCTGCTGGGCTGTGGTCCTGTGGGTCACCCGTCAAGGCAAGCCTTCCCCTGCCCTTGTGGCTCTGTCAGAAGCCCAAGCCCTGCCCTGGCTGCCGGGCCCCCCAGTGGGGCTCCGCTGTGTCATGAGCAGCATCAGGAGCCCGACAGGAAAGCGAGCACAGGGGCCTCCGTGTCTCCGTGACAAGCAGGGCCCGGCTGTCCTCACTGTCCTCCTCCCGCGGGAGCCCCGAGGGCTCTGGGACCCCAGGGGCGTTCTCCTGGCCTTCCCGGAGGGGCAGAGCTGGAAGCGCCCGGGCTAGGGACGCACAGATACACAGGTGCCCCCCGGGCAGTCAGTGGGCGTCTGGCCAAGACCACGGAGAGCCGGGCTCCGAGTGGGATGTCCTCTGGGTCTCTGCACCCCGCCCCCGGCCCGCCTGCCTCTGGCCCCACCAGCCTTTTGATCGAAGTCACCAAGGGCCCTGCCGGGGAAAGGCCAGCCGAGCCACTGGGGACCCCGGGGACGGCCTCTGGCACAAGGAAACCCTGGTTTCCTAGCGCCTGGTCCAGGCCCTATCTTGCTCCCCACAGAAGGAGTAAATATTTATATCCACGGCCAGAAACCGCCAGAGTGCCTGAAACCCGGCCAGCCCAGCAGAAGCCGCGGGGCAGAAGGGGCCAGCCAACCCTCGACCGTCGGCTGGAGACATTTAACAGACTCCTGGGCTTGGCCGGACACCCAGGCCCGCGGTTATCGCCCTGGCGGGAAGTGGGGGAGTTAGCGCACAGGGGTGACGGGAGAGCCCCAGCCCACCGCCTCAGTGGTGAGATGCCCAGAAAGTCCCGAAAGTCCCCGCCGAGAGACGCCGGGGCAAGTACCTTTCCAGGTAGCATCGGGGCCAAGGTGGGAAGGCACCTCCTCCGGCTCCCAGGCCTGAAGAAACCTCTGCAAGACAAAAAGAGATGAGTGGAGAGGGAGAAAGGAGGGGAGAAGGGCAGAAAGGCTGCCTCCCCCCCCCCAGGTAAGACCACACAGGGAAGGGGGATAAGAGGCAGGGAGGGGGACAGGGCCAGCGGGCAGGGCGTGTGGACAGGACCAACCCACAGGGATGTGGCACCCACTAGCGTCTGTCTGCTCAGCTTCAACCAGATGAGCACTGAGCTGCTGGCGCTGAGACACCAACTCCCCCCTCTGTGAGCATACTGCACCCCAGAACCCCAAGCCCAGCTTCCTCCATCCAGTGCAACCTCCCCCCCCCAGAGCTGAGGTGTCTGCTGAATGAGCAGCCCCCTCTCCCAGGGCTGCCAGCAGCCCCCACCCCGGGACCCCACCGCTCCTGCAACGGAGCCCACCTGCTGGAAACCGGGGAGCCCCCGGCCGCCCAGGAGAAGGAAGGCACAAATGAGGGCTGCCCCCACGCCGGCCACGCAGAGGGGCCGGCATCTGGCCCAGGGCTGAAGCTTGCACATCCTCCGGAGACCAGCCTGCTGAGGGAAGGGGCCTGAGGACTGTGGATCCGCCACCACCCGCCGGAATGTGCCGGACTGCTTGCGGGGCGGGGCGACCAGGCCACGTTGACTATTGGCAGGGGCCCTGGGGGGGGGGGAGGCGGCTGCAGCTCCTCCTGCTGCGACCTGGGCCCTGCTCTGGGACGGTCCCCAGGTCAGAGCACCCCAACCTGGTCCTGCACCGCAAAGAGCCCTCCAGCTGTGCACCCCTGGCCTCCTGGGAGGGGGCTGGGCCAAGCGACCCAGTCTGGAGGAGGAGGGAGTCCTGGACAGAGAACCTGGGGACACACTGGGACGTGGGCTGGCTCTGAGAGGGGGGGCTCCTTTCCCATCTGATAGAGGAAAGGCCATGCCAAAGACATCGCAGTTCCGGCTCCACCGTCTGCCCCAGATGAGGAGTCACGGAGCAGGCCGAGCGGCGCCAACCCCCCGCCCCCCCGCCCGCACCTCCAACACACCCGCCCTCGCCCCTGGTGCTCCAGCCACGCCAGCCTGCTGCCCGTTCCTCAAACACATCAAACGCTCCGTGGTCCCCTCTGCACCCTGGTCGTCACACTCAAGTGTCAGCTCAGATGTCACCTCCTCAAAGAGGCCTCCCTCACGGCCCTGTCTACGCAGCCTCCTGTTTAAGGTTGCCACATTTAGAAAATAAACATCAGGACACTCCGTTAAATTTGAATTTCAGGTAAACAACAAATAATCTTTTAGCATAAGCATGTCCCAAATATTGCACATGTTCCATGGGAGATACTAAAAACAATTCTGTGTCTGAAACTTCTGTTCAACTGAGTGTCCTGCATTTTGTCCGCCAACCTCACTCCTAGTCAATCTTTGCCACGACATCTCCTTTTATCACCTTCACTGGTACTGCTGTCCAAAAGTATCCTGATGTATTAACTTATCTGTGCTTCCCTGCAGGCCCCTGTCGACGTAAAGGGAGAAACTGAGGTAGAACGAACATAAGTAGAGTGTTGACTTAGGTTGTGATCCACAGCACACGCCCTCTACCAACTGGGACAGGCCTTAAGGTTGAGAAACCAAAAGTCCCCCGTGGACTGAGGTTCAGGGCTTGCCTGGCGTGGCAACTTCCCAAACTCCTACAGCAACAGGGAAAACCACACTCTTGCTAAACTCCCTGACACGAGGAGCCACCAGGAAAATTGTCAGACCCCTCCTAACTCCGATTTACAACCCTGATGGCCACAACGCTGGCTGGACAGAGGACCTCCCTTACGGACACTCTTCCCTGATGAGCAAGGGCAGACCTCAAGCCTGCGTCAGCCAGCCATGGAGACCTTGCGCAAACTGGCCTCGCGTCCTGCCGTTCACCTTCTGATGGCAAAGGCTGAATTCCACCTCTTTTTCATGAGAAAGGCCTGCCCCTAATTGAACATGGGACATCTGCTACATTTATGTTTACTCACTGTGCACACACTCAGCTCCCCTCATGAATATGTATAGCTTCCCCCACACACACCTGCTGAATGCGTATTGTGTAATGGAGACCCCGGGAGGCATAAAACCAACCCAACTGCCCTGCCTTTGCAGAGAGGGCTCCTTCCGCACGTGCCGAAGACTGTCTCTTCCCAGCCTCAAAGTGATAGCACCGATAAAGCTCTCCTTTCTACTAGCTAGCCATCCTGGTGGCCTTGTGGGTGACAGGGCCAAGACTGAGGACTGGTTCTGTCAACCTGAAATAATCAGGTTAATAAAGGATCAAAATCCAGGGCTGTCTTTGTTGTTGCTGTTGTTGTTTTTGAGATAGAGTCTCACTCTGTTGCCTGGGCTAGAGTGCCGTGGCATCAGCCTAGCTCACAGCAACCTCAATCTCCTGGGCTCAAGCGATCCTCCTGCCTCAGCCTCCCAAGTAGCTGGGACTACAGGCATGTACCACCATGCCCAGCTAATTTATATATATATATATATATATATATATATATATATATATATATATATATAATTTTTAGTTGTCCAGCTAATTTATATTTTTTTAGTAGAGACGGGGGGTCTCGCTCTTGCTCAGGCTGGTCTCGAACTCCTAACCTTGAGCATTCCTCCCACCTGGGCCTCCTAGAGTGCTAGCATTACAGGTGTGAGCCACCACGCCCGGCCCAAAATCCAGTTTTAAAGAGTTTATTCAGGCCCAGCGTGGTGGTGGCTCACGCCTGTAATCCTAGCACTCTGGGAGGCTGAGGCAGGAGGATTCCTTGAGTCCAGGGTTTGAGGTTGCAGTGAGCTATGACACCACAGCACTGTAGGCCAGGCAACAGAGCAAGAGTGTCTCAAAAAAAAAAAAAGTTTATTCAACCAAAACGCTGGGAATAGTATCTGGGAAACACAGACTCCAAAGAAATGGGGTCAGTGCCCTAGAGTTAAAAGTTAAGGCTTTGCTTATACAGGCAGAAGACAAAGAAATTTAGTAGGATGATAGTATTTTCCACATAAGACTGGCTTATAAGTTACAATAATTTAATTACAGCTTATTTTCATTTCCTTTCTAATTTAAAAGATGTGTTTAACATTTCATCTTAGAAAATGTGATAGTCACATATTTAACATTCCATCTTAGCTTGTCTCAGTGGCTCATGCCTATAACCCTAGCACTCTGGGAGGCCAAGGTGGGAGGATCACTTGAGCTCAGGAGTTCAAGACCAGCCTGAGTGACACTGACACCTCGTCTTTACTAAAAATAGAAAAATTATCTGGGCATCATGGCATCCACCTGTAGTCCCAGCTACTCGAAAGGCTAAAGCAGGAGGATCCCTTGAGCTCAGCAGTTTGAAGCTACAGTGAGCTATGATCACACCATTGCACTCCAGCCTGGGTGACAAAGTGACATTCTATTCCCCCTTAAAATTTCCATCTTAGACAATGTGATAATCATGAAATCTCTATGTGAGAAAGAAAAGAGGGAAGTTAACATACAATGAAGATCAACAGTGAAGAGGGAAGTGGTGTTATCTGGCACCCTATGTCACTTATAACATTTTATAAAACAACATAGGTAAGAAAGAAGGCTAACCTACAATCAGAGAAACAAAGGTTACTGCGGCCTGTCACCGACTTAGGCCCCAGACCCCATAATCACGTTCCTTTAAGGCTCAAAATAAAGCCCCAACAGCTTAGATCTTGAATTATTTTAAAACTTAATTTCACAGATTCAAGTTGCCCTGAACACATGTGCTCTGATGAACAGCAGTTACAAGTGGGTTTGTAAAGGGGGGAAAAAAGTAAGGGGGCAAGGCCGGGCGCTGTGGCTCACGCCTGTAATCCTAGCTCTTGGGAGGCCGAGGCGGGCGGATTGCTCAAGGTCAGGAGTTCAAAACCAGCCTGAGCAAGAGCGAGACCCCGTCTCTACTATAAATAGAAAGAAATTAATTGGCCAACTGATATATATATAAAAAATTAGCCGGGCATGGTGGCGCATGCCTGTAGTCCCAGCTACTCGGGAGGCTGAGGCAGGAGGATCACTTGAGCCCAGGAGTTTGAGGTTGCTGTGAGCTAGGCTGACGCCACGGCACTCACTCTAGCCTGGACAACAAAGTGAGACTCTGTCTCAAAAAAAAAAAAAAAAAAAAAAGTAAGGGGGCAGTTCCTAAGTTGTTTACCAAGAATTTACATTGGTTCATTAAAACAGCATAAGCCATTGATTGGCCATGATTGTTCTTTGCATCAAGAATTCCAAGAACATGAACATAATGGAGGAGGGTCACATCATGCAACTTGTGGTGTCACCAAACCAACCTGGGTCCGTTTGCTTGTGCACAATGTAAGGCCAAACACCCGCCAGGCTGCCAGGTGTTTGCAGAGAAAGGTTTATTGCCAACCGGATGAGCAACCATACAGAAGTCTGGCTCAAACCTGTCTCCTCCAGCTGGGGCTTAGAGAAGGTTTTAAGGTCACAGGTTGATGAGGTGTGATCTGATTGGACCTTGGATCCTGTGTCTTCCTAATCCAGCCCAGCTCCTCAGTGTGAGCACTCAGGTTCTACCCGTGATTCATGCTGAGTTCATCTGGGCATGCTCAGTTTCTCTGACCTTCAACCCGGGAGTCCACAGCAACTGAAAAATAAGTCACAACTTAGTTACATAAAAATGAACCATGGCCGGGCGCGGTGGCTCATGCCTGTAATCCTAGCACTCTGGGAGGCCGAGGCAGGCGGATCGCTCAAGGTCAGGAGTTTGAGACCAGCCTGAGCAAGAGTGAGACCCCGTCTCTACTAAAAATAGAAAGAAATTAATTGGCCAACTAACATATATAGAAAAAATTAGCCGGGCATGGTGGCACATGCCTGTAGTCCCAGCTACTAGGGAGGCTGAGGCAGAAGGATCGCTTGAGCCCAGGAGTTTGAGGTTGCTGTGAGCTAGGCTGACGCCATGGCACTCACTCTAGCATGGGCAACAAAGCGAGACTCTGTCTCAAAAAAAAAAAAAAAAAAAAAAAGAAATGAAAAATGAAATGAAAAAAGAAAATGAACCAGGCCAGGCTTGGTGGCACACACCTGTAATCCCAGGCTTTGGGAGGCTGAAGCAGGAGGATCACTCTAGCCCAGGAGTTTGCAGTGAGCTATGATCACATCATTGCGCTCCAGCCTGGGCGATAGAGGGAGGCATTGTCTCAAAAAATAAAAAAATAAAATGTTGAACCAGATTGTCTGATGTGGTAACAATTTTAGGAAATTTATCAGGTATTCTGGAAAGTATAGGGAAGGAAATTAAAAACAAAACACCTTTAAATAATTTCCCTGGGACATGAGTACAGGGATGTTACTGAAGTCTCAGGCTCACATCTCTCTGGGCCTGATGAATTTTCCAAACCTCAAGTCAACTGAAGAATCATGAACCTCATAAACTTGGGAAGGACAGCTTCATTTCTCATGGAGGATTGCAGCCTACAGCATTGCCATTCTGTCAGGCAGGGAAGCACGGCCTCGGGCAGAAGCCAAGTGCAGGCACTTGGAGGAAACAGGAACTTATACTGAGCAGGGTAGATGCTATTAGGTTATTAAGTATGAAATGTCCGATTTCTTTAAGTACTAAGTTTGACAGTTGTTATCTCTGACATTTCACTTTGACATTTTTTTGATTTTATATTTATCGTGAAGGGACATCCTCAGTCTTTCAAATGCACATATTTGCTTCTGATTATCTTTCCAATTTTTAGAGCAATTTTTGTGAAACCATGGATAAGTAAAAAACTCATGTTATTTTCATATATGAGTTCTGTCATGGAAACAAGGCAATGCAGACAGTTCAAAATATCAATGAGGTGTTAGGGAAGGATGTGGCTAATGAACACACAGTACATCCATGGTTTGAGAAGTTCCCTTCTGGTGATTTTAATCTTGAAAATGAGCCACGTGGGCAACCTGAGACCAAGGTGAATAATGATGAGCTGAAAGCTGTAGTGGAAGCGAATCCATCTCAACCTACCTGTGAATTAGCAGCAAGGTTTGACTTACTATTCCAACAATATTGGACCATTTGAAACAGATCAGCAAGGTACATAGACGCTACATAGATGGGCACCACATGCATTAAATGAGCATCAGAAGAAATACTGTCTCGAAGCTTGTCTTTCTTTGCTGTCACAACGTAAAAGTGAACCATTTCTATACCGTATTGTTATATGTGATGAAAAATGGATTCTTTTTGACAAGCGCAAGCATTTGGCACAATGGTTGGATAAAAGATGAAGTGCTGAAACACGGTCCAAAACTGAATATTCATCAGAAAAAGCTAATGGTCTCTGTTTGGTGGTTCAGCACTGGTATTATCCACTACAGCTTCATGAAACCTGGTCAATTGATCACAGCGGAAATCTACTGCAACCAGCTGGATGAAATGATGAGGATTCTTGTGATTAAGCAGCTGAGATTGGTCAACAGAGCCAGACCAATCCTCTTGCAAGACAACGCTCGACCACACGTCCCACAAACGACGCTGCTCAAACTACAGAAGCCAGACTTGGAAACTCTCTGTCATCCACTGTATTCAACAGACCTTGCACCAACTGACTACCACTTCTTCCAGCCTTTGGACCACTTCTTGCAAGGAAAAATATTCAGTTCTCAACAAGCTGTGAAAAAAGCCTTTCACAATTTCATCACCACTCGCTCTCCAGGCTTCTTTGCTGTTGACATAAACAAGCTACCATTAAGATGGCAAAACTGTGTCAATAGTTTAGGTGCGTGCTTTGATTAATTGTACTGTTTCTTGTTTGAAGTACAATAAACTACACTTCTGATTTGAAATCGGACATTTCATACTTAATGTCTATATCTATGCAACAGTATAGAAGGAACTATGAACATTTATAAAGAGGCAGTTCACACATGCGTTGTAGGCTAACATGTATGCAACACAAGTCCCAAGATCACTCTGGGGTGGAGACTTAACATTTAAATGTCTTACAATTAGGCCCTGTGCATCAAAAGGTGAAGCAGAGGACTTGGAGTCCCTGTGTGTGCAGCCCCCATAGACTGAGCAGAACCCCTCTGCGGTGGGTGGTCTCTTACCAGGAAGGACCGCTGGTCAGTATACCGAAAATACAAAAATGGAGGTGCAGTCAGGAGGTTGGTTGAAACCAGGGTGAGGCAAACCCTTCCAAAGGACTGTTTTCTGTGTGGCCCTTGGTTTCTGCTTAGCAAGGACCGGGTACAATGAGGTGTATCTGACCTCCCGCCCCTCATGGCCTGGAACTCAAATTCAATATTTTTCTGGGGTCACTTTGACAAAGACGGGTCCATTCCCTCTGTTAGGGGTTTTTTTTATTTCTCACTCCTATTCCTTGGAGTGCTCTGCACTACTTTTCTTTCTCCACCCCCACACTGACTTCAGTGCAAGCTTAAGGTGGTGTTTGTCGAGGCATGGTCTGGACCAAGCGAGATGCGCTAATGACTTCTTGTTACAAAAAAATAACACACGCTTATAATTCTTAGTGCTGTTATTATCGGATATTGCTGCAATGCCTTTGCAGCCCTACGGCTCCGGGTTAACGAGGTGGCGTGACCTGGGGGGAACTCCTCCCACGCTTGGGCCTCAGTTTCCCCACTGTACGTGGAAGATGCGGGTCCCCGGCCCCCAGAGCCGCTGTAAGGCTGAGCCTGGAACAGCCCAAGGCGGGTGGGCGCGGGCAACCGAGCAGGCCCCTCCGGCCGCGGGCGGTGCTACCCCGACAGCGGCCCCCCAGTTCGCGTTCTCATCCCCAACCCGGACCCCGGTGAGACCCCGGGCTTGGCCCCGCCGGACCCTCGGCCGCCGACCGCGGACACGGCTCGCCAGGGCGGCGGTCCTACTCCGGTGCGGGCCAGCAGGTCGCGCGGAACCTCACGCACGGTTCTGGTTTCCAGCCAGTCGCGGAGAGAAGAGCACTTCCGGCGACTAGAGCACGCGTGAGGGGTCGCTTCCGGGGTCTCCTCCCGGGCCGATTCGGTGCGGGCTCGGGGCCGGTTCGGGCCGGAGCCCGTGCTGCGCGGCGGGGCCGCGGGCGGGCGGGCTTCTCGGCGGCCGCCACCCGGAGGGGTCGGGCCCGGGCCCGGGGCCTTGCCGGGTGCCGCGATGGCGAAGGTCCCCGCGTCCACGCGCGCCCCGAGCAACCCCGTGGCGAAGCCGGGGCTTGTCCCGAAGCTCGCTCGGAAGAAAAACAAGAAGAAAAAAAAGTTTTGGAAAAGCAACGCGCGAGGAGCAAGCGCGAAGCCGGGAAGCGCCGCCGGTGTTGCGGCGCGACCTCCGCAGGCGCCGGAAGACTTTTCTCGAAACTGGAAGGCTCTGCGAGAGGTGAGACCTGAGAGGCCCGGCGCTCTCTGTCCGCTTCCTGCAGGACGCCGGGAGGGGAAGGCGTGGGGGCCCAGAGAGGACCCGGGAGGCCAGAACTCAGTAATCAGAGCCCGTCTCTGGAAAGGGGCCTGCGACGGGGGAGCAGGGGGCCGCAGACGCGCGATGCAGAGGATCCTAGCAACACCAGGGGTCTTTGAGTAGATGGCCATTGATGAGAACTGTCCCCGTTTTTGAGCTCTTAGAATGTGCAGTCTGCTCGGTATGCATGCTCTTATGTAGTCCCCATACATACCTGCTCTGTGAGGTAGATACTTCTGTCATCTCTGTTTTGCAGATAAGGTAATAGGTCCAGAAATGGGAATAGGCCCATCATCTGAGATTGGAGCTGGAAACCGGCACTCTAACCCAGGCAGGCCGGCCCTGGAGCCCTGCTCTTGATGCGGGGCTGTGCCGGGTGCCTTGGTAGGCAGGAGCAGCCAGTGCTTCTGCTCGGGTTTCTCCCTGCCACATACTCTCCCAGGGGCTTCACTTGCCTTGTCACCACGTCACAAGTTGGAGCTAGCTACTGTTAGTAGCCTTGTTTTCTAGGTAAAGAAACTGAGGCACAGAGAGCTTCAGAAACTTGGCCTAAGGTCACACTGCTAGGAAATGTCGGGACTGGGATGCGGATTCACACCTTGTGCCTTGAGTTTGTGCTCTTCACTGCTGTTGGCCTTCATGTGTCTTCTGCAGTGTTCTGGAGTAGGTTATGGAGCTTCAGAGTGAGCCACAGAGAGAATAGAGAACTTCTTGAGCCTGCTGTCACTGTGCCCACTATCTTAAGGTGGATATTCTTAGTAATTTTCCTGTCTTGACACACAGGACCCACAGTTCCCACAGGCAGCCGCAGGGTCCTCTGTGATTTGAGCACCATCTCCTCCTCCTCCCACGAAAGAAAAGCAAAATTAAGTGAACAGAAGGGATGTTTACTGTAGGGAAAACTGAGTTTTTTCTAATTCTTGCAGGGAAGTCAATCTTTCCTTTTTTTTTTTTTTTTTTTTTTTTTGAGATAGTGTTGCCCAAGCTAGAGTGCTGTGGTGCCAGCCTGTCTCACAGTAACCTCAAACTCCTGGGCTCAAGCGATCCTCCTGCCTCAGCCTCCCAAGTAGCTGGGACTACGGGCATGTGCCACCATGCTCAGCTAATTTATATATATATATATTTTTTTTTTCTAGTTGTCCAGCTAATTTCTTTCTATTTTTTTTTTAGTAGAGATGGGGTCTTGCTCTTGCTCAGGCTGCTCTCAAACTCCTGAGCTCAAACGATCTGCCCACCTCAGCTTCCTAGAGTGCTAGGATTACAGGCGTGAGCCACCTCGCCCAGCCAATCTTTCCATTCTTTAACTGTTATGGGAACAAGTAGAAACCCTCCTCATCATCTCTCAGCTGCTTGCTGCGTCCCAGGGTCTTAACTGAGGTCAAGAACAGCCTAGCTAGGGATTTGGGCACAAGGTGGAAGCTGGGCTCCAAGGCCACAGATGGCTTTGCCTGCATGAGAGCCAGGCGTGGCCCCCACCTGTTCTTCCGCCTCCTCCAGTTTGACAGAGCTTTTCTTTCATTGAACACACCCCGTAACAAACCAAGAAATCTTCTAGTGGAAGTAGTTTCCATGCACCAGAGTGTTGGCCTAAGCTATGAGAGAAGTAACTCTAAAATTAACTGTAAATTAACTGAAAGAAAAAAATGCCAGTTCGGTGGCTCACGCCTGTAATCCCAGCACTGTGGGAGGCCGAGGCAGGTGGATCCCTTGAGCTCAAGAGTTCAAGTCCAGCCTGGGCCAGAGTGAGACCCCATCCCTACAAAAAATAGAAAAATTAGCTGTGTATGGTGACATGTGCCTGTAGTCTCAGGTATTCGGGAGGCAGGAGGATCACTTGAGCCCAGGATTTTGAGGTTGCAGTGAGTGACACCATGGTGACACCACTATACTCTGGTCTGGGCAACACGGTGAGACCCTGTCTCAAAGAAAGAAAAGTGGGGAAAGGCTGTTTATCACCCCTCAGGCTCACAGTGAAGCAGTCCGTGGTGTTTAGTCACTTAACAGGTACATGACGAGTAGAGTATAAGTTTGAAATTTTGTAGGAACGAAGGAGCCCATGTAAAATTGTATATTAAGATAAGCAAAGAGCAGCATTTCCCCAAAAGTGACTCATGGGTGAGTATGAAAAGGGGCTTTTTCCAAACCATTTGAAAACCAAATTTCAGTGATGCTGTAGGAAGTGTGTATAGATGACTGACGTGTGTGGGTATGCCACACACGTTTTTTTCAATCTGTTGTGTATAATTTCCAAACTAAAATGGAGCATGTATTTTATTTTGGGTCCCCTTAGCTGCTGAAAGAAAAATCTCAGGCCCCAGAAAAGCCTCTTGTTATCTCTCAGACGGGTTCCAAAAAGCAGCCTGAGATTATCCAGCGAAACAGAAAAGAGATCTCAGATAAAGCAAGGAGAGATGAGAAGTCGACAGAAAAAGGGCAAGAGGCCCCCGGGGGCTCTATTCCTGCAGGATCCAGGGTGGACCGGAAGGTGCCAGTACCTCCCAGGAAGGCCAGTGGAGCACAGCACAGTGAGAAGGGAACCAAGAAAAGGACAAATGGTGACATTTTTCCAAAACGAGGGGATATCAAGCATAAGAAGCGGAAAGCTGAAGAGGTGGCAGCCTCGGCCCCAGCCCTACCCACTGAGTAAGTATTGACGCCTGTGCCTGAGCCTCAGCCCAGCCGACAGGCACAGCTCCTGCCGCCCGGCCTCGGTCTTCCTCGCCACTGAGAATAAAGGCGCAGCAACTTCTCCACCTAGGACTCGTCTCCGCAGAGGCTGGGTGGTGGGCAGCCCCACCGCAGCCCTGCCCTCACCTTCCGCTGACGTGGTCTGTGTCTTTGCTTGCTGCTTGCTTTCTCCTAGAGTGTAGGCATACGGAGGGCGGGGCGTTGCAGTCACTGCTGCGGCTTCCAAGCCTAGGACAGAGCTTGGCGCTTAGGGGCCGCCAGTAACAATTTGTAAAACGAATGAGTCCAAACCCAGAATGAATGGAATGCGAGACCCATCCCTGCTTCTTGCCAGTTGGGGGTTTGGGGGCAAGTTCCTGATATCCTCTGCACCTCAGTGTTGTCATCTGTGATGTCACCGGATTTGTGAGATGGCTCGGTGCCTGGTGGGTACTTAACAAACACTGTGATGGTCCTCCCACAAGGAGGACCAGGAGCCAGTGGCTTTCTCCAAATGGCTCAGCTGGAGGTGACATAGGCTGGCTTCACGTCCCCTGGGTGTTCAAGACACAGTTGCTCAAGGGTGAAGGGAGGAGCAGGCCGCGCCTCCCTGCCGGGCAGCCTTCCAGACAGGCCTTCAGCCAGGCAGTCCTGCTCCTCACTGGCTGGCCGGCGGGCAGGAGACGGCCAGCCGCGATACTTCAGTCCGCAGGTGCGGTCAGGATAAATGCGTGAGGGAGACGGTCACGGGAGCACGAGAGGAGCATGTCCACTCGGTGGGGTCGGACAGACCTTTTCTAGGGAAATGACACTTAAGCTGAGTCCAAGAGGCGGACCTCAGCCGGCAGGTGTTTATATACCTGCATGGGCGTCCACATAGAGCGGGCCAGCTGCGAAGACATCAGCAGTCGTACCTTGGTGGGGTTCTGTGTTTCCATTGTATGTGGTGTGTATTTGTGTTTCCAGATTGTTTGACAACGAACCTGTTACTTTTGTAATTAAAAAGGAAACATTAGATTCCACCTCATGGTGGGTTGTATGTGTCTGTTTTATATTCTGTATGTTTATCTGTAGTTCCTAAATCTTAGATGATAAGCATATTTTCTAATCTAAAAAAAATGATGAAAGTGCTGAGATGATCAAAACAACGGGAGCAGCCTCTGCATCCCTCCGCCCGCCACACCACCAGCCTGCCGGCACGCAGTGCCACCCCGCGGCTGGACCGGCGCCTTCTGCTGCTCAGCCTGTTCCTGTCTTTGCCTTGCAGGGACGACATCTGGTTTGATGATGTGGACCCAGTGGACATCGAAGCTGCCCTAGGCCCAGAGGCAGCCAAGATAGCAAGGAAGCGGCTGGGTCAGAGTGAAAGCGGCATCACCCTCGTGAAGGAGCAGGCCTTTGGCGGGTACGCCGGGCTGGGGACACGGTCAGCCTCGAGGGCAGCGGGGGCTTGCGGGGAAGAGGATGAGGGCCTCTCCTCCAGTCGAGTGGAGCGAGTGCCTCCCGTGATGCCACTAGCAACCGTGACACACGGAGCTTGTCACGTGGGTGGGAAGTAGTGACAGGCCCTGAGTGTTTCTGTGTGTGTGACACTCAGTCTGTGGTCCCTTTGGGTGTGACCTGGCGTCCTGGGTCCTGCGGTGTTTGTTAGCTGCAGCCTTTGGTTTCCCTTCAGCCTGACGAGGGCCCTGGCCCTGGACTGCGAGATGGTGGGCGTGGGCCCCCAGGGGCAGGAGAGCGTGGCCGCCCGCGTGTCCCTCGTGAACCAGTACGGCAGATGCGTCTATGACAAGTATGTCAAGCCGACTGAGCCCGTGACAGACTACAGGACCGCGGTCAGCGGGATCCTGCCCGAGCACCTCACACGGGGTATGTGGCGAGCACAGAAGGGAAGATCACAACTGGATTCACCGCCTCCTTTTGTGCCCTGTTCTGTTCGGGAGCATTCTCCATAGCAACAGTCCTGACACATCTTTCCTCCCCCCGGGGTGATGGGTTTGAAATACAAGAGGCAGCTGCAGAGGCCCTGATGCCATCTGCATCTCGTGCTTGTGCCTGTCACCCACCGCCTTTAGGGCGAGGACCGTGGTCCTGAATTGCTGTGCGTTGTGCAGCAGTGGGGGCCAGGGTAGAGTGTTAGGGGACCAGGAAGGAGCCCCCTCGGCTAGGGAGTAGGGCACGAGGAGGGAGGTTGCGGTGTACCCCTGTGAGGACTCCGGGAGTCCCTAGGGAGGCAGGTCATGAGCAGTGAGAAGCTTGGTCTGACTTAAGGTCTGGCAGGTTCCCTGTGGCCGCAGCATTAAGAACAGACAGTAGGGCCATGAGGGTGGAAATAGGACAGCTTGTTAAGAGACAGGGACTAGTGGTGAGACCTGGGTCAGGGAGGTGGCTGTTAGAAGTGACCCAACCCGGATACAGCTGAAGGCCGAGTCTGTCTATGGGTTAAGAGGTGAGGGCGTCCAGGATGGCCGAGGCCAGGCAGTCTCTCCTTACGCTCCCTTCTCTGCTTTGTCTGGTGTACACGGCTACTCCTCAGAACAGGAGACTGCCCAGCGCCTCTTGGTTCCCTTCCAGGGGGCGGGGACACTGGTCCTGCTTGGGTCAAACCACCCCCGGTCTGGTCAGCTCTGGCTGGGGCGGGCAGAGTCACGTGGGGCAAGTGTGGTTGCCGGAGCCCCTCCCTGTGTGTGTAGGGGATGGGAGGAGCTCCCACAAGTGTGATTGGAGGTGGGGTGGTCCCCAAAAGGTCCCCAGAAAGTGGGCAGAGCTGCCTCCGGGGCAGCGTGTATCCCACTGTTCGTGGGGGGGGCAGTCTTGTTATTTCCATTTGGAAGCCGTGAAGTATAAGCCCTGGCTTTTTACTATGAAATTGAAGTCAAACTGCTCTGTCAGATGGCTCTGAGAGTTTCTAAATGCTACTCTCAGCTAGTGTGGTCCTTGGGCCACAGCACAAGTGTGCAGACGGGGGCCAGTCCTCGGCCCTGTGCAGGGCTGTCTTCCTCCTCGCCCTAGAGGGGCCCTCACAGCCGCGCCTGCCAAGGCCTGTGAGGCACTTCTCCCCAGTGGCTTCAAGTCGCCCTTCGTGTGGCCTTTCAAGCTCAGCCTGCTTTCTTCGGTCTGACTGGGGTG
Organism: Microcebus murinus; assembly: GCF_040939455.1. Classification (NCBI taxonomy): domain Eukaryota; kingdom Metazoa; phylum Chordata; class Mammalia; order Primates; family Cheirogaleidae; genus Microcebus; species Microcebus murinus. Next base: position 93,797,377 of record NC_134115.1, on the reverse strand, counting down.
GGAAGGGCCTCCCTCTCAGAGCATGATGGCGGTTTGTGTGTTGCTAAAAACCGCTTGCTTGTTCTGATTTTTCAGGAGAAGAATTTGAAGTTGTTCAGAAGGAAGTGGCAGAAATGCTGAAGGGCAGAATTCTGGTTGGACATGCGGTGCATAATGACCTAAAGGTACTGGGTGTTGGGGACATCCTGGGAACTTGGGGCGCACTGGCTCTCCCATGCATGTTATTATCACATGACCTTTGTGTGCTCTGTCTGCAGAAGCGCCATTGTGGGAGTTAAGAGGTTTCTCTGAGTGGGCGCCCTGTGTAGGGAGGACTCTAGAGATGACCCCAAACACTGCTGACTGGTTCTGACCCTGTGCCAGGAGCCACGCAGGCTCCTATTCTGAGAGCCCAGCTGGACTGGGGTTCCAGTTCCAGAGCGGCCGGCAGCCCCGCTAACGGGCAGTGACACAGGCTGGACGTGGCACTACTGTGCGCCTTTCGCAGGACTCTTCCTTCACCTGGGGGACAGCCTAACACGCAGTCCCACTGCGACCAGGGCTGCTCACACAGGAAACCGCTCACACTGGCCGTGCTCTGTGGCTTGTCTGAGCCTCACTGTGGCGTGGGGGCTGCCCTGTGTTCTTCCTGGCGTCCCAAGTACTGATTCAGGACACCAGGACCCTGGGCAGGGAGGGCGCCACGAGGCAGGAGGGCAGTCCCCGCCCGTGTCCCGGGAGGCAGGAATGGGGAGTCTGGCGGAGAGAGAGCGCACGTGCCAGCGAGACAGTGCAGGAGAGCACGTGTGGCTACTGGGAGCATGTGTATATGTGAGAATAGGGGAGGGGTCACTGAAGTTCAGGGACAAATGTCTGGTTTGTTTAAAACCAGCAGTGGGGCCGGGCGTGATGGTGTGAGCCTATAATCCCGGCTATTCAGGAGGTTGAGGCGGCAGGATCACTTGAGCACAGGGGTTCAAGGCCAGCCTGGATGATATACGGAGCCCCCATCTTTGAAAAGAAGGAAAACAGCAGGAAAAGAGGGGAGCCTGGCCTGCTGGGTGGGGGAGATGCCTCTCGGTCCCTTCTAATGCATAGCGGCAGCTTTTGCCATACCATTCCCGTTATGGCGCTTTGTACCATGGGTCTCATTATATAATAGGTGTCATTTAATTATTTAAAAAATGTCTACAGTGATCATGCTGCTTTTATAGTTGGTAAAACTGAGCCTCGGTGAGGTTAAGTGGCAGCCACAGCATTAGTGTGGTAGCCATGCCCACCCAGACCCAGCGCCAAGTCTCCTCCCCTCTGACCTCGTGCGTTCCTCGTGGGCAAAGCCAGGCCGCTGCCTCTGTCTGTGGCTGGCACTGCTGGGCAGTGTTCCTCACGCAGCCGTTCTGGGCTGGATTTGCCTCTCGCCTCACTGGCCAGCCCACCTCGGCCAGCTCAGCAGGCGGCAGAGGGGCGGCTCAGAGGGAATCTGAGAGGGTCCACTTCCAGTGCCACCGGGGTGTGGCCTCCGGTCTCCGCTCCCTCAGGGTCCCTGCTGATTAGAACAGCCTGGGCAGGCAGAATGGGAGGTTGTCCTAACAAAACGTCATTGCCCCCAGAGACTGCCACAGAACCTACCTGTCCTTCCCTCCTGACTCTGGCCCCACTCTGGTAACTTGTGCAGACTTGTTTTAAGTCTCTTGAAGATTATGCTAAGGCTGCAAGGTCAGCTGTTAAGATTTGTTATCGTTTCTAACTTCCTGATGTGCAGAGCCAACTCAATATACAGGACTAAGTCGGTTGCTGGTTAATTGGTGACTGTCTTTCTCCTATTTCCTTTTTTTTTCCAGACAGCATCTCACTCTGTTGTCTGGGCTAGAGTGCCCTGGCATCAGCCTAGCTCACAGCAACCTCAGACTTCTGGGCTCAAGCAATCCTTCTGCTTCAGCCTCCGGAGTAGCTGGGACTACAGGCATCTGGCTAATTTTTTCTATATATTTTTAGTTGGCCAATTAATTTTTTTCTAATTTTAGTAGAGGTAGGGTCTCACTCTTGCTCAGGCTGGTCTCGAACTCCTGACTTTGAGCAATCCTCCTGGGTCCCGCCTCGGCCTCCCAGAGTACTAGGATTACAGGCGTGAGCCACCATGCTCTGCCTCTCCTATTTTCTTGATTTCAAGATTTCATTAATGTGATTCTGACTGTTGGGCATTACCTTAAATCAATGTGATAAATTTCGGCCAGGCACTGTGGCTCACACCTATAATCTTAGCACTCTGGGAGACCGAGGCAGGCGGATCACTCGAGGTCAGGAGTTCGAAGCCAGCCTGAGCAAGAGCAAGACCCCGTCTCTACTATAAATAGAAAGAAATTAATTGGCCAACTAATATATATAGAAAAAATTAGCCAGGCATGGTGGCGCATGCCTGTAGTCCCACCTACTCGGGAGGCTGAGGCAGAAGGATTGCTTGAGCCCAGGAGTATGAGGTTGCTGTGAGCTAGGCTGACGCCACGGCACTCACTCCAGCCTGGGCAACAAAGCGAGACTCTGTCTCAAAAAAAATGTGATAAATTTCTCCCAGAAGTGCAAGTTCATATCAATACCTTTTTCCCATGTGTGCGTGTTATAGACTGGGATTCCCCATTAGATGTTATTTGCTACAAACTTAAAATGAAAATGGTTGTTATATTTTCTTCCAGGTGCTGTTTCTTGATCATCCAAAAAAGAAGATTCGGGACACACAGAAATATAAACCTTTTAAGAGTCAAGTACAGGTACTTAAGACGAGTGAGACTCAGCATGTCACACTGCCGTCGTGCTGCTTCACCTCGTTGTTGGTTCTGTCCCTGGTCACTGACTTGTTGGTTAAAGGGTTTTTGTTTTGTGTCTGTTTTTCCTTTAACTTTAGAAGGAATCTTAAAAGTGGAGTTCCACCACGAGACTGTGACGGGGACACGTTCTCCCCGCACTGACCTTTGCTAGGTCTCTGAGTAGGGCGTGGTCCCGTCGCCTGCGCTCCAGCAGGTGCTAAGAGCAGAGCTGCTCCTCTTGAAATAAGAGGGGCCTGGGGGCGGGAGGTGGAGGTGCTCACTCCTTCCCTGGCCCCCTGCTCCGTTGGCCGATTTGGAGGGTGTCACCAGCCCCCCGTGGCTGGCCTGGGTGGGGGCTCACTGCCGGTGGAGTGGCCACTCGGGCAGGGTCTGCAGAGGCTCCTGAGCCATCACGCTGTGTGCTGTCTCTTCCTCCCTTGCAGAGCGGAAGACCGTCTCTGAAACTGCTTTCAGAGAAAATCCTGGGGATCAGGGTCCAGCAGGCAGAGCACTGTTCAGTAAGTATGTCCTTGGATTTGGGGCAGTCCCTGACCTAGAAACCCAGCTATGTGTCAGCTGATGGCAGACACAGGTGAGGCCTGGGCACCTTTTTTAGGAGGCTATTGTCTGAAAAAAATGAAATGGCAGAGCAGACTTACAAAATGTTGATTCAAATCTAAATATTTACATGGAACACTTAACACAAACTACTATATTGTGAGTGTCTGGTGGAAAAGTCACCAGTCTAAATTGAAGGCCCTCTAGGACCAGGCGCCCTGGGCCAGCTCTGCTTTTGTAGGACGAGTCGACCCTGCAGCGCTCTCCACGCTTCAGGCCCTTTCTTCCCGTCTGCTTGGCCCTCGTGGCTCGTCTGCGCTCTCAGCCCACCATCCCTCTGCATCCATAAATGTCATCTGATGAGCCCAAAAGGCGACATGTTTGTTGCTTCCCTTCTCTGGGTTTCCCTTTCTTCTCCTGCAGACAGGAGCGTCTGTGTCATGAGGTGCAGTGATGACCAGGTCATTGCCCCAGCTGCTTCACGCTTCCTCCCTCACCCTCCTGCAGACAGGAGCGTCTGTGTCATGAGGCGCAGTGACGACCAGCTCATTGCCCCGGCTGCTTCACGCTTCCTCCCTCACCCTCCTGCAGACGGCAGGCGTGCACACGCCTTGCACCCCGGCACGGGCTGGCGTGAGGGGCTCTGATGTGGAGCTGGCTCTGGGAGGCCTGCAGGGACAGTTGGTGTTCTGTGTCTCCCAGGTTCAGGACTCGCAGGCAGCCATGAGACTCTACGTGATGGTGAAGAAGGAGTGGGAGAGTATGGCCGGGGACAGGCGCCCCCCAGCAGCTGCTCCAGACAGCCGCACCGACAGCGCCTGACAGACCCTGCCCTGCTGCCGGCGCTGCCCTTCCTGCTGTCCTGTGGTGGCTCTGATCCCGAGGCAGTGTGACCAAAGCAAGGGGACACATCAGGCCCTCCCAGATCAGCTGCTCTGGTGGAGCGCGGCACGCACGTTCCTGAGCACGTCCTCAACTGTGGTCTGAGACCTGGCCTCACCGCCGTGTGTGTTCAGGGGCAGGATGGCAGGGACGCAGTAGGGGAGGAAGTTGGCAGGTTGGCGCCGCCACTGTCTGCTGAGCACCAGAGCACAAGCGGGACGTTTGGGCTGTCGGCCTGTCCGTGCTTCCATTGCCCATCCGACGGGCTGTGGTGGGATTCGCCCTGGGTCCACCGGCGGAATGTGTCCTGGGTGCTCAGCGTCTTCCTGTTGTCTGGGTGACGTGATAAGCTGGACTTGAGGGACGCAGGTGGGGCCTGCGGTTAGCTACCAAGACGTGGCCGGCCAGGACAGCAGCTGCTTTGCTGGGGAGCTTCCTGTGGCCCTTTGGACGTTGCGAGGCTTTCTGGGGGCAGGTGTTCCTTTCTCACTCGCGTTGATCCAGTTGGCCCAGTGTTGGCTGGTGGGCGAGTACCTCCAGGAGCTTCTCCCCACGCCATGACAACCTGCAGAGCCTCAGCCCCCGGAGGTTGGTGGGCCTGCTGGCCTTGGGCTTATTACTGGGAAAGCCATGTGAGCCCTCATGGGCCACTGCACTGATAAAGGGAATAAAGCCTCAGGGTTTCTTGAGTTGCCCAACAGCCATATAAAAACAGGCCAACCTCCTGAGGACATTATTTGAAATAGATGCAGATGTTTGCTTCGCATGCACTGTGGAGGTCTGGCGTCGTCCCTCATTGGAATGGTCTGAAAGGGCCCTGTGTCCAGACCGCTGCCCAGCCCCACCAGCAGCAGGGTTTGTGTAGATGCAGGGTGGAGTGCCCCCACACTGGCAGTCACGGCCTGTCTCCGCGAACAGTGGAGGCACACCAGGAACGGCCTTGGGTCTCTTTATTAGTCCCTTCAGAGTGTAAGATACACATACTGGTCCCAGTGACCATTTTTCTCTGCCCCCCCCACCCCCCCCCCAGGAAAACGTCGCCTCCACCACTGGGCAGCTCTGGCTATGCAGGGAAAGGAAGGGCGGGCACTTCAGGGCAGGGGGAGAGGGCACTCGTGGAGGAGGGGGTCCTGTGGGGTGCCTGCCTCCTCCCTGGCACCAGCGCCTGGCGGCTTCCTTTCCAAGGGACAAGGAGGTGTGTCTGATACCGCCTCCAGCCTCAGAAGCGCTTGCTCCACGTATGAAATCAGCTCCTGGGAGGAGGAAGCAAGCGGGGCAGTTTCAGGTCTGGAGCACACACTTGTGTGACTTAATCCGCTGATGATGGACAGGAAACGTTCTCTGAAAAGGTCTGATTGTCCCTCCCCTTTAGGATCGGTTTCGGCCCAGTCACAGACATGAGAAAATAGTCATTAAAACCACACATGTGGAGATCGAGGTCAGTTCCACATAAATTCTTATTCCAGGCCCTGGACTCGGCGCCCCCAGCTTGGGGCTTCAAGCTAGTGGGGTCCTAGTTGGCAGGAGGCCCAGCGTCACTCACCACGCTGGAGGTGAAGCGCTCCTTGATCTCCCGGGCCAGAGTGTCGATGCCGTGGGCCACCAGCTCGGGCAGGATCTCCTCTGTGGTGGAGCAGAGGTCCTGAAGCCAGGGCCCCTCCTGTGCCCACCGGGAGCCCCAGCAGCTGGCCAGCAGGACAAGGCTGGCTCCCGCCCCCGTCCCACTGGGGCTTGGCCTGAGGTTCTCGCGCCCTGTGCATCACCCTCAGCCAGGACGGCGCCTGGCACACAGTGGGCTCCCAAAAGATGCTGAATGAATGGGAAGGTCAGAGGGCTGCAGAGCCGGGGGCGAGGCCGCGCCGGGGAGCTCCTCCCCTTTCCCTGTGGGTCAGGCTGCGAGCAGGGCTGCTGTGACCACTGGCCTGCAGACGGCAGGGGCGCAAGAAGGGGTCTCACTATAGGAAACGAGGTTGGCCAGCAGCATGCAGACGCTCTCCACCACATCGGGGTCGTCCTTGTAGAGCTGGTAGGTCTCCTTGATGAGGCTAAGGCCGCTGGTGTCCCCCTCCTGCTCCACCACCTGGAAAGCCGCCAGCTCTGGGGGCAGGAGAGAGTGGGTTCCTACCCTGGTGTTCTCTGGAGGGGAACACCCTGCCTCCCTGGGAAGGAAGGTCACCCTGCTCCCCACGCAGAGCAGCACAGGCCTGGCTGCTGTGCTCTCCCCTCTGGGCCGGCTGCCCAGCCGGAGCAGAGTTGGAATGGGACCTCAGAGGGCTCATCGTAGGCTGCTGGGCACAGGTGTGCCAGGGGTGGGGGGATAGGAGGGGACAGGACCTGAGCAGGGCCGTGCAGAGCAGAGGTTAAGCCCGTGGGCTGAGTGGGAGTCAGTCCCCAGGGGTGGGGACCTTGGTCAGTCCCTAGGTTAAGTGTCCTCTGTAAAGGATTATCAGGCCTCCGTCGTGCCGTGCTTGTCATGGGGCCTAGCATGTCGTCGAGCTGAGCGACAGGCAGCGTTTGTGTGTGGGGAACTGGAGACAGAGCTGTCTCTGGAGCTGCTTTGCCAGGTTAGGACGTGCCTGCGTGCTGGGAAACCTGTGCACACGATGTGTGTTTACAGGCGAGAAGGATGGCCACGTGACAGCACCAAGCAACAAAAAGTTTACCAAACGTGTGTATGGAAGTCTCAGTGGCTATTTCTGGATGATAGAACTATAGATCATATTTAATTTCCTTTCTGGTTTTTTCTTCTGATTTTTGGTTTGTGGCAGCTGGCGAACACTACTGATGGGGCTGGGTTTTGCCCCCACCTCCAGGTGGCAGCCCTGCCCCACCAAGGCTCACCTGACACTTTGGCGAGGATGGCCAGTCCCCGGTAGGCGTTGTTCACCAGCAGGACTCTGTCCTGGCACAGGCGGATGCTCTGCAGGAGCACTGCTGCCACCGGTTCGAACTGGCTCTCCTTCATGCAGCCTGCGGAGGGGCCGGCGGCCTCACTGCCTGTGGGTCCGAGGCCCATCCCGCTCCTGGGGCCACTCCCACTCCTGAGGCCCCAGTGTGCTCACCCCGCAAGGACAGCAGCCAGAGCACCGCGCAGCCAGCCTCGGCCATTTCCGCGTCCGTGGGGTAGGTGTCCAGCACCTGGACGAGGAGGGCTGGGGCCTTCTCCAAGACCGCCTTGTCCACCGTGACAGCTGGGACCAGGACAAGGTTGAGTGGACACTAGGCTTGCGGTGTGTGCAGGAGGGACTGCTGTACATGTGCCCCCCACATGCTGCCTCCTTCCAGAGACAGCACAGACATGGGGGCGTGTCAGATGTCCTCAGAGAAGGAAGGTCAGGAGGCTTGGCCACCAAGTCTGGAGGGAAGGGATCACCCCCCGGGAGTGGCTTGGGGGACCTGTGCTCTGGGTGTTGGCAGGGCTGTCTGGGGTTTCCCGGGCAGGCCCTCCGTGGCTGAGAGCGCGCTCCTCCTCGGGCGCTGGAGTGCCCCAACAGGGTCTAGCCTAAGGGAGAGGCTGCACAGGCCAGGGGGCCCAGTGGTGAGTCAAAAATCAGAACAGGGCATCTGACACCAAGTCTGGCCTCTGGGGCCAGGAAATCCCAGGACGTTTCCCTGGGCAGGAGGCGCCAGATCTGTGACGGGTCTGCCCGCTGGACAAGAAGTCCTGAGGTCTTGCGTCCGCCAGGTCCAGCCTTTCCCTCCCCACTTTGCGTTCCTCTGCTTCAGTTCTAGGCTCTCAGAAGAGCCTCCGAGGGCCATGGCTGTCCTCAGTGTTCAAGGGACAGGGTGGGGAGGCCCCTGAAGGCTTGGGGAGCAGCTGAGGGAGAGGTGCCAGCCCCCAGCGGGACAGTGGGAGGAGGCCCCTCACCATCTGCCAGGAGGCACCAGAGCAGGCTCAGGCCATTGACGCAGATGTCCCTGTTCTCGGGAGAGCTGTCCAGGTGCTCTAGGATGTGCTCCAACAGCCCGGCCTTCAGCAGCTCCTCCGAGACCGATGCTGTGGGTGGGCCTAGGAATGAGGACCACAGACAGGGCCCCCTTCCTCCAGGAAGCCCTCCCAGAGTGCCTACTCCTTTTGTTGTCCTTGGGCACTGGAGTCCCATTTGACCTGTGCTCCTGGGCACCTGCTCTGGGCCAGGTCTCATGTACTCATGGAACCTGGGAACAAGAGGACATGGGCCTGGCCCTGGAGGAGTCTGTCCATCTCCTGGGCTGCCATTACTAGGCTGCAGCTGGCCTACGTGGCACCCCTCCAGGGGGCCTGGCCCAAACTCCTAGGCCACAAGGAGCAGCCCTGTGCCTTCCAGGATGGGACCATGGTTGGGCCCTGTCCCCGTAGGATGGCCTGATGTCCCATTTGCCGGATGGTTCTAACCTTACGCCTGTTCCAAAGTGAGACCAGTGACGTATGATCAGTTACCCAGTCCGTGTGGTGAAGACAGAGTACGGGGCCCTGCCCCTACCCCTGCCTGCCACGGGACCCATCTTCCTATGGGGAGAACAATGCCCACCTGCCTAGCGGTCAAGGTGCATAGAGCCTGTGACCTGGTCCCCTGAGCCCTCGGTATGACCCTCTTGTCCCCACAGTCCTCACGCCTGCTGTGGTCTGGCTGGCAGCAAAAGCCCAGCATGTTCTAGGGAACAGAGACACGCGGGGCATCGGCCCCCAGCCTCCCACAAGGGGCAGAAAGTGCGCGTGCGACAGACGTCAGCGTGAGGCCGTGGCCGTGCCAGGCGCGGTCAGTGCCTGCGCACGTCTGCAGAGGGAACCACTGACTAGAAGCAGAGGCTCGTCACCGAGGTGAGAAAGGAAGCCACCTGCCTTTGGAGCCGACTGACTGGAGGTGGCTCGGGAGTAGGCCTGACACCACCCTGTCCAACCAACGTGTGCCCACACCAACCCTTCCCCGCCCCATCCCGAGTTCCAGGGGGCAGGGGGGCAGAAGCGGCCGGCAGACGTACCCTGGCTGGCGATGATGGACAGCAGGCTGTACACCAGGGTGATGAGCTGCTCCACCTCGGGGTGGCTCCGCAGGATGCTCAGCAGGGTAGAGAGGACCGAGCTGTCGCTCGGAGCCTCAGCTTCTGGGTCCCGCTTGAGCGCTGCTCGGGCCAGGGAAGTCGGCCCTTAGCCTGCACCGCCGGGGTGCACAGGCAGTGCACACAGGTCCCCCCTCCCACCAGGGGACAGCACTTAGGAAAACGAGGTCTGCCTCTCCTGGCCCAGAGCAGGTCCCCACAAATGCCGTGGCCTGAGGGAGCAAAGGGGCGGCCCTGCCAGGTCTGGGGGCGTGAAATCAAGGTGTCACTGTGAAACTAGGAAGGTCACTAGGAATGTCACAATACTTTTGGCGTAAAGATGGCTCAACCTTTTTAACAACCCAAAGACTCTGCTCCCGCCTGGGCCGCAAGTCCTCTCCTGAGGACACAAGCCACCCTCCTTGAGGGCCACACCAGAGGACCCAAGAGTGTGCAGCTCATTTCGTATCTGGGAAGCACGGGCAACACTGAAGGGAAAATGATGGGGCTCGGGGAGGCCCTGAGTGTGCCCGAGGCTCCAGGGATGGGGTCGGGTGGGCACGGCAGGGCACAGGCTGCCAGAGGGCCAGACACCAGTGGGCTCACTGGCACGGGGGATGTGGGGGCACCAGGAGGGCACCCCAGCCGCCCAGTGCCCACCTTGGCCCAGGAGGTGCAGCAGCAGGGAGCAGGCGCACAGCTGTATGTCAGCGATCCTCTCGTGCTGCTTCATGACGGTGGTCACCACCTCCAGCAGTTCCATGGGCCACGGCAGACCTGGCAGGGCAGGGCGGCACAGACAGGACAGGTGGGGCATCACGCCTCTGGTGGTGAATGGAGTGGCAGAGAGAGGCGCTCGTGGGGTCTACTGTGGCCTCCGGGGAGGGCCCTCCTGTTGCTGCCCTCACTGGGCAGACAGGACAGGACAGCGAGGCGCTAGCACCGCTCTGGAGCAGAAACGGGACCAGCCTGTCCACTGCAGGGCCCTCGGCTGTGCTGCCCAGGGACGGCGTGGCTGGGTTCCATCCAGCTGTGTCAGGGACCGTGCCGTGTGCGGGGGACGGTGAGGCAGTGCTCACTGGCCTTGTCACCCCAACCAGTGTTTCCTCGTCGTCACAGGAGTGCAGCTGGCAACCCCTTCTCGGGGCTCGTGGTGAGAGTGACGAGGGGCCGGCCCAACAGCCTTCCTCAGTGTCCCCAGGAAGGCAGACTCTCCCCTGCCGTGGACGCGGTCCTGGCCCCAGCTTAGCTACACAGGGCTCGGGGTGGAGGAAAGGCCTGTGTGAGGCTCTGTCACCTCCCTGGCTGCCCCTGCCACTGAGACAGGCCCCCGTGGGTTTCAGGGCGAGTTCAGTGGCCAGGCAGGTGGCGGGATGGGTGAGTGTGGGAATGTAGCACCCAGGCAGTGAGACAGAGTGAGTGGAGAGATCTTATGAAAGCATGCTTGGGAAAAAATGATTTTAAAAATAATTAAAAAGATTGTTCCTCCTCAGCAGACGGTGTTGGGGAAAGGTGTTCTCGTGCATTCCTGACGGGGGGTGTGCAATGCAGAGCAGACTGCAGTCTCTGAAAACCGAGTATTCACGTGTAGGGTCTGTCCTACAGAAGCAAGTGCCCAGATGCGTACGCATGATAGCATTGTCCATAACAGTGGAAAGGCAGAACTCAAACCCCATCGGCGGGATGGTGGGATAGAGGGATAGAGGGGACGGCTTCCTGTGGGTCCATAAGATCACGTGAGGGAAGCCACCCGTGGCCTCACCCTTCTCTGCTCGGTGAAAGTGGTGACACGGTGGAATTCCGGGCTGCCTACTATCCGAGCACATGGCAAAGACGGGGCCCTTCTGGGAGTGGAAATACACCTCCAAGGTGTGACACCACCAGCAGGACGGCTGGAGGGGCCGGGCCCGCAGGCTGGGGGGCGGCGGGTTCCTACCTAGCTCGTCCTCGGGCATCGTCAGGAGCCTCTTCATGGCCCGGAGCTGCACCTCGGGCTGGCTGGAGAAGTTCTGCATGACCTCTGCGGGCAGCAGAGCGAGGAGCGTCCTTCCGAGGGCCCAGGCACTGGTGCTGGACGTGTCGCCTCCCCGGACCCACGCCATCATGCCACGGGGCGGGCGCTGTCACCATCCCCACTTGACAGATGCGGCCACTAGGGCCCCGGGACTTGTCCACAATCAAACCCAGCTCTCTGTCCGGGAACCCTCGACACTTGGTGCGAACTGCCGCCCGCTCTGGGCACAGACGCACACAGGAAGCGTGCCCGCGACCGCTGTGTGCCAGGGTGTGGGAGCAAAAGGCCAGGGGGTTCTGGGAGCCGGCGCTGAGTTGGCCACGGTAGCTATGGAGGATTCGTGTAGCAGAAATAGAGGGGAAATGGGCAGGGGCCGGGCGATGGAGATGTGCTGTGTGATACAGGTAACAGGGAGCTACGGAGAGTTCTTGAGTAGGGGAGTTCCTCAAGCAAAGCAATGCTTGGGGATGGATGGAGGGGGAGTCTGGAAGGTTCCCTCCCACTGGCCATGCGTGAGAAGCAAGTCCCGTGTGAGTGGGTTGGAGGGGAGGCACTGACTCCCCAGACCTGAACAACAGGCTGCCAAGGTCACAGTAGCTCCGTGGCCCCTCTCTGCTTGCGTCCCCAACCTCACCTACAATGCTGGCGATATTGCTCCCTAACAGCATGTCGGTGATGGACTCGGGCACTGTCTGCCGGTGCAGGGTCAGAGCCACGCACGAGGACTTGAACTGGTTGCTCACGAAAGTGATGTGTATCACCTCCCTGGCAGAGGAGCAGAGGCAGCCGGGTGAACGGGGTGGCCCTTCCCGCAGGCTCCCGCATGGCTCTCCCTCCCCCTCAGGCCCAGGGCTGCCGGCTGGTGCAGGCGCCGGGCAACGACCCCCAGGTTCCGAAACCCACTTGGCTGGATCTCCCACAGTGTGCCAGGTGTGTCCGGCAAGTGCCCAGCGGTCCCATTCTGGGGACTTACTCCACAGAGGCACAAGGCTCTCTCCTGGGGCCGGGGGGGGGGGGTATGGTCCTGAGCCCTGGCACTGGCCTCTGCGGGCCCTTCCTCCATAAAAACATGAAAATCCAGACTTCATGATTGTTGGTATAAAGATAAATATAACCCAGGCCGGGCAAGGTGGCTCCTGCCTGTGATCCCGGCACTCAGGGAGGCCAAGGTGGGAGGGTCACTTGAGCTCAGGAGTTTGAAACCAGCCTGAGCAAGAGCAAGATCCCATCTCTACTAAAAATATAAAAAATTAGCCGGGCATAGTGGCATGCACCTGTAGTCCCAGCTACTTGGGAGGCTGAGGCAGGAGGATCACTTGAGCCCAGGAGTTTGAGGTTGCTGTGAGCTAGGCTGATGCCACGGCACTCCAGCCTGGGCGACAGAGCGAGACTGTCTCGAAAAAATACATATACATGTAACCCAGGCTGGATTCGTTGTTATATATTCACTTTTTCTTCTGAGTTTAAAATTAAGTTTTAAAACTTTTGCCTGGGCCCCTGAAGTGTGGTGGGTTCTCAGGGCCGGGCCTCCAGCGCCTGGTGTCAGCGCGGCTCCAGCCTCGGGAGAGGTGTGCTCAGGGTGACTCCCCCCACGCCGGGTCTGGGGCGGCCGCACGAGAAGCCCCGTCGTCGTGCGGGACGATGGGGGTGTCTGTGATAGAGTTCTGGCTGGTGTCACCAAGCCAGAGAGCCGTGCTTGCATTGCCGTGGAAACATGAAAGGCAAGTCGGCGGGTGAGGCCGAGCCCGGCTCTGAGCTCACCGGATGGTGATGCGATCCGAGGGGCTGATCGGGAGCATCAGGGGCAAAAGAAACACGAAGGTCTTGGCGTCTGGAATCTGCTTCTCCTCCATCGTCTGCAGGACGTCCTTCAGGTTGTCCGGGCTCTCTCGGAGGGACTTGCGCAGGTGCATGGCTTCTGTGTCCTGCGGAGACAGAGGACGCTGCTCTGTGCGTTTCCACAACTGCAGGACAACTGGGCCCTGGCCACGAGCAGAGGACGTGCTGGGAACAAGGCAGAGTGGGGAGGGGACCAGACGCTGGCCGCCACGGCCGCCACCTTCAGGAATGGCGAGACTCCCTGGGCCCGTGGCTCCTCCTGGAGGAAGGAACAGGCTGGGTGCCGTGGTGGCACCCGCAGTCCCAGCACTCTAGGAGGCTGAGGCAGGGGATCGCGCGGGCCCAGGAGTAGGAGGCTGCAATGTGCTACAACCTGCCACTGCACTCCAGCCTGGGTGACAGAGCGAGACCCCCGTCTCTTAAAATAACAAGAAAGGGAGTTTCGAAAAGCCAGCACAGTCTGCCTCACAACTCTCCTATGCAGTCCTGCCAAGCGTCCCTGCTGTGGGCCCCGCTATAGGAGGGTCGGCATGCCCACCTAACAGATGCCCAAGGTCACATGCTGCCGGGCAGGGGCTGCAGCCAGGCACTCCCAGGACATCACCTGGCCCCACAGCAGGAAGGGCGCCCTTCCCTGGGAGGCTTCGGAGGAAGAAAGTGTGACAAAGGGCTTCTCAGCAGTGGAGGATAGGGATGCTGGGGCCCAGACGGACACCTGTCCCCTCTGGGGACCTTGGTGCCTGGGTGAGGAGCCGGGGGTGCAGGGGAAATTCCTTGCACTTGGGCATGGCAGGCATGGGGCCTGGCTCCCTGACTTCTCCCCACTTTCCCTTCTGTGTGTAGAGGGCAGGATCCCAGCCTCCCTGCAGCCGGGTGGCAGCGGAGGCCTTCCCACCCCCTCCCGCCTGGAGGCTGCTGTGAGGCCAGCACATGACAGTCTGAGCGTGCCCACTGCTGTGGTCACCACTCGTGGTGCCGAGTGCCGGGGGCCGGGGGAGCCTGGACGGAGGCGGAGAGCGAGGGGACAGGAGCCCTCACATCCAGGAAGGAGCAGGTGGTCATGTCGAGGATGATGCAGCCCAGCGACCAGATGTCGGATTTCGGGCTGAAGCAGAATTTGAGGGCTTCGGGGGCCATCCAGGATTTATGGAGAGGATCTGTTGGCAGGAGCAAGATGGGGGCCCACTGAGTTCTGGGCACCCTGGGGGCAGAGGATTGACTGGGCCACAGGCCCCAGCGCTGTGCCCCCTCGGGTGCCGTGCCCCCTGGCAAGCAGCTGGAAACACATGCCCTTCAGTCGCCCTTCCTGGGAGAGGTGGAGACACAGCAGCCGTGGGGGAGGAGGAGACTGCGGTCAGCTAGACCTCTGCCCTGACCTTGAGCTAGGGAGGCTGCACGGCTCAGCGGTGCCCACCACGCTGGCCCTGTGTGCGCCCGAGTGTGTGTGCACCCCTGTTGGCTGCAGGAGGAGTCCGAAAGGGCATGTGCTGAGGTTAAAATTCACCCTCCCTAAACATCTTGACCCCTTTAAAGGTCAGGGCTTTGAGGCACAGTTCCGGCTGCCCCGCCCTGGTCTAAACCCGGACCCTAGTGGGCACCTTCCTCCGCACGAATGTTCCACTTGGCTTCGTGGGTCATCAGCTTGTTGGGGCTCAGGTCCTGCAGTTTGCAGTGGCTGCTGCCGATGAGGACGATGTTGGAGGGCTTGAGGTTCCTGAAACCAAGAAGGGGGCTCTCCTCTGGTCGCCACAGGGCTGCCTGGGTGGGCCGGGCTGGCACGCGCCCGGAGCCCAACTCCCTGCCCCCGCCCCAGCCACCTCTGCGGTGGCGGCCCGCGCCCTCCCCTCTCCTCGAGAAAACGCCCTACTCTGCCTGCCTTTTCTAATAATTGTTTCCTATAATTGGAAAATACACTTAGTTATTACACTGGGGGGAAACCCAACGACATGCAGGAACACACACGACACTCCGAGGTCCCTCTGTTAATTAACACAGTGTTCGCCTCCTTACAGATCTGAGCTACCCATTTGTCTAAGGACTGGTTTTCAGCCATTGTGTAATGTCCAGTGACATTAACGCTGAACTGTGAGCATTCCTTTGGTTGCATGTGGTCCGCCTGGTTTTTCTCTTCTTTAAATAAGATATTGGTGGCTAGGTACCATGGCTTAAGCCTGTAACCCTAGCACTCTGGGAGGCTGAGGCAGGAGGATTACTTGAGGCCAGGAGTTCAAGAGCAGCCTGAGCAAGAGCGAGACCCCATCTCTACAAAAAAATTGAAAAATTAACCGGGCATGGTGGCGCATGCCTATAGTCCCAGCTACTTGGGAGGCTGAGGCAGGAGGATCTCTTGTGTCCAGGAGTTTGAGGTTGCTGTGAGCTAGGCTGACACCACTGCACTCTAGCCAGGGCAACAGAGTGAGACTCTGTCTCAAAATAAAAGAAAAAGAAATAAGATATTGGTGTTCATAATTGGAGCCAGCTCACAGCCCCCTCAGACCACGGATTCCAGAGCCTGAGCTGTGCTGCTGGTGCCAAAGGTGGGGATGGGGCGACCTGCAGCCCACGCGGCCCCATGGCAGGAGGCCCCGTCTCTCCGCCTTGCAGGGCTGTGCCCTCGCACTTTGGAGCAGCCACCCTGGCCAGCGTGCACGCCACCCTGTTGGCTGTGCATGCTTGTCACTGGAGGCTACTGGGAGGGGGTGCCCCTCTCTCTGAGCCAGGGAGGGGTCGGGAGGGGCGCCGTCCTCTCCGGGCTTGGCTGGCCGGCACCCCTCTCCCCAGATCCCGCACACGGGCGCCGGCCCCGAGAGGGTGCCGGGCGCCTCTCTCCCGAGGCAGCAGACCAGTCCGTGAGGACGGAGGCCCGGTCACCTGTGGACGATGTCCAGCTGGTGCAGGTAATCTAGCGCGTCCAGCACCTGGCCGAGCACGTCCTGCAGCCACTGGGGAAGAAGCAGGAGACGCCAGGATGGGCGGGGCTCCCTGCGGCCGCTTTGGCGCGAGAGACCACTCAAGGCGGCAGCAGGACAGTGGCACGTTCTCTCCCTGTGTCCTGAGCCAAGCCTGACGCTGGTGAAGGGCTCGGGGCTGGCGGGCAGGCCAGAGCGAGTGCGGCTCTCAAGACAGTAGGACACATCTGCCCCGGGGGCCCCCTTCCAGACCCCACACTCCCAGCTGCCTGCTGGAGGGGATCCAGCCCTGGGACTCCCCCCCAGTGGCCAGGCTCGTGGGTTGTGGCCCACCCTGGGACGCCCCCCCCCCCCCGTGGCCAGGCTCGTGGGTTGTGGCCCACCCTGGGACGCCCCCCTAGTGGCCAGGCTCGTGGGTGTGGCCCACCCTGGGACGCCCCCCCCCGTGGCCAGGCTCGTGGGTGTGGCCCACCCTGGGACGCCCCCCCCCATGGCCAGGCTCGTGGGTTGTGGCCCACCCTGGGACGCCCCTACCCCCCCCCCGTGGCCAGGCTCGTGGATTGTGGCCCACCCTGGGACCCCCCCCCCAGTGGCCAGGCCCGTGGGTTGTGGCCCACGCTGCCCTGCACCTGCTGGCAGCTGTGCCTGCAGGGAACGGATGTTGAAGCCTTCAGTGCCCGCTTGGGGCCTGCCCCTTTATGTTAACAAAATGAAAAGAGCCCTGGGAGAGAACGTTCTGGAAGCATTCTGTGACAGACACCAGATCCATCTTGCATCCAGGGCAGTGATTTTCAAGCTGCGTTCCCAGCACCCCTGGATTCAGAGCCGCCCTGGCTGTCGGGGAGGGGACAACGGGCAGGACGCTGGGCTTGCCTTGCCCCTCCTGCCGGCGGCTACGGCTGTGCACCGCTCAGGGTCCCAAGGGTGTCACCGCCAGCAGAGCGGGGCGCCCGCTCCAGGCCCACCTCCGAGGCCGGGTTGAGAGAGGAGCTGCATGCCTCGGGGGCGATGCCCCAGGCCCACCCGACAACCTTCCCTGAGCAGAGGCCGGCAGAGCCCCCCCACCGTGGGGCGGGCCACAGCCATACAGGTGAGGCGGAACCCCCAGGCTTGCAGAAGCCCGCGGAGGAGGGCGTCTTCACGACCGCAGGGCGGGAAAGGCTCCTCAGAGCAGGGCTCAGAAGGCACCAACATGGAAGCATCGCCAACGGCTTTGTGACCGTGACGCTTTCCGTCCACCAAAAGGCATCGTCGTTGCGAAAGTGACCTGGCGAAGCGCAGCCTGGGAGGAGGCGCCCGGGCCGAGTCCACACCGTGCGACACCTTCTCCCTGCAGCCTGCCCGTCGGAGCGGGCGAAACGCTTGAACAGGCGCCGCGGAAGAAATCCAAGGGCCAGGATGTGCTCGCGTGACCGCACGCCAGGAACCTGAACAAAAGCTGCCACCAACGGTCGCTGCCCGCGGGCGTTGCCATGACGGATGCAGACAGGCGCGGTGGCGCGCACCTGTGACCCCGGCACTCTGGGAGGCCTGGGGGGGCTGGGGGAGGGGGATCTCTGGAGCCCAGGAGTCCGAAGCTGCAGTGAGCTGTGGTGGTGCCAGTGCCCTCCAGCCCCGGTGACAGAGCGAGACCCTGTCTCTCAAAAAAAAGACTGATGCTAAGCACATGTTCTTAGTGAAAAGAAATAAAAATTAAAAAAAAAAAAAAGACTGACGCGATGACGTGTTGTCAGGATGTGAACCGCTTGTGGTGACAGCGATCGCTGGCTCGATCCAGCCACGCCGGGATCTGTTTGGAGCAGCTGCCGACGCTCCGCTCCCAGGCGTTTACCCAGCAAGGCTCACAGCGGCCTCGTTAGCAATAGCCCCAGACCGGGACCCGCCCACGTGCCCGGCAACGGGCACGGAGGAGCAGCCCGTGGCACGGCCACACCGTGGAGTATCAGCGAGCAGAGAAAAAGGCGACTGCCCGAGCACGAAGCATCGGGCTGAGCCGAGGGAAGCAGACGTGAGTGACGAGGGGGACTGTGGAGCCCAGCCGCGTGCGCCGCTCTGCAGGCAGAAGCCAGCCGGGCCGTGGGTTCCGACTGGGACCCCCGGGGTCCCGGGAGCGCCTTCCACCTTGACTGCGGGGCTGTGTGCGTGTCCAGCGCGTCCCGCGGTGCACGTGGGCTCTGCGACTCACGGCAGGCAGCACCTCCAGAAGATGCACAGGCAAGAAAAGGGCAAGACCAAGGCCCCAGCGGCGCCTGCCCCACGCTGCCCTCGCCCTGCCGCGGGGCTGCGGGTCACGGGGCCCTGTGGTCCCTGGGCCTGGCGTCCCAGAGGGAGCCTTACCTCAGGCTCAATGACTTCCTTCGCCTTCCTCTTGCGCTCAATGACATCGTGGAAGCTGACCTCGTGGAACTCCATCACCAGGCAGAGGAACAGCGAGGAGATCTGCTGGGACGGAGCCCTGAGCCGCCTGCCGGACGCAGGCCCGGGCCCAGGGCTTCTGTGCGGTCGCCGCTCTAGGGCCTCCCTGCACCAGGCTGGCACCCGCGGTGGGGGCACTGCCCCCAGAGGGGCTTACGCACCCCCCTCACCCAGTCCCAGCCCCCAAGCTCCGCCCACACTGAGCTGCTTGGACTTTGCTGGAAGCTGCACATGCCCCTGGAGCCTGCACACGTGGACCCCTCTGCCTGGAACCACCTGCCCCTTCCCTGGGGTGCCTGTTCATGCTCCGGTAGCCTGTCCTGACCCGGACCCCAGTCCTGCACGTCAGGGGCCCCAGCTCCGTGCTCCCTCCCCCCGTGAGACCTCCTCTGGGCCTCCTTGCACCCTCCTGAGAGCATTAGAGGTGCTCAGAGAATATCTGGGGTGTGTGAAGCGAGGGCCCCTCCCCAAGGCTTTCTGCAGGGCCCAGCTGAGGGGAGGGAAGGTGTGTCACGGGGGGACCCTTCACTCCTGCGCAGACCCTGGGCTGTCGTCCCGGCGGGCACACCAGTATGGACGTCACCCCCAGCCCCCGTCGACCTCCCTCCCTCCACCTCAGGCTCCTCCAGGGTGGCTCCTCGTAAACACGAGAACTCACACAGCCTGCGGCACGCAGCACAGGGCTTGGGGGCTGCAAGGCCTGGGTTTGAATCCCCACTCCGCTGGCTACTAGCTGTGTGGCCCTGGGGAGCTCCCTAACCTCTCCGAGCCCCAGGCCCCATCAGGAAGATGAGGACAGCACTTCCTACCCTGCGGCCCCCCAGACATGGTGATGGGCGTGGGCTGGCCACAGACTGCGCAGGGCTGCAAGAGGAAGGGGTGTCAGGTGGCTATGGAAAGTGGGGACCCTCGGCCTACGGCCAGCTCCTTCCGTGGGAGTCAAAGCTCGGCCGTCGCAGGCACGGACTCAGGACGCCCGTGGCTCCAGGACGCAGCTGGCCTTCGGCGTGGCCACGTGCTGGCAGGGCCCCGTTTCTCTTAGCCTCTGCTTCTTCTCCCATAAAATGGGATGGCAACCCCTCCTATACTGAGGTCGTCAGGGCTCACATGAGATGCACAGAAAGTCCCCGGTGTGGCGCCCGGCCGAGCCGCTGTGGAGTCAGGGCTGGCCACACTCGGCGGAGCTGCTGCACTGCCCCGCCCCGCCCCCCCCCACCCCGGGGGGTGTGCACAGTGCACCTGCCTGTGGCCCCCAGTGCCGGCACAGCCCTTGGGTGCCGGCTCTGACCCACCTCCGCGTTCCACGTGATGAACAGCTCTTTGTACACAGAGATGTGGGCGTGCCGCAGCTTCAGCAGCGGCATCATCTGCGGGAGGAGAGCAGAGGTCACGGAGGTGAGGGAAACGCCATTTCTCAGCTGGCGCTGCCCCACCGCCACCCCAGCCAAGCGCCCGGCAGGGCAGGGAGCCGGCGCGGGGTGGCCGTGCGGCCCGGGGGTTGGCAGCCGGACGGTGCAGGGAGACGGCTGTGCGGCGTGGGGCTGCGGCAGGCTCCGCCACCTCTCTGAGCCTCCCGTTCTCCTGTGAAAATGGGGGTAACGGTGGAACCTGCCTCACGGGGATGTGCTGGGGACACCGTGGGCCGGCGCGGGTAGGGCGCCAGGCACGCGGGAGAGACTGCGCAGCCAGGCTTGGTGGCGATGTGCCGCTGGAGGGAGAGGAGCCCACCCAGAGGGCCGTGCTCCCGCCCACAGCTCGAGGTGCGTTGGGAATAAACCCGAGCAGGCAGCGGGAGCGGCTCCCAGAGCTCCTGAGCCAGATGGCAGCCCCACGTGGCAGGTGGGCGTCGGTGGGCTGCCAAGTGGGACCTGGAAGCGAGTCGGCGGCGTGGAAAGCCACGGCGGCGGCACGGACTCGGTGGGCCTCCCACGCCCGTTCTTCCCACGTGTCAGAAAGCAGCCCGGGCCCGGCACTGTGCCAGCCACGGCACGGACCGAGGAACGTCGGCTGGCTGAGCTCAGGAGCCGGCCGGCCAGCCCAGAAAAGCACGCGGCTGTCCGCTACACAGGAGGGACACCGGCCTCGCGAAACGCAGAGGCGAAGCAGCAGCACGCGGAGCCTTTGTCCAGCAGACCAAGCTCTCGCAGCTGTGACGGCTGTAGACAGCGTGTCACCCCGGGCAGTCCGAATGGTCGCGTTAGGGGTAAGTTACATTTTCCTTGTTAAACAATTCTCTGTTTTTCCAAACTTTCTACTATAATTAATACTTTTATAATTGGGGGAAAAAACAATCTTGTAGAAGGTGGTTATTGGTAGATCATCCTAGGCCCTGGCCAACACGTAAACTTCGCCTTCTCTGGGAACATGTGTCCTAAACTGTCAGCAGTGGTATTTGGAAGTGAGTGTTTTGGGCATGGACTCCCTTGGTGACCTGGGGCTGCTGGCTTCACAGGTGGGACAAAACGGATTGTGATCCTCCAACCCTCCATCCAAACTTCCCTTCACCCAGTCACTCAACAAGAGAGCACAGAACGTGGGCTGTGTGTGCGGCCCCAGAGAGCAAACTGCCAGTTACCTCCTCCAGGGCCTCATTGGAATGATGCTCATCGATGCATTCCACCTACAAAGGCACAGGGCACGGGCTCAGTAAACGAGTAGTGAACCACCACCACTACCACCACCACCACCACCACCACCACCACCACCACCATCACCACCGCCATCACCATCACCACCACCACCGCCACCACCACCACCGCCACCACCATCATCACCACCACCACCACCGCCACCACCACCGCCATCACCACCGCCACCACCACCACCGCCACCACCACCGCCACCACCACCACCACCACCACCACCACCACATCACCACCATCACCACCACCACCACCACCACCACCACCACCACCACCATCATCACCACCACATCACCACATCACCACCACCACCACCACCACCACCACCACCACCACCACCATCATCACCACCACCACCACCACCATCACCACCACCACCACCACCACCACCACCACCACCACCACCACCATCACCACCACCACCACCACCATCACCACCACCACCACCACATCACCACCACCACCACCACCACCATCACCACCACCACCACCACCATCACCACCACCACCACCACCACCACCACCACCACCACCACCACCACCACCACCACCACCACCACCACATCACCACCACCACCACCACCATCACCACCACCACCACCACATCACCACCACCACCACCACCACCACCACCACCATCATCACCACCACCACCACCACCACCATCACCACCACCACCACCACATCACCACCACCACCACCACCACCACCATCATCACCACCACCACCACCACCACCACCACCACCACCACCACCACCACCACCACCACCACCACATCACCACCATCACCACCACATCACCACCACCACCACCATCACCACCACATCACCACCACCACCACCACCATCACCACCACATCACCACCACCACCACCACCACCACCATCACCACCACCACCACCACATCACCACCACCACCACCACCACCACCATCATCACCACCACCACCACCACCACCACCACCACCATCATCACCACCACCACCACCACCACCACCACCACCACCATCATCACCACCACCATCACCACCACCACCACCACCACCACCACCACCACCACCACCATCATCATCACCATCACCACCACCATCATCACCACCATCACCACCATCACTATCATCACCATCATCATCACCATTATCACCACCACCATCATCATCACTACCACCATCACCACCACCATCATCACCACTATCATCACCATCACCACCACCATCATTATTTACCAGGGTGCCAGGCTCCCACCATTTATGGCCCTCGCCACATGGCAGAAGATGGGGCATCAAGATGTTCCTAAGGCAGAGGTCTAAAAATACTTGGAGCAATGAGAACATTTTTGCTCCAGTTGCAAGGATAACTTTAGGATAGCATAATATAAACTCAAAAAAATCAGTAAAGGATCCATTTTCAGACCATTTGAAAGCAGGGAAGAAAATAATCTTTTTGTCCCAGAGCCAACAGCTCTGTGGTGGTTGGTAAAGTATCAATCTCACCACTTCCTTCCCTATCCAAAGTGGGAGGACTGTCTCCCTGTGCTGCATGTGTGGCAGCCCCCTCTTTCCCCATGCCCTCCCTCGGGGAGGGTGAATGTGTGGAAAGGGAAGGGGGTGGTTCAGGTGGCAGAGGGGTTTGAGTCTGCAGCACACTCAGTAGCAGAAACCTGGGTACATAAACTATCGCTAGATCTAATACCAGATCCTTACCCAGAAATTTTGCTCACAAGACTTACAAATGGGCCAGGCACGGTGGCTCACGCTTGTAATCCTAGCACTCTGGGAGGCCAAGGTGGGAGGATCACTCAAGGTCAGGAGTTTGAGACCAGCCTGAGCAAGAGTGAGACCCCATCTCTACTAAAAATAGAAAGAAATTAATTGGCCAGCTAAAAATATATAGAAAAAACTAGCCAAGCATGGTGGCGCATACCTGTAGTCCCAGCTACTCGGGAGGCTGAGGCAGGAGGATCGCCTGAGCCCAAGAGTTTGAGGTTGCTGTGGGCTAGGCTGATGCCACGGCACTCTAGCCTGGGCAACAGAGTGAGACTCTGTCTCAAAAAAAAAAAAAAAAAAGACTTACAAATGAAGTACTTTTGTCATTGTAGTGACCGCAGACCATAATGTAAAGGTAGTGAATTGTTCCCAGATCCATTAAAGACCCGAGATGCCAGTGGCTCTGTCCTGAGGAGTCCAGGGCAGACACCCCAGGTGAGTCTTCCTGTCTTCCCTTCTTCCTATCCCTGGGGGCCTGCGGAGTGGGTGAAGTTGGCCAAAACACTCCGGCCGGGCGCGGTGGCTCACGCCCGTAATCCTAGCACTCTGGGAGGCCGAGGCGGGCGGATTGCTCGAGGTCAGGAGTTCGAAGCCAGCCTGAGCAAGAGTGAGACCCCGTCTCTACTATAAATATAGAAAGAAATTAATTGGCCAACTAATACATATAGAAAAAAATTAGCCGGGCCTGGTGGTGCATGCCTGTAGTCCCAGCTACTCGGGAGGCTGAGGCAGGAGGATTGCTTGAGCCCAGGAGTTTGAGGTTGCTGTGAGCTAGGCTGATGCTACGGCACTCACGTCTAGCCTGTGCAATAAAGTGAGACTCTGTCTCAAAAAAAAAAAAAAAAAAAAAAAGGAAAAAAAAAAAACACTCCGAAAGCCTTAAAAATGTCACATTGTTTCGCCCAGTAATCTCACTCCTAGGAATTCACAGATGGTCCAAAAAATGAACCACAAGGATATTTATCAGAGTTGTTTATACGTCGTGAAAAACTGAGAGCAAGCTAAACACTCGTCCCACATGAGGGACAGGCTGGGGCACTAGCAGCACATCCTGCAAGACGGAGCCACACGCTGCAAAACCAGGAGAGGAGGAGGCCGTCGACTGGCATGGGACGAGCTTCACAATATATTAGGCAAGAAAAAGTACGCCATAAATGCCAACAACACTGTTCTTGCAAAAACAAAAATTTACAAATGCTTAGAAGAAAGACTGGAAGGGGGGCACAAACTCTTACCCGCACTCCCCTCTCCCAATTTTTATTTAGAAAGAAATAGCAGGGTTTTTGCAAAGCTCCTTAATCGCCAGGAAGGTAGTCGGCCACCCCACCCCACTGGCTGGTGAGACGGGAGCAGACCTGTGGCTAAGCATCGAGGCCTGCAGCAGCAGCAAGGGAAGCCCTTCTGCTGCACGGCCAGCCCCGGGTCCTGCTGTGGCCCTGCCACTGCACAGACAGGGGGGTGTGCAGGGACGCTTACAGCAGATCGCTTGCCCTAGATCCCCTGTTCATCGGGACCACCCTCTCTCGGACACACACAGGGGTGTCCTCCTGCGGGCCTGCACCCCACCTGCCGTGCTAGCCCTGGGGAGGAGTGTGGTGGAAGGGCTCAGGGCCCAGTATGTGACATTAGACCTGGGTGACCTTGGGCCAGTCCCTACCCTCTCTGGGCCACCTACTTTTTGGTAAAGCTGGTGACCCTGCACTGAGTAGCACCATGCCCCCCCCAGGTGGCCCGAATTTAACCCTCTTGGCAACTGTGTGCCCTTGGCTATCTGGAGCTGTAAAACAAGGTCATTGTTTCTGCTTTGCAGGGCGGAGGGGCGACTGAACTGGTGGCTGGCGTGCAGCAGGAGGGGAGCACATGGCAGGTGTTGGTGCTGAAGCAAATGAGCTGTCCTGCCAAGGTGACAAGGACAAGCCAGTGGGAGGCCTGGGATTCTCGCTTCTACCCAGACCGGATTAGCCTCCGTGTGTCTGGTGGAGAGGAAGAGAATGCAGCGGCTGGGAAGCTCTGGCACGAGAATGACGAGCTTGCGTGGGAAAATGCAGCACCTGTGCGCAGGTAGCCACGGGCTCGGCCTCTCACCTGCTTTATCACGTGCTTCGCTTTGGTTTCTGCTTCCTCCACCACCAGGTTCAACCCCAGCGCCCCAGGATTCAGATGGTACAAAATCTACCAGCAAGAAAGAGAGAAGCTTTCAGGAAACACACACAGCTTTTCACTTTCCCAAAGTGCACCCGACTTCCTGCCCCCGCCTCGGCTGGCAGAGCGAGCATCTCCCTCCACTCTGCAGGCGAGGGGATGGCCCGAGGCCGAGAAGCCCCTTAAAGGCAGAACCTGATCCTACCTCTTTGGGGCCCATTCTGGACTTCGTTCTACAACCCCAAACCCCTCCCCTGACCTGCAGTGGGGACCAGCCAGACACCCACCAGCAAGCACCTGCCTGGGCCAGGGCTCATGCCTTCTCTCTAAGGCCCTGTGAGCTCAACTGCCAGCCTCCACCACGCCGGGCTCCAAACAGGAAAGTAACCAGTCCTGTAACTGGTGCAGTCAGTCACAGACATCCGTGTGCCTGGTTCCATGCCAAGCACTTCACAGCCACCCTATGCAGTCAGCACCATTGCGTCTCTGTTTACACTGAAGGAAACTGAGGTAGGCACAAGGAGCTAGGTCCTTGCCTGAGGCTATGGAGCTAAGACGCAGGACCACCTGGACTGGATAACTCTGGGGTATGACTCCAGAGCCTGTGATTTGAGCCGAACCTTCGGAGGGATGGCCACCCTGCCCTGACCCTGTGCAGAGGCCAGGGTGACAGGTGAGGGTGGGCCAGGGACTGCAAGATGCTGACACTCATCAGAGGATGGGGAAGGGGCAGGATGCAGAGGTGGGGTGGTGGGGATGGAACCCTCAGCCTGGGGTCTCTTGGAATCCACAAAGGCCTGAGGATTCTGTAATCAGCACTTCTGGGCAGCCTGAATCCTGCTCATGGAATGATGGGGACAATGTCCAGAGCAGCCCTAGCCATGGGGACCAGAGGGCAGGGCTGGTGGAAAAATGCTCAGGCCGGCAGGCGTGCATGTGCACGGAAGCTCATGCCTATAATCCCAGCACTCTGGGAGGCCCTCGTGGGAGGATCACTTGAGGTCAAGAGTTCGAGACCAGCCTGAGCAAGAGCAAGATCCCATCCATCTCTACAAAAAAACAGAAAAAATAGCTAGGCATTGTGGTGCACCTGTAGTCCCAGCTACTCGGGAGGCTGAGGCAGGAGGATGGCTTGAGCCCAGGAGTTGGAGGTTGCAGTGAGCTAGGCTGACAATACCTCACTCTACAAAGGCAACAGAGACTCTGTCTCTTAAAAAAAGAATGCTCAGGCCTAGGCCCTCTGAGGCAATAAATTAAACAGTAAAGGGCACCTATATCTCAGATCAAGTCTTTTTTTTCCTATAAAAGTAACTTTACTCTAAAAATCCTCTGGCCACGAGGGCCAACTTCCTCCCACACACACGGAATTCTCCCAAAGTGAGGAAAACTAACCTACAAATTGTTTCCAAATTAATGAAATTTTCACAAATACTGAACGTAACATTTACAAAAGTTGACATGTCATGTACAGAAGCATTTAACGAAACATTCATTTCTATCTTGCAGCTTTCCTCGTGTGTTCCGAGAATTTTCCAGGTCTCGCGCGTTTCCAGAGACCCAGGCTGAGGGTGTCTTAGACTGGGGGCGCCGGACGAGCCCTTGGGCGTCCCAGGGTGTCCTGTCCCCAAGAGCACCCGCACTCGGCCGGGCCTGGCGAGTCTTCACTCATTCTAGACAGGGGAAACTGAGGCCCAGGAGGCGAAGGGCACCCGGGTCACCTTTCGAGGCCCAGGGTCAGCCTGCGAGCTGGAGGCAGCCGCTGGCCTGGACCCGCCGCCGCCCCCGGCCGTGGCCGTTGGCCCTCCCCGAGGCGACAACTCGCACCTGGTACTTGTTCATGGTCGCCGGCGCGGACTCCGGACACCTCCGGAGCCTGCGCCGTGGGCCCCGCGCCCGAGCATGCCCAGTGCGGTTCGCGGGTGCGCGCCCACCTCCTCCCCCACCCCCTGCATCCCCTCACCCCGGGAGGGTCCGCCGCCCGCCCTCGGGCCCCGCCCCCTTAAAGGCGCCGCGCGCCGCCCGGTGCGCCGGGGCCGGCGGGGCGGGAGCGCGGAGGGCGGGGCCTCGAGCGCTGCTGCGGGCGGCGCGCGGCCCCTTTAAGGCGCGGCCGGGGCGGGCGGGCGGCGCGCGGCGCCTTTAAGGCTTGGCCTACGTGGCAGCCGCGGGAGCCGCCGCCGACGCGGAGCGAGGCCGGCCGCCGGCACTTCCTGTGGAGGCCGCAGCGGCGCGGGCGCCTCCAGGCCGAGCGAGCGAGCGAGCGCGCGCAGCCTCCCGCCGCCGCCATGGGCCAGAACGACCTGATGGGCACGGCCGAGGACTTCGCCGACCAGGTGCGGCCCCGGCCCGCCCGGACGCCCGCCGTGGGGCTCCGCGGCCTGCGCCGCCCGCCCGGCCCGGCCCCGGGCCCGCGCCCGGCCCGGCCCGCTCCCCTCCCCGGCGGGCGCGTTCCCGGGCCCCGGCCCGGCTTGGCTGGGGGGGTCCCCGGCAGGCGAGAGCTGCGAGCGGCCTCCTCCCGGCTCCCGGGCCCCGGCTCGAGTCCGGGGGCGTCTGGGGCCCGTCCGCGGCAAGTGGGGGCGTCCTCTGCGTGCGGACTGTTGGGGTCACGTCTTTCCTCCAGCGGGCGGCCTGGGGGGCGGGGAGGGGAGCTCGGATCCCAACCGGGGCTCGGTCGGACTGGCGGCCCGGGGGTCCTCCCGGGGGAAAGGGGGCGCCCTGGATGCACCCCCGGTACGGGAAGCCCCGCGCTGTCTTCCCCTCTTTCCCAGATGTGTGGGGCTCGTGGGGTCCCTTTGACCCTGCCTGCACCTCTCGCTCCCGGCTTGGACTCTGCCCCGGGCCGTATTGAGTGGGGCTCTGTCTGTACACAGCCTGGGAGGAGGGGAGGCCCGTCTGTCGCCTGCTTTTCCCTTCCCGACGTGTACAGGTGGCACCTGAGCAGCCGGGAAGCCCAGGAAACAGGCTGCGAGTGGTTGAAAGCAGTCAGAAACGGGGCGGGCAGGATCAGAGCCTGGGAAAGCGAAGGGACCGAGCTTCCACCCTCGGTTTTGATTAAGCTTGGCAGAAAGAACGCCCTGGCGATGATTTAGATGTGTGACTTATACTGGTAAAAAGCATCCCGTTACGTCTGCAGATGAGCAGCCTTACCCTGCAGGCAGACCCTCATCTGGCCCCCCTGCCATTCTCTCCTTGGTCTACTCCATGCGTCTGTGGCTTTGCCAGAGGTTAAAGTAGTGATGGCTAAATTTTGAATTTTTCTGGGGCTGGTACTGAGTCATCAAAGTCTGAGGCCTAGACTTATTGGAAGGCTTTTGAGTGTGTGTGTGTGTGTGTTTTAAAAAAATGAGTGAGCATCTTCTGATCGGTTATTGGTGAATGAGCTTTTCCCCTCCAGTGGTGATAGCTTTTTAGTGTGTCCTCATCATTGGTTCTTACTGCATCACTTTCCTGTGAGCTGATATTTTAAGCCAGTTTTGGGGTAAAAAGTATATCAAGTTGAAGAAGCAGTTTTTCTAAAGGTCATGATTTTGTGTTTAAAGACACAGTTTAGAAACCGTGTTCCTCACAAACACCGTTCATACCAAACGCTCCCAAGAAGCAAGTAGGATTTTTTTCTTTGTCGGTTTTCATTGACATAATTTTTAATGACCCAATTTTATTTCCCCAAGTAACAACTCCCTGAGAAGATGGCTGGTTTTAGCTGAGGGAAGTGTGAGAGCTTCGTGCACTCACTCTTCAGCCTGCAAAACCCTGGTTTTGCAAGTGAATTTCATAACCAACTCTAGATAAAATGTCTCCAGTCAAGCTGCTGCCAACTCTCAAATGATAGGCTCTCCTACTGAAAAAAAGTTCAGAATCTCCTTATGTAATCCTTTTTTCTTGTTCTCCATGCATTTTTGTTACGTTTGAAACGAAAGAAAGTAGAATCTTGGAACTGCAAAGGCCCTTGAGGGGAACACAGGCTGACCTCGACCAGGTAACCGAGGGAAAGGTGAGGCCGCTCAGGCTCACCTGGACGTGCCAGTGGCCACAGCCCTGAAGAGAACCCAGGTCTCCACCTCTGGTCAAGTCCCCGTACAGCCAGCTTCTCGTGCCTGGTGCTCCTCTCGCAGCACAAATCGAGGAAGACGGTCCGGCAAGGTGGAAGGGCGTGCTGCATGGACAGCAAAAGCGCAGGTGGATAAAGGCCTCGTCTGTCAGTGCGCAGGCTGCGCAGCCGGCAGACCTGCGTTACAGCCCTCTTTGTTCGTGTCTGCCTGGGCAGCGCAGAGTGTGTCAGCAGGAACTTCCGTGCCCGTTTGTGGGCAGCTCGGGAGAGCAGTGACTCTCATGCTGTCACAACCCAAATCAGGACCCTCTTCTGCCATAGGTAGAATAGGGTGTGAAGCCAAAACATGGCTTTCTATGGGCAAAGTGTGACCACACTGTGCCTTTCTTTTTACCATTCAACCACATAGTATTTAAAACAAAGCTTCCAGTAATGAAGTGAGAGTTCAGGCTTTTACATGAAAATGATCTAATTTGAAGACAATGGGAAATTATCATAGAAGTCACTGATCAGATAATGTGACACATCCATTTTTTCTAATCTTCAGAAAACAAAAGCAAAAATGAAGTGACAGGATTTGACCAGAAAGTCTGGGCTGCTGAGAGTGAAACCTCAAAAAAGCTTTGTCTGCCAGGCCCAAGTGTCCTCTGATAATTATGACCGTAATGCTGAACTTTTAACTGGGCCAAGCACTGGGCCAGGTCCTTGATAACGCCAGGTTGTATGCAGGGGTGACTCAGGTGGCCCTTCTGACTGCAGGAGGTCAGCGTAGCATCTGCATCTTCTGATGAGCAGAGTGAGGTTTGCCCTGGGGGGGCTGGTGTCCAGGCTAGAGTTAGTCCTCCTCTGGTCGCCCCAAAGGCTGCGTTCCTCACGGCTTGGTGGACCGCCGCCTTCTGGTGTGCAGAGGCCTGTCCGTGGGAGAGCAGTCGGGTTGGTTTCTGCTGGCAGACTCTCCCGAGCTGTGTCTCTGTCTCTGCCTCTGGCATCAGGCTCCCTGCCCTGGCAGCCAGGGACAGTGTCCTCTTCCGGGAGCCGGGCTGTGGAGAAATTGCTGAGACGTGCTCTATGCAGGAGCTGGGCATTCGGAAGCTGTGGGAAGGGGCCAGAAACTCTAGTGAACTCAGCAATCCAAAATAACGTCCGTGCCCGCAGCTGCTGCTCACCGCCTATTAAACACTCTGCAAAATGTGGCTCCTAAGCATGTTTGCACCTGTAAACAGGAGTATTAGCACTTAATGGGTTCTGCCTGATGGTCGTCACCAAAGTGACAGAAAAGCTGCTTGGGGCCGGACTCTCCAGGGCGGCAGAGCTGGTCCCGGGAGCTA
Organism: Microcebus murinus; assembly: GCF_040939455.1. Lineage (NCBI taxonomy): Eukaryota > Metazoa > Chordata > Mammalia > Primates > Cheirogaleidae > Microcebus > Microcebus murinus. The sequence goes on along the minus strand of NC_134115.1, from coordinate 93,767,039 downwards.
GGAGCTGGCCTCCGCCTCGGCCTTGGGTATTGAGGGTGGCCCTGATGGGGACACTAGAAGCCCGTGTGTGGCGCATGGCCTCAGGAGGCTCGGTGAACGCTTGTGTGTCCCGCCATCTGGCAGGCTCCAGCGTCCCCTCCGAAGGGCTTCCTGCCCGTCCCATGAAGGAGTGGGGACAGAAGACCAGGAGGAGCTGACTCACTTTTCTCTACATGATCTTAACAGGAGGTTAACAAACAACCACCCCCGTCTTGTGGGGCATGGGGTGAAGTCGGGGAGTGTGGTTAGCGAGGCCCCTCCCGGAAGACGGGCACGGCCGCCCTGCGTGGGGCCTCTGCCACGCCGTTCCTCCAGCCGGGCTTCCTGTCTTACATAGGTTTCTTGTCAGGCTGCGCCATCCTCTCCAGCATGGGGCCCATGACACCTCAGGCACCCCAGGGTGCAGCACTTGGAAGGAGACAGGCCGGGCCGTTCTGGAGTCTCGGTGAGTCACCGAGCTCTTGCGCCAGCCCTGACTCAGCCTGGCGCGAGGGAAGTCCCTCGGCACAGGTCTCGTTTCTAGGGTTTGTGGACTTCAGGTGCCCTTGAACAGGGCAGCCCCGGTCCTGGCGAGCAAGGAAACCTGACCTTCCTTTTTCCTCTAAGTTCTCATTTATCACTGACTGCAGGCTGTTCCTCTCGGTTCCTTTGTGTCCCGAATGTGAAGAGAAAGTCGCTTCTCCGTGTGGCGTGGGAGTGGCATGTGGCCGTGCGCTGGTGGTCACCGCAGGCCCAGAGCCATCTCCTGGGCTGGGCATAATTACGCTTCGAACATCCCCTGCAAGGCTCTAAGATAATAACCCTTCTAGAGAAATTTCGGCTTTCAATTCCCAATGCGGACGCTGTCAGCGCTTGCACGTGTGTCCTGCGCGCCCGTGAGGCTCTTGGAGAGCCCAGTGAGAAGCTTGCCCGCAGAGGGGAGCTGCCTGGGTTCTCCGCTTCTCACAAGCTGTCCAGGTTAGTGTCGTCTTCTGGCGCTCCTGTCACAGATCTCTGACGAGGGGACAAGTCACAGGTTTTACTGCCCCCAGTGTTTACACAGCCAGCGGGCAGCACCTGGCCTGCAGCCCGTGGCCTACATGCCGGCTGCCAGCAGCGGCCGGCGCTGCCTGAGTTGTGGGACTGGCTGCCATGCTGAAGAGATGCCTCTAGAGCCACGAGACGTGGGTCCGGTGGCCAGGGCTGCACCGTTGTGACCAGCATGCTGTAGCAGACGAGGTTAACCCTGGGTCTGGCCTGGTCATTAAATGTGGCTTTTCTTTCATGTCTGTGCCAGACAGATGATCCACAGGCGGTGGCCGGTTTAACGGAGGCTCTGCGTCAGCCTGGCCTACAGAACAGCCGGCCTTCTACCTGGGCCACCTGGCATGCTTGCCTTTGATGGCCAGCATGGCCACGCCGTGGACACGCTGCGTGCAGTGGAAGACCCACATCTGTGCACGTCCGTCCCCCAGAGCAAAGAGCTGCGCCTCTCCTGGTGGTGTGCCGGGGTGGGGCGTGGATTGCCTGTCCCGCCTCGCTTTTGCTCTCTTTTTTGCTCTTTAATCCTTTTGACCCAGACACCCAAATTAAGAGTAGCCAACTCATCAAGGAGGCTTCTAAACACTGCCTTGGTCTCGCGGGTGGTGCGCGGGGCAGACGATGTGTTGGATGAGGATCCTGTGGCTGACGGGGGTAGACCGCAGCCCACGGGCCGGGGCTTGTTGCTTGTCTGGGGGTCAGCAGGCAGCTGGCAGCCTCACTGTGGAGCAAGTCGGAACACCTCGGACGCCTGCCTCTTCCGGGCTGCTTTTCTCCTTCCCCGGGTTTAGAGGAGGTGAAGGCCTGTGTCATCGCCACGGTGCGCAGGTCGCGGCCGTCTCCACGTCTCCCGAGGAGCTGGTGATTGTGCCATTGCTGGGTGTTGCAAAAGCGTTCGGGCCAGGAGCCAGACCCGGGGATGCTGTGTGGCTCGGCTGTCCCCGTACCCTGGCGCAGTGCGGGTGTGTTTACACTGCGTGTACACACATCTTACGTGTTCTCTGTATGGGCTCTCAAGTTCACATGAAGTATTTGGACCTCTTTTTTACAACAAGAAAAAAAGTTTTTCTCGTTTGTCCTTCTCTGCTGATTTTAGACTTAAAGTTGGGGCGAATGTTAGCAAGCACTAACCCCACTATCCTCACTTTGTAGGGAGAGTAGAGGCCCAGGACAGGAAGTCGGCCTGTCTGTGGCCATGCGGTGCACTGGCCAGTCAGTGTCAGGTGGGATGGGGACAGGGGACTTGGGGTACAGCCTCTGCTTCCTCCCCCAGACCTGCCGGGTTGATTCTCCGGGTGTTTGTCTGTCACTGCCATTCCTGCGTGGATGGGAAAATCCAAATCACCAGGGCCCCTTAGAAAAGAATTTTTTAGGCAAAGAAAAGACCAGAGTTGAGTCCTCACCTGCCATCATGATGGTCAGGGGGGTCAGGGACTGAGGGTGCGCTGGGAGGGGAGTGGCCACCTGCTTTGTGATCTCCGCTCCCTGCCCCATCGGGGCCGTGATGCTGACCAGGCCAGGGTCCCTGAGAGCGGAGGGATCCGCACCCCAGCCCCGGTGTGCGCTGGCTGAGTCGGGAGCTTGGCAGGGTCCAGGACTCTGGCCGATGTGTAAAGTGCTGACAGTAAGAAGCATTCTGCGTGCGTCCTCGCTTGTTCCAACAGCAGGGTCTGCCGGCCCGTGCTGCCAACGCTGGCTCACCTGTCCCTTGCCGGGGTCAGACTCGAGAGTGCCCTTTAGACCTGGCTTCTTGACACGTTGCTTCTCTGGGTGGGTCCCTGATCTTTCTCCTGAGGGCTTGCCGTGTTATCTTAGGATTTTTTTTCCACTTTGTATCAGTTTTGGATGGGTGATAAAAGTGCATGGGGTATACCTGCGTGACATTTGTACCTGGCATTCGACAGTGCCTGCTGGCCTCCTAATCTAGCCATCATAAATGACGTGAGTTGCAAGGGACGGAAGGAAGTCATAAAGGTATTTATCCTTTTGACCTTTGAGAGTGATCTTTATACACTATTTTGCTATTGAAACAGTTGTCCATTCTATTTGTTAGTGTGCTTTTTATTTTTAGTTTTTGTGGGGTTTTGTGAGACAGGGTCTTGCTCTGTTGTTGGGCTGGAGTGCAGTGGCATCATTGTAGCTCACTGGAGCCTCCAACTCCTGGGTTCAAGTGATCCTCCTGCCTCAGCCTCCTGAGTAGCTAGGACTCCAGGCGCCAAACACCCAGTTAATTTTTGTATTTTTTTTAGTGGGGGGCGTCTCGCTATGTTGTGCAGGCAACATAGTGTATTTTTAATTTGCTTTGGGTTACACAGGCTTTAAAAATAATCCCAGTGCTTTCTAGCCATTAGTCATACCAACTTCATATTTTTTTTTAGAGATGGGGTCTCACCCTGTTGCTCAGGCTGGGCTCAAACGATCCTCCCGCTTCAGCCTCCCAAATGGCTGGGATCACAGGCAGGCGCCACCACGCCCAGCTCCAGCTCCATGTCTTACTGAGAATTCTCGCACACCCCGTTGCGAGAGTCAGATCCTGAGCTGTCCGGGGGGAGCTAGGACATGTCGGGCTGGGGCATGCCAGTTTTTGTTGTGACTGTGCTGGATGCTCTTCAGAGCCTGGGGTTTCCTGCTGCTCTGGAGACTGGGTAACTGTAACGCGCGAGTAACTGTGAGGCCCTCCAGGCCTGGTTCTGGTTCTGAACCAGAGTGGCGCTGGGAAGGTTGGGAGTTCAAGGCCTTAGCCCTTCCCTGTGTGTGGCCAGCAGGCTGGCGTCGAGTCACAGGATTGTGCCATCAGCCCAGCCCAGGGGCCCCGGCCTCCCAGGCTTGGTTTGCCCGTTATAGTACGAAGGGCTGGACTAGAGCGGTGGGGACGTATGGCAATGGCGGCTGCCACTGCATCCCGTGGGCAGAAGCCATGCGCAGCTCCATTCTGCAGGGCCCAGGACAGCCCCACCAAAGAACGGCAGCTCAGAGCTACTCGTGCTGAGGCCGAGAAACCCCAGACCAGATGACCTTTGGGGACTTCTCAGATGTCATTCTGTGATCCTACCTGTTCACGCCTTTCACTGAAAAGAGCACTGTGTGTCTTGGCGGCAGTGCCACCTCTGATGACTGTAGGTAGCTGTGGTTGCCACCTAGGTGAGCTGCCGCAGGGGTGGAAGAAGTCTCAGCGGAGGGAGCTGGGGCTGTGCCCTGTGGCGTCTGTGCCGGCTGGGCCTGCTGCTGGGCTGTCCATCTCTGGGACTGACACTTGGGCCGTCCCGTGCGTCCAGGCTTGCAGGGTGGTGCTCACGAGCAGGTGTGGAGGGCCCTGGGGCTGCCGTGTCCGCGTGAGCTTACTGCCCTGTCCCCTCGCGTGCCCTGCCCCGTGCGGCGCTTGGCTGGGTCTGTGTGCCCGCCACAGCCGCCTCACACCCAGGTTTCTGCGGCCCTGCAGTTCCTGCGAGTCACAAAGCAGTACCTGCCCCACGTGGCTCGGCTCTGCCTGATCAGCACCTTCCTGGAGGACGGCATCCGCATGTGGTTCCAGTGGAGCGAGCAGCGCGACTACATCGACAGCACCTGGAGCTGCGGCTACCTGCTGGCCTCCACCTTCGTGTTCCTCAACCTGCTCGGGCAGCTGAGTGAGTGGCTCTGGGGCCGTCGGGACTCCCTGGCTTCTTGCCCCGATCGTTAGTATGCGCTGCGCGTGAATGGCAGGGTCTCAGGAGACCGCACCACTTCCCCCACTCAGTGTGCCGGGCCAGGGGCTCGGTTCCGAGACATTGTCGTGGACTCATGGCTTTGGAGCTCACTCTAGCAGCAAGACGTAGTCCTGCCCTGTGCCCAGAGCAGGAGGCAGAGCTGCTGGGAGGCCTGGGCAGAGCTGAGGCTGGCAGAGACAGCGGCTGGAGAGGCCAGTGGGACCCTGTGAACGGCAGAGGGAGGGCACCGGACTGGGCGGAGGCTCCTGCCAGCTTCCGGTCTTCCTCCTGCTCCCGACGGCCTCTCCTGGCCGTTACAGGGTGACGAAGGGACTTAGCGTTTCACCCTCCTGTGCCCCACAGTAGGGCAGTGGAGCGTGCCCCAGGGGACAGCTGGCTGGAAGGCAGCCGACCTCCTCACAGCAGGGGAACCACTTTCCAGAGAGTAAAGTTAGCCCGTCACATGTGGCCCTGGCCTGTCATTATTTCTCCCAGAAGTTGCTTTTTGCTTGGGTAGGTGGTTTGGCTGCAGCCGGACCAGAAGGCCAGGTGAGGTGGCAGTGTGCTGTGACAGCGTCTCCTTGCCCGGGCCCACACACAGTACCCCGACCCTGCTGTTGTGATGTTCATGACGTTCTTCTCGTCCCCAGCTGGCTGCGTCCTGGTGCTGAGCAGGAACTTTGTGCAGTACGCCTGCTTCGGGCTCTTTGGGATCATAGCACTGCAGGTACGTGGGGGGCACTGGGGCTCTCTTGTTGGAATCTCCGCACTGCCGGGACACTGTGCAGTGGGGTCTCAGGTTGGAATGTCAGCACTGCAGGGACATGGGGTGCACAGTGGGGTCTCAGGTTGGAATCTGAGCACTGCAGGGACACGAGCACACAGTGGGGTCTCAGGTTGGAATCCCAGCACTGCCGGGACACTGCGCACAGTGGGGTCTCAGGTTGGAATCTGAGCACTGCAGGGACACGAGCGCACAGTGGGGTCTCAGGTTGGAATCCCAGCACTGCCGGGACACGGGCGCACAGTGGGGTCTCAGGTTGGAATGTCAGCACTGCAGGGACATGGGGTGCACAGTGGGGTCTCAGGTTGGAATCTGAGCACTGCAGGGACACGAGCGCACAGTGGGGTCTCAGGTTGGAATCCCAGCACTGCCGGGACACGGGCGCACAGTGGGGTCTCAGGTTGGAATGTCAGCACTGCAGGGACATGGGGTGCACAGTGGGGTCTCAGGTTGGAATCTGAGCACTGCAGGGACACGAGCGCACAGTGGGGTCTCAGGTTGGAATGTCAGCACTGCAGGGACATGGGGTGCACAGTGGGGTCTCAGGTTGGAATCTGAGCACTGCAGGGACACGAGCACACAGTGGGGTCTCAGGTTGGAATCCCAGCACTGCCGGGACACGGGCGCACAGTGGGGTCTCAGGTTGGAATGTCAGCACTGCAGGGACATGGGGTGCACAGTGGGGTCTCAGGTTGGAATCTGAGCACTGCAGGGACACGAGCGCACAGTGGGGTCTCAGGTTGGAATCCCAGCACTGCCGGGACACGGGCGCACAGTGGGGTCTCAGGTTGGAATCCCAGCACTGCCGGGACACGTGGTGCGCAGTGGGGTCTAAGGTTGGAATCTGAGCACTGCAGGGACACAGGCGCACAGTGGGGTCTCAGGTTGGATTCCCAGCACCGCAGAGACATGTGGTGTGCAGTGGGGTCTCAGGTTGGAATCCCAGCACTGCAGGGACGTGGGGTGCGCAGTGGGGTCTCAGGTTGGATTCCCAGCACTGCAGAGACATGTGGTGTGCAGTGGGGTCTCAGGTTGGAATCCCAGCACTGCAGGGACGTGGGGTGCGCAGTGGGGTCTCAGGTTGGAATCCCAGCACTGCAGGGACACAGGGCGCACTGTGGGGTCTCAGGTTGGAATCTGAGCACTGCAGGGATACAGGGCGCACTGTGGGGTCTCAGGTTGGAATGTCAGCACTGCAGGGACCCGGGGCGCACTGTGGGGTCTCAGGTTGGAATCCCAGCACTGCAGGGACGTGGGGTGCGCAGTGGGGTCTCAGGTTGGAATTTCAGCACTGCAGGGACACGGGGCACACAGTGGGGTCTCAGGTTGGAATCTGAGCACTGCAGGGACACAGGGGGCACTGTGGGGTCTCAGGTTGGAATCCCAGCACTGCAGGGACGCGGGGTGCACTGTGGGGTCTCAGGTTGGAATCCCAGCACTGCCGGGACACTGCGCACAGTGGGGTCTCAGGTTGGAATGTCAGCTGCAGGGACACGGGCGCACAGTGGGGTCTCAGGTTGGAATCTGAGCACTGCAGGGACACGGGGCGCACAGTGGGTTCTCAGGTTGGAATTTCAGCACTGCAGGGACGCGGGGTGCGCAGTGGGGTCTCAGGTTGGAATCTGAGCACTGCAGGGACACAGGCGCACAGTGGGGTCTCAGGTTGGATTCCCAACACTGCAGGGACACGTGGTGCGCCGTGGGGTCTCAGGTTGGAATCCTAGCACTGCAGGGACGTGGGGTGCGCAGTGGGGTCTCAGGTTGGAATCTGAGCACTGCAGGGACACAGGGCGCACTGTGGGGTCTCAGGTTGGAATCCCAGCACTGCAGGGACGTGGGGTGCGCAGTGGGGTCTCAGGTTGGAATCCAAGCACTGCAGGGACACAGGGCACACAGTGGGGTCTCAGGTTGGAATTTCAGCACTGCAGGGACGTGGGGTGCGCAGTGGGGTCTCAGGTTGGAATCCCAGCACTGCAGGGACACCGGGCGCGCAGTGGGGTCTCAGGTTGGAATCCCAGCACTGCAGGGACGCGGGGCGCGCAGTGGGGTCTCAGGTTGGAATCCCAGCACTACAGGGACACAGGGCGCACAGTGGGGTCTCAGGTTGGAATTTCAGCACTGCAGGGACGTAGGGTGCGCAGTGGGGTCTCAGGTTGGATTCCCAGCACTGCAGGGACACGGGCGCACAGTGGGGTCTCAGGTTGGATTCCCAGCACTGCAGGGACATGGGGCACACAGTGGGGTCTCAGGTTGGAATCTCAGCACTGCAGGGACATGGGGCACACAGTGGGGTCTCAGGTTGGAATCTCAGCACTGCAGGGACATGGAGCACACAGTGGGGTCTCAGGTTGGAATTTCAGCACTGCAGGGACGCGGGGTGCGCAGTGGGGTCTCAGGTTGGATTCCCAGCACTGCAGGGACACGAGGCGCGCAGTGGGGTCTCACTTTTGTTTGCTTCGGTGGAGCAGAGCTCCTGAAAAGGCATCTTCGAGGGGTCAGCAATCACTTCTCCTGAGCCCTCTGGCATCTCTGACTGCCTGGAACCCCTTGTTTTCTTCCGGGAACATCGCTGGGTTTTGATCATAGCAAGCTCAGGTGAACCAGACAGTCACGCTGTGCCGCAGAGACTGGACTGACCCCTTAGTAGGTGCCGGCGCTGGGTACTGGGCCATCTTTGCCATGTTCCTCAGATTCTTGTGATGAGGGGAAGTGACGAGCATGGTTACGGCCAGAGCAGTGTCTTTTTATCCCTTCACTTCATACGGTGCAAGCTGGTTACTCGTGCCGCAGTCGGCGTCTCGGTTACCTTCTCTGCAACATCATGGCCCGACTCTGGTTAAACAGACAGGTCTGAGGGCCAGTCCCACTCTGAGAATCACTCAACCAAATTCATGAACTTGGATCTGTCCTCAGTGTCCTCAAATGGTTTTTGTGTTTTATATTCCCACTGTATTGGAAAAAGTGCCTAATGCTCTTGTTAATCTTGGAGACGTTCGTTTGAAAATGCTAAGACTCAAGCCTCTGTCTTCCTCCCCACAGACGATCGCCTACAGCATTCTATGGGACCTGAAGTTTTTGATGAGGTACGTGCGTTCTGGCTGGTGAGTTTTAGTGCACTCTTCTCACTCGAGTTCTGTGTCCTAATCTGACAATTCTTGAGTGCTGACATGTCCCTCAAAGGAAATGCTCACTGGAGCATTTCAGAGTTTGGATTTTTGGATTTGGGATGATCAGCCGGTAAGTATGTAATACAAATATGCCAAAATCCAAAAAATTCTGAAATGCGTCTGTTCCCAAGCACTTCAGTTAAGGGTTACTCATTGTGTATCTCTAAACTCAGTAACTGCGGTTGGAATAAACTCCTTTGCGTCTAAACTGAGCTTTCTCTGAGCTTTCTCTCAGATTCTGTAGTGGATGTCGCAGAGCCCCTGGGTGGTAGTGGGAGTGCAGCCATCTCTTCTGACCCCTTATTTCATGGGTTCGGGGACAGAGGTCTGAGTGACCTCACAGGGAGTCAGCTGGCGCAACAGTGAAGCCACACCTAGGACAGGGTGCTGTGTGTAGCCCGCTGCTGTTTATCTGGAGAGACGGCTCTGTGTCTTGAGCTGGGTAAGGTTTCATGTCGGTTTAAGTTGAGTCAGGGCCTGTGCTCGGAGCCCGCCCGCCTGCCCGGCAGCCGGCTGGGTTTGGAGAGAGGGAAGCGGGGCCCTCCCCGCGCACGCCTCGCTCTCCCTGGATCTGGGCTGATGACAGACCGGACGCCTGCTGAGCTTCTGGCTGGCCCTTCTGGTCCTCAGGAACCTGGCCCTGGGAGGAGGCTTGCTGCTGCTCCTGGCAGAGTCCCGTTCTGAAGGGAAGAGCATGTTCGCGGGCGTCCCCACCATGCGCGAGAGCTCCCCGAAACAGTACATGCAGCTCGGAGGCAGGGTCCTGCTGGTTCTGATGTTCATGACGCTCCTTCACTTTGACGCCAGCTTCTTCTCCGTAAGTATTCCTGCTGGCGTGGCTGGGCCTCCTCTCCTGTGCCTCCCATCCGCGCCCCCACTCCCTGGTGCCCGCCAGCCACTCCCAGGGAAGCAGCCCGAGGGAGCAAACCTCCTGATCCCTTCAAACAGCCAGAAGCCATCAGTCTGTTGTGTGCCAGGAAGCCGCCTGGCCAGCAGACTGAGCCCGGACCCTCCCTGACCCCTGGGGTCCTGGTGCCCATGGGTCCTCCTCCCACTGCCGCCAGCGCCCTCTGCACAGCCCCCTTCTTCCGTTTCCCTCCTCGCCATACACACCTTCGTCCAGGACTCCCCGTGTGCCACTGTCGGGGTGCAGAGTCCTCCAGGAACTGCCCAAGAGCCCTGGCTGGCTGAGGTGCCTGGGCCGGCTCCTGGCGCCATGGGGAGAAGAGGGTGTTTCTAGAGCAGATGGCCGGGCGGGCGGGCCAGGAGGCGCTCAGGAATCCAGCTGTCGGAGCTCGCCGTGGGCAAGCGCAGCCTGTGCTAGCCGGAGACTTCCTCTATGCTCCTCCAAACGCTCCACGCTCTGAGGCCTTGCTGCACGCGCTGCCCCCCCCACTGGCTCGTCCCCCGCCCGCCGCCCTCAGCTCGGCAAGGGGCAGGTGGAACTTTTCTGTTTATAAAATATCTTTTTTCCTCACATTTAAGTCTCTTAACCTTTCGACCCACGCAGATCGTGCAGAACATCGTGGGCACGGCGCTGATGATTTTGGTGGCCGTCGGCTTTAAAACCAAGCTGGCAGCGTTGACGCTCGTGGTCTGGCTGTTCGCCATCAACGTGTACTTCAACGCCTTCTGGACCATTCCCGTCTACAAGCCCATGCACGACTTCCTCAAGTACGACTTCTTCCAGACCATGTCGGTCATCGGGGGCTTGCTGCTGGTGGTGGCTCTCGGCCCCGGGGGCGTCTCCATGGATGAGAAGAAGAAGGAGTGGTAACAGCCACAGGTCCCCACCCTGCCTGGCCAGCGCCCCTGGCCACCAAGGACTGGTGTTTGTGCGGGCGGATGCAACCAAACTGCCAGCATTTAGGTATCCTCCTCCCTCCCTCCCCGGCAAGGGCACAGATGTTCTGAGAACTTTATTTGCAGAGACACCTGGAAATTGATGGCCGAATCTGCTCGGGAGCCCCATGCTGGTGTCTGTTTCATGCTGGCCGGCTGGACGGTCGGTCCCCCCGACGGCACAGCTTTGGCAGTGAGCAGCTGGGCTGGTTGTGGCCTCAGTCCCATTTTTTTTTCCTGGGGGAGGGGCCTTCGAGCTGTACTGTGAGCAGACACATTTGTACATCATTCAAATCAGTCTCCCTCTTCTTTTTTAAGTTTACATTTTTAGTTCAAACTACTAAACGATTTTGGATGGTTCAACCAAATACCAAACAGTTAAACTCCTTGGTTTAAAATCATAGCAGTGGCTTCCACGTCGTTTCTGCCCCTGCGCTGTAATACTTCCTAGGAACAGCAAAGACAGCAGAGGTGCATCGTCGGGGGTGGGGGGCTGCCGTTTGTGGTAGCAGACGCCTCCCCCTCCTGGAAAATCGGCTCGATCGGATCAATCACTGAGTGTTCTGTTGGCAACACCCTGGGAGCTTTAGTGGCTTGAGGCAGGGATGAGGGGTGGCAAGTCCTTGGGAGGCTACGGCTCTGGGTGCTGCTGGCCACCCGGAGCCTGGCAGTGAGGGGGTTCCACCACGGCTCCTGTGAGCAGCACCGCAGCCCGCTGGCGCCCTCGGCTTGGCCGGTTACCTCACACAGACCTCAGCCAGAGGTCTGGGGCCCATCCCCAGCCCCCATACCACTTTCCCTGAGGTTGTCACTTGCTCCAACCTTGTCCACTTGCTACACTGAATGCAGCCAAAATTACTTTTTACAATTTGTGATGCCTTACTGATTTGATCTTGATCCTGTATTTAAAGTTTTCTAACATTGCCTTATACTGTGTTCCTCTTTTTGGGGGGGGGGGTGGATAATTTGCTTGATCCCTGCTCATCTGCACTGCAGTGAACGCTTCACGGCAGTCAGGACGTCTCTCTGGCCCCACATCCATCTGGGGACAGCCTGGCTGGGGCTGTCCTACGGCTACCAGGGGCCAGCCCTGACTAGTCTCTGGGTTCGCCTTTCTCTCACCCCTTGGCTTGTAGGGCAGAGGTGAGGTCGCTTCTGCCCGCCATCGCCGGTGGGCACCCACCGGCCCTGCACCTGGACCCATCACCTCCTCAACCCACCTCGGGGCCCGCCCCTCAGTCTCCTAATATTTATAAAATCAAGCAGTGGCTTCAGGACACTGGGGTTCTCTCTTCCTTGTCACTCAGATGTTCACTGCACAGAGTGGCTTCTAATGCAGTATTTCAAACTCGGCAGGGCCATCTCCTGGCCCACACCCACCCCCAAGACCGTGGCGTGGTGGCCCGGTGCATCCCTGGGGCCACTGTTTGGGGAGGGGTGCACAGTGGACACCTGCTCGTCAGCAGCATCGCCTCGGTCCTAGCGGTGGCTCCTGGTTCCCTGGCCCTGAATGGGCACGTGCCCAAGAACTGGGGGCGATGCCTTTGCTGGGAGGAGGGAAAGTGTGACCTACCAATTGGTTCTGGCAAAATGACTTCTGAAAATTTTTTTGCTTTATGTGGGAAATAGATCTAAATCTCATTTTATGCTGTATTTTATAACTTAGTTGTGTTTGAAAACATTCTGATTTTTGGAAACACATCAAAATAAATAATGGCATTTGTTGTATGCAGTGTGCTCCTACAGTGTCGGCCAGCCTGGGCTGGGGTCTGGCCAGGGTTCTCCATGGGACACTGCAGTGAGCTAGGTCACAAAGCTTCAGAGAAGCTGGCTTCTCTGAAGCTGTGTCCAGAGAAAACTCGTCCCCCAGAGCCCCAAGTTGCTTCCTGGGTGTGGGTGACAGGACCCCACCACCTGCTGAGCAGCCTTGCCTCAGGGGCAGCTAACATCATGAGACAAAGACTCATGACAAAGATGGGTGGGTGGAAGACACTGGGAACGCCTGGGGAGTCAGAGGACGCATGCGGCTTGCAGGCTTGGTTAGCACTTTATTAACCCAATTGTTTAAAGCAGCCGAAGCTCCTAGGTTTTCGGTGATGACTCTTGAACTTCTTTTTCTGGGTGCCCAGCTGCTTCTGTGAACAGAGAGTTCCAATTACAGGAGCCTGTCTAATCCCACGAGGGGGCGGGGGAGGGCTCTTCCAGGCCAAGGCGCCCCCAGCGAGAGAGGTGTTGGTTAGTTTGAAAAGCCCCTGGCTCCCTCCCGTACAGCTGCGGGATGAGACCACTCGGCGGGATGAGACCACTCGGCGGCTGGTCAGGAGCTGGGTGCCTCGCCACCCGCAGCACCAGCCCCGTCCTGCTCCTCCTGAAGCCCCGCTAGCAAAGGCCAAGGCGACATCTAGTAAGTCAAGTCCCTTCCTCTAGGTTCCTGTGCCACCGGGGCAAGGACTAACCAACCCCAGCTTGAGGTGGGTGCCGGGGTCGTCTGCTAAGCAGCGGTCTTAAACCCAGCCGGAGGAGCCCAGCTTCCACGGAAGCGACGGGCCGCCCCACCTGAGCAGCTGTTAGCTGGGGACTTCATATGCGAAACGGGTACAATTTTTTTGTTTTTAAGAAACTGAAAACCGTCCCTGCTGCCAGGCTAGCAGTCGAGGGGGAACGGCTCACCTTCCCACGCTTCACCTTCCCACACTTGGCGGCCAGCTCCCCGGCCTCTCCCATCTCCTTCCTCACACCAGCACCCTTGTCTCTTGGGGGCCTTGGCTTCTCGTCCTCTTCGTCTGTCACAATGTCATTGGTGCTATCCCTGTTCTCAGTCCCTCCCAGGTCCTTTCTGGTGAACAGCTCAGCTGGAAGGGACAGAGGACCTGGCTAAAGGCGGTTCAGGTCCAAGTCACTCCCTTCTGTGCAGGGACACTGAGAACACCTGGCAGGAGGCAACTACCCAGACCAGAGCCAGAGGGAGTCAGGGGAGACGGGGCCATTCCCGCTTACGTGGGTACAGGTCTGTCATGCTGTCGTCACTCAGGGCTCCCCCCTCATCACTGGACACCGGCTTCCAAAAGGCTTCTTTTGGCTGTGGCGGCCCGCTGCTGTCCTTCTGGTTTTCCTTCCTCCTCCTCTCATACAGCAAACAGGCAGGGACGAACTCCAGCCCTTGCTGCTCACAGTCTTTATCTGGGAGAGAAGCCAGCACATGCCCAGTCCCCCCACGCACCTGGTCCCCGGCTAACCTGGGGGGCTGCGTTCTATCCAGGCCCCACAGCTGTGGGGGTGGGCAAGATGGTGTGGCCTTGGCACCCAGCCAGGCTACAGGAAGTAGTGGCTGGGAGGGCAGAGCCAGCCCCAGGCAAGCTGTGCCCCGGTGAGAGGCAGCCTGGCCTGTCTCCAGCTGACTGAAGTACTCTTAGCACAGCTGGGCACCTGTCCTGGACGGTAGGGCTCAGTGGAAGTGGCTGCCTAGCCCTTTGCTGTCCTTTGGCTTGTAGCAGTGTCTCACTGGAGTCACCACCGCTGTCCCCTCGTGGCTTAAGAGGGTCCTGGAGCTTGCCCTCCAGACCAGCGTGGCTCCCTGGCGGGGAAGTGGTGTCACGCCATCACCCCTCATGGGCAAGACAAGCCCTACTGGACCCCGGCCTCGGATGTTGCTGTCATCTCTGCCACCCACTCCCACGGCCACATGGCAGCCTCACCAGCACCGAGCTTGCAGGCCTAGTCTCCTTACGGTGCCCTGGGCTGGGTCCCCCAATGCCACACTCTGACTCCTCCAGACCACTGCCCTGAAGTGACCTCACCATCCCCAGTCCCCTCTGGGCTCCATGTCCATCATCAAATCCACTCTCATTTGTGAAACCCCTGCCCCTGCAATCTAGCACCTTCCTGCCCACCCCCAAGCAGCTGACACACTGACTGGAAAAAGGCCAAGACCAGGTGGTGGCCCTCGTACCTGGAGGCCTCTTTGAGGTGCTGGCCTTCCCACTGGAGACCCCTCCTCAAAGGAACTCACAATTCCCCTGCAAAGCCTGCCACTTGGACCCCCTCTCCTGTCTTAACCAGGCCACCCTCTACTAACCAGTTCTCAGCCACAAACATGGGGTGCCTGGGGGACTTCTTTTGTCCCTCATTCCCGATCTGGTTCTGTTCCCAAAGCATATGGAGCCTCTACATCTGCTCCTCTCCCCAAGTCACCACCTCCTGGGTGACTCTTCAGCCGGTCCCTGCCACCACCCTCAGTGCACCCACTGCACATGCTCCCAGCCAGGGCCTGCGAGGCCCGTGTGGTCTGGTCCACCTTGCGCGCTGGCCCGAGGCCATCCTTTGGACCCTCCCACAGCCAAGCGCCTTTCTGCCTGAGACTCAGCAGACCCTGGCCTCTACCTGGAGCGCCACCCCTCACATCCCTCCAGTCCACAGCAGGCCCTCCCTGCGACCCTGGCACTTTCTTCCACACCGTTTGTCAACACTGCAATCCTCTGTGCCTGCTTCTGGCTCTCCGACAGGCAGGGGCCATGGTCCCTCTCTTCACTGTGCCAGGAACTAAGCGGCCTTAAAGGATGACTCGAGGCACCGCTTCTGCGGTCAAGGGGTGCTCCCATCTGGGTAGGGTGCACGCATGCTCTGATGCGGGGACTTACACTTGCGCAGCGCTCTCTGGTACCGCTGGCCCTGGGTGTGCCTCAGCACGTCCTCTGGGGACTTATTGATGTGCCGCAGGGTGAGTTTGCAGAACAACTGGTGCCTACAGAGCAGGGAGACCTTGGTTTGCAGGGACCGTCCACAGCAAGGACCCAAACCAGCGCTGCATCCTGGAAACCCCATCCCCGGGACATGGAGGCACCTCTGGGAGAGCAGGGGACGCTCAATGATGTGGCCTGAGCACCAGGACTTCCTCCCCTGCAGGACTTACCACCCCACTGTCAGCTAAAGAAATGGTTCCTACTCAGGCAAAGACGTGACCCTGACCCCCACCCCTCCCTCAGGTACCCCGACTACACCAGGACCCGGGTGTCCCCCCCCCCCGCCCGCGTCACCCTGAGGGGCTCGGGCACCAGGGCAGAGGAGGAGCCCTCCTGAGTCCTCCGGCCCCGCCGCGGGCCACCTACGGGTTCTTGGTGCTGGGCACGATGTGCGGCTCGAACTCGGTGTAGTCGAAGGTCACGGTGGCGCGGACTAGCCGCTGGTACTTCTTGCCGCGCGTGTAGACCTGGAGCTCAGGCAGGCGACAGGGCAGCTCGTGGCCCGTCAGGGCGCACTTCACCTGCGGGCGGGCCGGCGGTAAGGGGGCCGGCCCTTCCCCCGCCCGCTCCCCTCCTCTCCCTCCCCTCCGCGGCCCGCCGCATCCTCCCCTCCGCGGCCGCCGCACCCTCTCCTCTCCCCTCCCCTGCCCTCCCCCGCCCGCTCCCCTCCCCTTCCCCGCCCGCTCCCCTCCCCTCCCCGCCCGCTCCCCTCTCCTCCTCCGCCCGCCGCATCCTCTCCACTCCCCTCCCCCCATCCCCGGCCCACCGCACCCCATCCTCTCCTCTCCTCTCCCCTCCCCCGCCCGCTCCCCTCCCCTCCCCTCCCCGGCCCGCCGCGGACCTTGCGGGCGCCCGGCTGCAGCCGCAGGCTCGGGTGCTGGCGCAGGAAGGCCTGGACGTCAGCCTCGGGCTCGCTCATGGCCCCACAGCACACCAGACGCCGCTCGCACCTCGTGGAGCCTGGGCGGGGCTGGGCGGCGCCCCGGAAGCAGACGCCTCCCGCGACCCGGAAGTGCCCGCGGGGCCGAATGCGATGGCGGCGTCGGCGGCGCTGCGGCTGGGGCTGCGGGCGGCGTGCGCGGGCCTGGTGAGCGCGGGGGCGCGGGGCGGCGGGGGGGGCGCGGCGTCCCGGGGCGGCGGGGCCGGGCGCTCAGCCTGCCTGTCCCTTCCGCAGGCCCCGGCCCGCGCTGCCCGGAGGAGTGTCCTTGGGGTCCGCCCGCGCCCAGGTGAGGAGACTCGGGCCGGGCGTGGTCGGGGCGCCGGGAAGCGCACCTGCCTTCCGCCCCGCGGCGAACGGGTGTCGTGGGGTTGAAATGGAGCTGTAGCTGCCGGCGGGGCATAGGTTCCCCGAGAGCCGTGGAGTAAAGTTCCGCTTTAGACGCCTTTGAGGCAGCGGCGGCCGTGTGCGGCGGCGCGAAGGGCGGCTCCTTCTGTGGTTCCCGCCCTGGGGAGGGTCCAAGACTCACTTGCCGGCTCTCGCCCGGCTAATGAGCGCCCAGGCCTTGATGGGAGCGCAGGCTCTGGGAGTCCAAAAAAGTAAAGTGCATCTGACCACCGCAGTCTCGTTTCCTTTCAGTGCGCAGCAAAAGGTATTTTGCAGTGAGTAGGTGCCGTGCACAGATAAAGGGTGTTTTGTAAGCCTGCTCCAACCACAGTGCCCGTGTCGCTTTCAGCCGGTGGGACTCACCCTCTGAGAGCTCAGTACATTGCTTCATCTTCAGTTTATGACGAGCAGCGAAGAAGGAAAGCTGTTAGGGGCTCAGTGAGCCAGTATCCTGAGCTGTAGTATCTTGCTTTCTCTGCACAGCACAAAGCCAGCAATGCCTGGTAAGCTGCTTACAGCTGTAGCTGTTTATTAAATGCTCTTTGAAGGAGTGACCCAATACTGTGCATCTTAGTGCAGTAGAATGCATCTTAGCATATTGTTGAGTAAAGAGGCATGAGTTGGTTACCTGAGTTACCCAGGGTCATGGTTGGTGGTCGAGCCAGCACAAAGCCCTAGATCTCATTTATTCAGTCATCAAACATCTACTGAGTGTATGACATGTGTCCTTGTGCTGGGCAGTGTTAGGAACTGGGCTGGACACAGGTGCTTCTAGTGGGCTCCAGGCAGCAGGTTTTGATCTGTTCACTCCTATATCACATTCTCAGGCAATATTGGTGGAGTCTTTCAAAATTGGCTACTTCAGTTCTGTTTGGTCTAGGGCTTCTGACTCCATGCCAGTGTTGTGACCCTTTCTCCAGGAGTGGCCTGGAGGCCAAGCAGATGTGGCAGTTCTGCAGCAGAAGCACCTGCCACAAAAGCAGAAGAGGATTCCTTTCTCCAGTGGTTTCTGCTTCTCATCCCCGTGACTGCCTTTGGCTTGGGGACATGGCAGGTAGAGACTGGCATGTGGTTTGGGGGGTTCTGAGCCCTGGCCCCTGCCACCACGTGCTTCGGTTTACACTCGATTTCTGTAGGTCCAGCGTCGGAAGTGGAAGCTGAACCTGATTGCAGAGTTAGAGTCTCGAGTTCTGGCTGAGCCCATCCCTCTGCCAGCAGAGTGAGTGGCTGCCCACCTGGGGACCATCTTCTTGGAAGTCAGCAGTGGGGTCTTGGCTTCTGCTGGCCCCTCCTGTCAGGGCCTTTTGTTGGGTACTTCTTAAGCTTGCCATTGACACCTGTGAAGCTACACGAGGCCTGCTGACATTAGTAGAAAAGTCTTATTTTTGTTCCCGGGTGTCACCCTTTTTTCAGGTCCAGTATATTTGAGGGATCCCCTTCAGAGGGCATGCTCTGCGATCCCACAGACCCCTGTGCCTGCCCTTTACTGTCCTACATTACCTCCTGGCCCTGGTGGGATTTGTAGTATGTGGCCCCCATCAAGGCATTTGTTTTCCGGCCAAACCTTGCCCACTGCTATTTTCTCTCCATGCAGCCCGGTGGAACTGAAGGCGCTGGAGTACAGGCCAGTGAAGGTGAGAGGACATTTTGACCACTCCAAGGAGCTGTACATGATGCCCCGGACCATGGTGGACCCTGCCCGGGAGGCCCAGGAGGCTGGCCGGATCTCCTCCTCAGCTGAGAGCGGGGCCTATGTCATCACTCCTTTCCACTGCCCTGACCTGGGGTGAGTGGGCCACGTGGGGAGCCAGCTGCCCAGGCAGGTGCCATTGGGTGTACCAGTTCCCTGCCCTAGGAGTAAACCTTGGGACTCCAAGATACCCAGAAAGGGTCAATCCTTTGAAGAGTGTGGAATCCCTAATTGTGACGCTGAATAAGCAACGTTAGCCAGCTCACCGATGACCAAGGGACTTGTGCATGTTCAGCTCTGAAGGGGAAGGCAGATGAGTGAGGCAGGGCGCTCTGGAGCAACTGTCCACTGGCCCACACATTAACGATCATGGTGCACCACGAGCGGCAGTGAGAGACTCAAGAGAAAACCCCAGCCCTTCTCCAGGGGAGTTGAATTGGAGGTTCCCCCCAGGGGTTGTTTGGCCCAAATAGAATTAGCAGATAGGAAAGACTTACAGGCAAAGGAAATGACGGGTACAAGAGGACCCAATGTAACTAGGGAACTGGAAGATGAACGCACAGTGAAAATTCCTTGGGCTCATTAACCCAAGTTTTAGGCCCAGGATGGGTTCCACATGCTGCATCCCTACCAGCCTGCAGTGTGCCAGGGCAGCTCCTGCACTGCCCTGTTGAGGAGAGATCAGAGGCAGCTATAGCAGTGGTTCTAGGGCGAGGTGGGTGTCTGAACCCTGGCCATGACACTATTGGTCACGGACTGCGCAGTGCAAAATGGAAAGTGGCAGGGAGGGTTTATCCGAAACCTCAGAATTAGGCTGGTAAATAAAGATGAGGGTGAGCGGCTCTTAGCAACCAAGAAAGGGGCTCAAGAGATGAAGATGCGTGCGCTCCCAGGTCTAGTCCCCACTGACTCGGTCCTGTTTTAAAAACCTTGGTGTTCTGGGAGGCCGAGAGGCGGGTGGATCGCTCAAGGTCAGAAGTTCGAAACCAGCCTGAGCAAGAGACCCTGTCTCTACTAAAAATAGAAATTAATTGGACAACTAAAATATATATAAGAAAAAAAAATTAGCCAGGCATGGTGGTGCATGCCTATAGTCCCAGCTACTGGGGAGGCTGAGTCAGAAGGATTGCTTGAGCCCAGGAGTTTGAGGTTGCTGTGAGCTAGGCTGATGCCACGGCACTCACTCTAGTCTGGGCAACAAAATGAGACTCTGTCTTGAAAAAACCAAACAAAAACCTTGGTGCTGTAGTCCTTAGTGATAATCATTCAAAAACCTTTCCTGGCTGGGTGCCATGGCTCACGCCTGTAATTCTAACACTCTGGGAAGCCAAGGCAGGAAGATTTGCTTGAGCTCAGGAGTTGGAGACCAGCCTGAGCAAGACCCCGTCTCTACTAAAAAAAAAAAAAAATCAGCTGGACAACTAAAAATATATAGAAAAAATTAGCTGGGCATGGCGGCACACGCCTGTAGTCCATCCCAGTTACTCGGCAGGTTGAGGCAGGAAGATCACTTGAGCTCAGCAGTTTGAGGTTGCCGTGAGCTAGGCTGACACCACAGCACTCTAGCCTGGGCAACAGAGTGAGACTGTCTCCAAAAAAAAAGCCTTCCCACCTGAAGTAGCATCCTTTCATTATTCTAGAATCACAATCCTGGTCAATAGAGGGTTTGTTCCCAGGAAGAAAGTGAATCCTGACACCAGAAGGAAAGGCCAGGTAAGGACCCTTTCCCCCTTTTGAGAAGGGCTCTGTAGGAGTATCCACTCTCCATGGAAAACAGTCTCACACTTCCCTTCACAGATCGAGGGAGAAGTGGACCTCGTTGGGATGGTGAGGCTGACAGAAACCAGGAAGCCCTTTGTCCCTGAGAACAATCCAGAAAGGAACCACTGGTATTTCCGAGACCTGGAGGCCATGGCCAGGATCACAGGCGCAGACCCCATTTTCATTGATGCCAACTTCCGTATGTTGTGACCAGCCCACTCCAGAACATCAAAGCACTTCCCAGTTTCTTTTGGGCCCTTACATTCTAGCTTGGTGGGGCGGGGGAGATTCTGCAGCTGAGACACTTTGCTTGGCAAGTGCTAGGAAAAGGAGGCACATACAGGGCTGGCTGGCCCCGAGCAAAAGCCCTCACAGAAACCACTGCTGCTAGGGAACCGGATGCCAGCACCAGGCTAAGGACTCAAGTCTGCTGTCTCTGCAGAGAGCACAGTCCCTGGAGGACCCATCGGAGGGCAGACTAGAGTCACAGTGAGGAATGAGCACATGCAGTACATCATTACCTGGTGAGTCCCTGGTGGTCCCCTGGCTCCCACTCCTTCAGAACACTGCAGCCTAACAGTAGCTCCTAACTTCCTTTCAACCCCAAGGTATGGACTCTGTGCAGCCACCTCATACCTGTGGTTTAAGAAATTTCTACGTCGGACACCTGGTGCTTGATGAGATGACTTCAGACAGCCCTGTCCAACAAAAAACTAGGAAGTCGCTGAACAGACAAAACAGATTGGACTTACGCCAGACCATGTACCACTGGTATAAATAAAAGTCCTGAGCCTCTTCTTACCTTCAATGATAGCAGTGACTGATTGATCATAAAATCCTGACTTTGAAAGTTTCAAAGTCAGCCTCAAGAATTTAAGACAGCTTTTTCAAAACTTGACTGGCTATACAAAAATTAAAAAAAATTTTTTAAATGATAGTGTGTGCCTGGCAGCTACAGGTGGTGTGTGAGGTGGGAGGATTGCTTGAGCCCACAAGTTTAAGGTTAGTGAGTTCTGGTTAAGACAGTCAGTACAATCCAGGCAAGGTGACAGAGCGGGACTCAATCTCAAAAAGAAAAAAAGCCTCATCAGTCCTGTCTGTAGGGAATAAGGACCCCAGCCTGAGCAAGACTATGACCATCTCTAAAAAAAAAAATTATACAAAAAAAGTACTTGCTTCAACTCCAAACCCAATTACCTTCAATCTCAAATGCTCAGACACTAGCTGAAGGATAACTTTTATTACTTTTATGTACAGGAGACAACAGTGTACATTTAGCCCAGTTTGGTGGCAAGTTCTTTTGCCTTTGCCTTTTCCAGCTTGGCGATTCGAGCCACAGATTTGGGACCCAGGACGTTGCCTCCCCAGTGACGACGGATCTGAAACAAGAGGCAGTCAGTCAGCTTGGCCTGTTACTTTTAGAGGCTTTCAAGGCTTGCTGGTTAACTTTTCTGTTTAGCTATTACAAGCGATCACCAAACAGAACCACTCAGAGTTAAGAGTTGCTCACCTCGTCGTATCTGTCGTTGTAGTTGGTCCTGATGGCTTCCACCAGCTTGGCCAGAGCTCCTTTGTCTTCCCTAGTGAGGCAGGGGGAAAAGGTGGGCTTTTAGTGACCTTTCCAGAGAGTAAGAATGCTTTCATTTTTGGATCAAAACAGCCTTTTGCCTCAGATAAAATGTGACCACACGGTTTATTCAGGTGAAGAAATTCTTAACCATCATTGGCAAAGTTTCAGTTACATGTGTTCCTCTAGTTAAAAAGGTCAGCCTTGTAAGGTTAAAAAAAAAAAAAAAATCCGAGGGATGGATTAGGTGAATTGGGGACAGTCTGGGATCAAGCTGCATACTCACGAGTTAACCTGCGTGAAGGCGACAGTGGTGCAGGTCTTCCTGTGGACCAGACGCCCCAGCCTGGCCTTCCCCTTGATAATGCAGTAAGGGACCCCCATCTTCCGACACAGCGCAGGCAGGAAGACAACCAGCTGTAAGACAGCAGTAGCTGGAGAGCATATTCTGACCAAAAGCAGTGATTTTTAAAGCTAGCTTAGTAGCTATTGCTCAGGGTTAAAAAGCTCATGTATTTGCACTTCAAGGTTTAGTTCAGTAAGAGATTCGCATCATTGCAAAAGCCATGCACAAGTTAGATCCCCTGTCAGTATTGTCCTCCAATGGAAGGGTGACTGTCCTGGTCACCCACTTTGGCCCCATGCCAGACTCAACATTAAACCTACCCTATCTTCCAGGTACTGACAGACCCTGAGTTCCACAGTCCATGCTTAAAAACAGGTCACACGTACCTCGATGGGATCCACGTCATGTGCGATCACCACCAGCTGAGCCTTCTTGTTCTCCACCAAGGTGGTGACAGTGTTGACCCCTAGAACACACACAGCCACTCAGCATGAGCATTCATGGGTGCTGCTCTGGTCACAGAAAGCTGTGGCCAGGTGGGCACAGCTGTGGCTCAGTGTTAAAAAGCTCGGATTTTACTCTCCACGGTAATTTCAGGTGAAGAAATTCATACATCATTGCCAACAGCCTGCCCCACCGTTCAGCCACTTTAGGGAGGTGCGGCTCACCTGCTCGAAGGACAGGTGGCCTCTTAGTGGGGACATCCCCTTTGCCGGCAGCTTTCTTCTCAGCCCGGGCCAACAGCCGCTGCTTCTTCTCTTGCTTCGTCTCTGGTCTGTACTTGTGGGCCAGCTTAAGCAGCTGAGTAGCTACGAAGATACCCTTCAGTTTAAGCATGCAGTTTAAGTTCCGATCTACGTCACTTACCGGAACAAAAAGGCCACCCTCATGGTTTAATACACGAATGGGAGTACAATCAAACAACAATTGCAGTTCAAATGAAAAATCTAAGGTGATGTGCCATCTCTTCTGATAGGCCACCTTCATGTTCTGGACAAAACAAGGAACCCTAGATTTTAGTAAACCCACCCACCTTTTTTCAGTACTGTCAAAATAACGCTAACTACATCCTTTCCTGAGACATGCCCTTCCCGCAATGGCGGTTCCAGGCCGAGCCTCACCTGTTTGGCGGTCCAAGGCCTGGGTGAACTGGTTAATGGCAGGAGGCACTTTCAGCCGCTTGTAGAGGATAGCTCTCTGCCTCTGCAGGCGGATGTAGCGGGGCCATTTGACAAAGCGGGTGAGGTCCCTCTTGGGCTGGATGTCCTGTCCTGGGGAGTAAAGGCCAACACCATGAGCGCGGCTCGAGTCCCGGCAAGTCCACGTCTGCGGCCACGCAGAGCGGCGCTGGTGCATCAGCGATCTTGGTGGTTACGAGGTCATCACCATCGTTCAGATAGCAAATATTCTCTTACATCATCTGCACGCGAACTCCGCAGAGACCTTCCGCATTCAACAAAAGGCCAAAGCGCCCGAGCCCCAGCGTCGCGGACCGCGGCGACAGGCCCGACACTCAGCAGCTCTCAGCGACGCCCCGGAGGACGCGCCACCGCCGCCCGGCTCCCGGGCCGGAGGGAGGCTGCCAACTCCCGCCGGCGGCCTCGACCGCACGCCCACCCGCCCACCCCAGCGTGCGAAGCTCCCCTTCCCCGGCAGCGCGCCGGCCGTCCTCCCCTCCCCGCTCACCGATGCCGAAGTTCTTCGGCCTCTTCTCGAACAGGGGGTTCACCACCTTCTTGGCCTCCTGCTTCTTCACCACGGCGGGGGCCGGGGCCACCTTCTTGCCCTTGGCCTTCTTTCCCTTCGGCTGGGCACAAAGAAACCCCGTCAGGCGGCTCCTCTGCGCCCTTCTCGGGGACGGGCGGGTCTCGGGCGGGGCGCCCGGGCAGGGGGTGCACCCCGCCCGCGCGCCGGCGACCAGGGCGGCGGGACCTCCGCGCCGCGGCGGCCGGGACGGGCTCGGGACGACTCGCGGAAGCCCTCCGGCGTGGCACCCGGGAAGACGGGAGCCGCCACGGCGTCCGAGCGCCGCGGCCCCATCCCAAGCCTGGCGGCACAGCGACCAGCGCACCCCACTCTGGGCCGCCGGAGACTCTAGCGCAGCCCGATGCTTCCGTGCAAGACCCGATGGGGCTCCCTCGTCGCTGGGCGGAGAACAGGGCCCCGCGCGGCCGCGCCGCAGGAGGATGGCAGCGGATAGAGCCGCAATCCGCCACCGCTGCCGCGGAAGTAGAGCTTACTCACCATGTTGGCCGGCTGGAGCAGAAAGAAAGGGAAGGGAATTGTGGGTAATATGTATGAGGCCTCGGAGCTCGTGAGAACTTGCGCCTGCGCGGGATTTCAGACTTAAAGCGACAGGACTCGTTTATATTGTAAAGTTGGGGGCGGTGCCCAGAGCGGCAGCGCGGCCGGAAGGAGACTGCGGCAGACTGCGCCTGCTGAGCGGCGCCGGTAAGTGGGTCCGGGCGCGCTGGTCCTGGCGCCCCGGCCTGGCCCCGGGACGAGTACTGGGCCGTGGGCGCTGGGGCGGGGGCGGCTTCCCTTTTGTGCGACTCTCCCCCTTAAATACTGGCACGGAGAACGCGAGTGTGCTCGTTCGGCTGTTCGCGGGCCCCGAGCGAGCGGCTCAGCCGGCCGCGGGACAGGCGGTGGGCGCGGGCCAGGGCTGGGGCGGGGGCCGAGGGCCAAGGCGGGGGCGGGGACCGAGGGCCGGGAGGCTGAGGGGAGAGGGGGCGGGAGGGGACAGAGGGTCAGGCGGGCAGCGCGGGCCGAGGCCGGGTCGGGGACCGAGGGCCGGGAGGCTGAGGGGAGAGGGGGCGGAAGGGGACTGAGGGACCGGCGGGCAGCGCAGGCCGGGGGCCGGGAGGCTGAGGGGAGAGGGGGCGGGAGGGGCTGAGGGACAGGCGGGCAGCGCAGGCCGAGGGCTGGGAGGCTGAGGGGAGAGGGGCCGGGAGGCTGAGGGGAGAGGGGGCGGGAGGGGACTGAGGGACCGGCGGGCAGGGCGGGCCGAGGGCTGGGAGGCTGAGGGGAGAGGGGCCGGGAGGCTGAGGGGAGAGGGGGCGGGAGGGGACTGAGGGACCGGCGGGCAGGGCGGGCCGAGGGCCGGGAGGCTGAGGGGAGAGGGGGCGGGAGGGGACTGAGGGACCGGCGGGCAGCGCAGGCCGAGGGCCGGGAGGCTGAGGGGAGAGGGGCCGGGAGGCTGAGGGGAGAGGGGGCGGGAGGGGACTGAGGGACCGGCGGGCAGCGCAGGCCGAGGGCCGGGAGGCTGAGGGGAGAGGGGGCGGGAGGGGACTGAGGGACCGGCGGGCAGCGCAGGCCGGGGGCCGGGAGGCTGAGGGGAGAGGGGGCGGGAGGGGACTGAGGGACCGGCGGGCAGGGCGGGCCGAGGGCCGGGAGGCTGAGGGGAGAGGGGGCGGGAGGGGACTGAGGGACCGGCGGGCAGGGCGGGCCGAGGGCCGGGAGGCTGAGGGGAGAGGGGGCGGGAGGGGACTGAGGGACCGGCGGGCGGCGCAGGCCGAGGGCCGGGAGGCTGAGGGGAGAGGGGGCGGGAGGGGACTGAGGGACCGGCGGGCAGGGCGGGCCGAGGCCGGGGACCGAGGGCCGGGAGGCTGAGGGGAGAGGGGGCGGGAGGGGCTGAGGGGAGAGGGGCCGGGAGGGGCTGAGGGGAGAGGGGCCGGGAGGCTGAGGGGAGAGGGGCCGGGAGGGGCTGAGGGACAGGCGGGCGGTGCTGGCCACGCGGCCGGGATGGGGGCCAGGCGTCCGGCCCGCGCTGGGAGCCGCGGATGACGGACGGGTGCGAAGGGGGTGCGATGACCGTCGTAAGGCCGTCCCCCGCAGCGTGGGGCCGGGGCGGCGGGTTGGGAGCGGCAGGAGAAGGGCGCGCACCGCGGGGTAGGGCCCGAAGGCCCCCTAGGATGAGGAGGGGCGAGGGCGGGCAGCTCGCTGAGAAGCTCTGCCTGGACGGCTCTGGGCCCGGCGTCGTGCGCTGCCCCTGCCCAGGGAGGCGGTGGGCGAGGAGCCCCAGGCCCTGCGTGCCCGGTGCCTGCCGACTGAATGGGTTCGCTGTGCTTGGAAGATGGGGCTTGCTCCGCAGACGGGGACTCTCCAGAAACCTGCACGTTCGGCTGCGGTGGGGGGCGGAGGGGGCGCTGCCCACACTGAGGGTCCTGCCCTTGGTCCCAGGCCTCCGCCATGGCCCAGCAGAGAGCCCTGCCCCAGAGCAAGGAGACGCTGCTGCAGTCGTACAACAAGCGGCTCAAGGACGACGTCAAGTCCATCATGGACAACTTCACTGAGATCATCAAGACCGCCAAGGTGGGTGGGCCCTGCAGCCTCCTGAGACCGCTGCAGGGAGGGTCTCAAGGGCGTGGGGAAGAGAGCCCAGGGACTGGCCCTCCGGTGAGTAGGGCCCAGGCAGGGTCTGCTTTCCGCACCCTCCCCGTGCTCTGCTGGGGGTGGCATGCCACAGGGTCAGGACAGGCACGGTCCTTGTCCCCTTTGGGAAGGCTTTGGGGCCAGAGCTGGCAGGGTTATTGACAGAAACAAGCAGGTCAGCAGACAAGTAAGCCCAGTAACTGCAAGTCCTGCTAAAATGCGGTCAGAGGCGCTGGCCAGCTGCCTCAGCTCCACATCCCACTTACCCGCAGTCCTTGTTTGGGCGGGGGGCAGTGCCTCAGTTTCCCCCATGCTGGGGGGTCCTTGTGATGATTGGTGAGTTTGTGAGCCAGTTACCGAGGGTCCTGTAGCTACTGCGAGTGCGTGTGTGCCGGAGAGACGCAGGCTGAGGGGAGACGCTGGAGCGGCCCGGCAGGCGAGTGCAGTGGTGGGGGCGGGGGCTGGGCAGGCCGCTGACCACCGCAGCCACGCCAGACGGGGCTGGACCTCATGGCCGCTGCAGACTTGCTGACCAGTGGTGCTGACAAGGGAGCCGTTACGTGATGCTCACTGTGCCAGGCCATACTGTGAGGCTTCCCTGTGCCCTGTCCCACCGGCTCTCCAAGAGAATGCTACAAGGCCGGTGCCACGCGTGCCTCTCCATGTTTGAGGAGAGTAACTTGCCCAGTGCCACTTGCCTAATAACTGGCAGAACAAGGGTTTGAGTCCAGGCAGTCTGATGCCCGCCCCAGCCCCTTCCCTCGCAGGGCCCCATCAGGAAGCCCTGTCCAGGTTGATGGCCACTCTGGCTGGACCCTGCCTCCTCCACTAATCACCAGGGACACCTCAACCCCACTGTCTGTTTTGCCCAAGTCTGCCCACGTGGAAAAGAGGAGTGGCAGTCCAGGCTTTGTGAGAATTTCATGAGCTAATGAGGGTCAGGTGCTTCACATGGTGCCTGGCACCCAGGAAGCAGTCCAGAAATGGTCACTAAAAAATACGCATCGTCCCTTCATTCGTCCATTGAACAGTTTACCAAGTACCCAAGCGAGTGACACCTGTCCCTACCAAACAGGGCTTCCCCATCCCAAAAAGACTGAGCCAAGAGAAGACCCTGTCCCCGCACCTGGCACAGCAGTCAGTGTAGGTAGGTCCTGACAGAAGTGCCTGTCATCTCCCTTAGAACAGACCCACTGTGGGGCTGAACCTCACCCAGGGGCTGACCCTCAGAGCTCGGGGTGTATAGCAAGCATGATAGACTGGATGTGGCGAGTTGGGAAGGGTGGGGACGCCCTGACTGGCTTTCCTGTTTGCCCCTCAGATTGAGGACGAGACGCAGGTGTCACGGGCCACTCAGGGCGAACAGGACAATTATGAGATGCATGTTCGAGCTGCCAACATCGTGAGTCCCCAGGGCGGAGGGCACAGGGTGGGCTCCATGAGCAACGGGTCCCCACTGAGGTTTCCTGGGTGGCGTGTGGGTCTCTCTGGCGCTGGTCTGCCGTCTTTGCCCTCTGGGCGGGTGGCAGAAGAAACACACGGAGATGCTTTGTTTTCACTTCCTGGCAGCTTTTAAGAAGGGCATAAGGGCAGGCGTGGTGGCTCACGCCTGTATCCTAGCACTCTGGGAGGCCGAGGCAGGCGGATTGCTCCAGGTCAGGAGTTCGAAACCAGCCTGAGCAAGAGCGAGACCCCGTCTCTACTATAAAAGAAAGAAATTAATTGGCCAAATAATATATATAGAAAAAATTAGCCTGGCATGATGGTGCATGCCTGTAGTCCCAGCTACTCAGGAGGCTGAGGCAGGAGGATCGCTTGAGCCCAGGAGTTTGAGGTTGCTGTGAGCTAGGCTGACACCACGGCACTCACGCTAGCCTGGGCAACAAAGTGAGACTCTCTATCTCCAAAAAAAAAAAAAGAAGAAGGGCATAGGTGGCAGATCATGATCATCCCTCAGGAGACTGTTCTCAGGAGGGGCACTTAGAGGGAGGCTGGGCAGATGGCTGCTGCGTCCCCCCAGGGCCGTGCAGTGACTAGGGCAAGGGCAGCCCTTCCTGCTCACTCGGAAATTCCCTAAGGTTCCTCATGAGTGAAAAGGCAAATGACCGAACGAAAACACATGCAGTTTAATTCCCGTGATGTCACTGGACACACACAGCAGGCGTTTCCAGGAGCCCGCGTCTGGGTGAAACGCACAGGAAAAGGCCCCAAAGGAATCCTGCCTCACTGGCAGCTGTGCTGATCCCGGGAGAGAGCCGGGTCGGGAGGCTGAATGGGATCGTAGCTTTCCCTGTGGGGTTTGAGTTTGCAGTGAGCACGATGTGCGCTTGCGTGGCTGACCTGGGGACCAGCCCTCCAGGAGCGGGAAGGGAGGCTGAGGCGAGGGAGGGCGAAGGAAGCAGGCTCGGCTCACCTGCTGGTCAGGGCGGGTGTGGGGGTTCCTGCCTCCTAAACATAGGCGACCCTGCAAAGGTCACACTGCAGACCCACTGCGCGGGTGAGGAAGCCCGGGCTCATGGAGACCATTGCTTGCCCCCTCACCCCGTGCCTGCCCTGGGTTCTGACGGCTGCAGGTCCGAGCTGGTGAGTCCCTGATGAAGCTGGTGTCTGACCTCAAGCAGTTCCTGATCCTCAATGACTTCCCGTCAGTGAACGAGGCCATCGAGCAGCGCAGCCAGCAGCTACGTGCGCTGCAGGAGGAGTGCGACCGGAAGCTCACCGCCCTGCGAGACGAGGTCTCCATCGACCTCTACGAGCTGGAGGAGGAGTATTACTCGTCCAGGTACAAATAGGGCTGGACCCCTGCGCCGAGCAGGGGCATGCCCACCTGGGCCCAGCCCTCAGGCCTCGCGGTGGAGCGGGCGCAGAGCAGAGCTGGCCAGAGCGCTGATGGACAGACAGCTCGCAGCCGTCCGCAGCCCGGGCCTCTCCCACAGAGCAGCGTGATGGAACCACAGGACTTTCGCCAGCCACTCGGGGCGGCCCAGTCTGGAGGAGGGAGGGCACCCGCCGGGCAGCATCCCTCCTCGAGCAGCGCTTTCTGGGCCTTGCCACTCCTATCGGCCCACAAGTCAATACTCAGATGCTTCAGCCAAGGCTGGCCAGCCCCTCTCAGGCACCAGTGTCTGCCCAGGGGTTCAGTTCCATGTGGACATCACCAAACCCATAGTGTGGCGGTGGGGGCGGTCCTGAGAGGCAGGAGGGAGAAGCCCAAGCAGAGCATGGCCTTGAAGCCTGGCCTCGGCCGAGTGGCTCTCCAGGCTCTGGCCAGCTCGGCCTGTTCAGAGCTGGAGCCCTCCTGCGTGCCAGGCCCCTGCTGGCCCCAGGGACACAGCAAGGGCAGGACCTGTCACTCTGGCCCTCGTGAGGCCACGTGGAAGCCTGGAACCATTTGAGTAGGAGGGGCCCTGAGAAATCAGAGTCCCAGTGTATTTACATAGGTGGAAACCGAGGCTGGAAACAAGGCGTCGCACCTGTGCCCATGAGCTTAGGAAATCAACATTACATCCAGTAGACAGAGTCCCCACCCACCCTGCGCCCCGCCCCAGACAGGCCCCCTCTCCTCCCTGGAGGTGGGTTGGAAACACTCCTATCTGCCCCATGGCCATGCTGGGGAACCCCAGGTGTCCAGAGCCAGTGTGATTTGGGGCTTGGTTTCCCTGGCCTGGACTCAGTGTCACTGCCTAGCTGGAGCAGTTCTAGAGTTTTCCAGAGAGTTGTTGGGCCATCTTTGGTCATCAGCTCAGTGGACAGGTAGTAGCATCTCCTACTAACCACGGTGGCAGAGAGGGGTCCAGGGGTGTTCAAGACCCTTCCAGGGATGTGGCTCACAACCCAGCTTGACTTTGCCCCTGGACCAGCAGCTGTGGGGTGACGCACTGGGAGGAGACCTGTCCACGGCCGTGCAGCAGAGCTGGGCAGGGACCCAGGGCACCTGTGCCCCAGGCTTTCCCTGGTCCTCCCTCAGTTAGCCTCCTGCTTCACCCAGAGGGGTTCTGGGCCAGCTGTGCACCCTCCCGCAGGCATCCTGTCCGCTCCAGCCACCCCTGGGTGCCTCCGGAAAGAGGCCAGCCCCGCCCCTTCACTCAGCTCCCAGCTCGGCCCTGAATGCAGGCTGCCTCCTGCCCTCTGTGCCGCCCTGCACCCACTCCCCACTCTGTGCTCACTCACGCTCTTTCTGGCTTTCCCTCTCCCCCTCTGCTCTCCTCGGGGTGCCACCCAGCTGGGTCTGAGACTGGACACAAGGGAGGGAGCCAGGGCTGCCACTTCAGACACCATGGGAAGGGCTCCCAAGTCACAGCCGTGCTAACAGGAGTGTGCTTTGCTTTCCTGAGCTGTCACCTGCACCCCTGACCAAGTGGCCCGTGCTGGAGGTGGAGACAGCTGTTGGGGGCTGACTGGCTGGTGTGGGGATCCCAGGGTCTATGTTCCTCACCAGTCATCCCCATTTGGGCCGAGTCTGAGGCAAGAACTGATGCAGAAATAAGACCGGTCTCTGCTCTCAGAAAGTTCCTTACAAAGTGCAGTGACCCTGGAGCCAGTGCTCTGGCTGGTCTGCAGCTGGGAAGGGCAGGGTGGCCAGGCCCATGTGGAAGCAGGGCAGGAAGGGTACTACCTGTGGTGGCTGGGCCAGGCTGGCTTTCTCCTTCAGGAGGCAGGTGTGGCCCCTGTGGCCCCCTCCCTCAGCCAGTCTGAGTGGAGGAGGGGAAAGCAGGTCTCGGGTGTGGTTGCGGTTTCTTAACTCTGCTTCTGTCTTGCTCCCTGCCCTGGCTTTCCTCTCTGCCTGCTCCTGTCTCTCCCTGGGGTTTCTGGTGGTGGAAAAGCTCAAGCCTTTGCGAAGCTAATGACCTGCCTCTGTGCGAAGCTTACTGGAGGCTGGATCTCGACACAGACTCCGCTGATGGCCTCTCTGTCCCTCTGCTGGAGTCCCCGGAGCCCAGTGCTGGCCCCCTGCAGGCTACAGCTCCTGCCCACTCCCACGCCAGCGGCCCTGGCCCCACAGAGCACGCCTGAGCCTTGGGGCTGCCCTCCCCACCCCTGGCTTCTCAGAAACCAAACCAGGGCTCCCTCTGAGTGCCCACCATGGCCTCACTTCTTCCAGCCCCAATTCTCCCTGGGGGACTTCAAGGTCCCGGAGCCACTGTGGCCTCCTTGGGAACCTCAGCAGCCCAGGGTCATCCCAGCTAGGATGGTTGAGAACAGCTGTTTCTCTCGCCACTTCCAGGTGCCCATCCTTCTAGTTATCTCCTTCCACTGCCTTCCTGGCCAGCCAGGTGGAAGACAGTTTCCAGACAGGTGTCTGACATGGGGAAGACCTGACTTGAGCATGTTAGTTGAAATTGGGAGGGGCTCCAAGTGGACAGTGTTAGCCAAGCCCAGTCTCCCATCCTTCTGGCAGAGCTCCTGGGCAGAGTCCCACCCCCGCCTCTTGTCCTGAGCCACAGTCGTCCAAGCCACAGGCTGACTGCCCTGGTAGGGCTGAGTGAGGGGGCTGCACACTCTTGCAGAAGCCAGGTGGGGGCTCCTTCCTAAACTCTGCTGACAGTCATGTTCTGGCTATCTTTGTAATGAGACTTTTGAATAAAAAACCTTTTGCATTCATTCCTTTCTGACTTATTACTGATCAGTCCAGGACCACACATGATCTTGCAGTGGCTGAGAGCCGTAGGCCCTTAGCTATGCCAGGACAGCCTGGGCCTGGTCACTGTCTCCCCACTGGTACCTAGGAATGAATGAGAAGCTGTTGCCATCATCACCTGTTACAGAGGCCAGGTGCCTGTACCTCTGATGGCATCTAGTCCTCACCACCCAAGTCAGTGCTGTGAGTACCTGCATTTCAGAGAGCGGACAGGTGCTTGGAATGAGGTGCTACGCCCATAGCCACAGAGCTGGGAAGGGAAGTGGCAGAAACCGGGACTTGATCCCCAATGGAATTCTAGTCCCAGTGCCTCTTGGTGCCAACACAGAAGCCACAGCGCTGAGCAGGAAGGGGGTGTCACACGCCTGTAGAATTGGGACTTTAACCCTGCTCCTAACTGCCATCAACCTGTTTCATCTCCTTCCCATGAGGGAAACTATCATCCCAACGTATAGACGAGGTGACAGCCCAGGATCCAGCCTTGGAGACAGGGAAGAACATAAGCTGACTCATCACCAGGGGGCCCAGGGAGCCCCCAGCCAAGGAGAAGGTACCAGACAGGCCTGGGGCCCAGTCCTGGCTCTGGTCTCTGGGGTGGCCTGGGGAAGATGCTTTCCCTCCAAAGGAGAGTTTCTGCATTGATAAGATGAATGATGATCTCTTCTTTCTGTATTTTTTTTTTTTTTGACAACAGGGTCTTCCTCTGTCACCCAGGCTAGAGTGCAGTGGCATCAGCTTACTGCAGCCTCAAAATCCTGGGCTCAAGCGATCCTCCTGCTTCAGCCTCCTGAGTCTCTGGGACTACAGGTGCAGCCACCACCATGCCTGGCTAATTTTTGTATTTTTTGTAGAGATAAGGTCTCACTATGTTGCCCAGGCTGGTCTGGAACTCCTGGGCTCAAGCATGTATCATCACCTTTTCATCCCAAGCTTTTATTTCAAGAGCGTTCACCCAGCAAGTTTATAAAAGGAGCATAAAGAACACCCACACTCTGCTTGCTGTCTCCTACAGGACCATCTGAACCTCCATTGCAAACCTTGTGACACCTCACCCCTAAGTACTCACCAACTTTCCTTTGTAAGCAGCACTGGTTTCATGGCCTTGATACCATCATCAACCAAATTGGGCAATTACTCCGTATCAGCTAGTACCCAAACTGTCTTCAGATTCCCTCAGTTCCACCAAATGTCTTTTTACACATATTTTTGTTTTGCATTGCACTTAGTGGTTATTTTGTATAGTCTTTTAAAATCTAAAACAGGACCAGAGTGGTGGTGAGATGGGAGGTCAAGTCGGATTCTGGATCCTCTCTCGAATGTAGAGCCGGCAGGATTTGCCGAAGGCATGGATGTGGGAATCCAAAAGGAGTCAAGGTGGCTGAGAAGTTCTGGCCCAAGCACCCGGAGGAGGTATTGCTCTGAGATGAGGGAGACAGTGGAAGGAGGACACGGGTGGGGGGCAGCAGGTCCCACCTAGTAGGTGACAGTATTAAGATATCCGAATGGGAGGCTGCAGTTCAGGGGAGTTATCAGAGCAGTCAAGCTCATCCTCTGCATAAAACATCACCTCACAGCAGATTTAGGGGAAGAAAAGTTCTTGTTTAAGGTGTACCTTAACAGCAGCCCTTTCAAAGAGCCTCCTGAAGTTGTAATCTAAGACCCCAAGTCTCCTCCCTCCCAGGTGAGTACCACGAGGCCCCTCCCTCTTCCCATCGCGTGGTAGCCCTGCCTGGGCTTACAAAAAAGCTGATTTTTGGCCGGGCGGGGTGGCTCACGCTTGTAATCCTAGCACTCGGGGAGGCTGAGGCGGGAAGATCGCTCGAGTTCAGCAGTTCAAAACCAGCCTGAACAAGAGCGAGAGCCCGTCTCTACTAAAAGTAGAAATTATCTGGACAACTAAAAAAATATATATAGAGAAAAAAACTTAGCCGGGCATGGTGGCGCATGCCTGTGGTCCCAACTACTTGGGAGGCTGAGGCAGGAGGATCGCTTGAGCCCAGGGGTTTCAGCTAGGCTGACACCACGGCACTCTAGCCCGGACATCAACGCCCCAGTGGGTCTTCCCTGAACACGCGCCGCCTCCCTCCCAGGGACCTCCTCTGTCCCACCCCGGTGCCCTGCTCGGCCCGCTCCCGCGCCGACGGCGCCCAGGCCCGGCTGGGTTGTCGGTCCCGCCCAGACAAAGCCTTCACGAGCGCCCATCTGCGCTCGCCCCACAACCGCGCCCGCCGGAGACCGGGCCCCCGGCCCCACCGCCGCCCTGCCGCTGCCCCATCCGCTCAGCCCGACCCTCCGAGCGCCGACGGCGTACGGGCGCCGAGTCGGGGAAGCTCAAGGACCCGCGAGGCCGGGGTCGCGGGGGTCAGGACTTGGCCCTCCGTGGAGCCCCGACCCGGCCCACAACGCCCTACGTCCCGCCCGGCGCCTCTCCCGGTGGGGCCAGGCCTGGCTAATCGAGCCCGTGGGCTGGCGGCTCGGCGCTCGGCCGGCGGCGCCTGCGCACGCGGCGGTTTCCGGCGCTCCGGGCCGCGCGGGCGGTGCTGGGTGGTGCGGGCCGCGTGCGTCGTCGGGCGTTTTCGCTGCCGGGCCG
The DNA here is from genome assembly GCF_040939455.1 of Microcebus murinus. Lineage (NCBI taxonomy): Eukaryota > Metazoa > Chordata > Mammalia > Primates > Cheirogaleidae > Microcebus > Microcebus murinus. Next base: position 93,732,472 of record NC_134115.1, on the reverse strand, counting down.
CAGCCATGGCCTCGCTGCTCGCCAAGGACGCCTACCTGCAGAGCCTGGCCCGCAGGATCTGCTGCCAGCCGGGCCCCGAGCCGCCGGGGCGCAAGCGGGGTACGCGCGGGCCGGGGGGCGGTCTGTGCGCTGCTAGAGGGCAGGGAGGACGCGTGCGCGGCGGCCGCGCCCCTCCGGCTACGGCAGCCGCCGAAACGGCCCCGCAGGAGAGGCTCTCCGCCGCTGGGCGTCCCGAAGCGCCTCACCACCCGCGCCGGGCGGCGGGAAGTACCCTTGCGGCCTGGGGCGTGGGGAGCAGGAAGACGAGGGCCCCGCTGCTGGGGCCCGGGCGCCCGGGCTGCGCACGGGAAGTGCACCCGGCAGGGCAGCGGCCCGAGCGGGCCTGTCCGTGCTGCCTGGGCCCTGGGGGAGGGAGCGCCGCAGGATTTAGCACGGAACTGCCAGAGCCAAACAGGTTTTATACGGGAAACGTATGCTCGTTGTGGAAAATCCGGAAAGTTAAATGAGTTTTCTCATCACGCAGCCGTAACTTCTTTCTGTCTTTCTTTAACTTTTTTTATGTGTATATTTTGGTTAAGACAATTCGATTTCTGCTTCACATGCTCGTTTCTTCCGTTTAAAATGTAAACATCTTACCCACCCATTAAGATGAAAGTTTGTGTCGTTATTTTTGACAGCTGCGTGGTAGTTCGTTGTGTAGCAGTGCCACAGTTTGTTGCTGGAGGTGGATATTTAGGTTTTCCTAGTTTTTCACTCAACGTGAAGAACATCCTTGGTGCCAAATCTCTGTGCACGATGAATTCGAGCAGAACTGCTGGGTGGATGCTGTGATTTCTAGGTTTTGGTGTGTGTGGGCAGTCTGCTTGCCTGGATTGGAGTTCTGAGGTCTCTGGATAAGTGTCTCTGGCTCCTCCATCCTGATTCTTTCTGCATCCTTCTGGGATCAAAGCCTTTGCAAGACTGTCCTGCTTGTTGAATGGGGCGCACAGATTGGGATGGCAACTCTTTCTCATTTTGTATTCTAGCTGGCAAAACTCAAGGCTCAGAAGCTGCTGGGCCCCCAAAAAAGAAAAGGAAGAAAACACAAAAGAAAATCCGGGACCAGGAAAAGAAGGCTGCTGATCCCAAGGCTGAGTCCCTGCTGGAGAAGTCTCTAGGGGCTCCTGGGGCTAGAAGGCCAGAGGAAGCCAAAGAGAAGGAGACTTCCAGCTCCAGGGGGGCCCCTGCAGGTGAGAGGCTCCAGGGCATGCAGGGCAGGGCTGAGGTTGGGCTTGGATGCAAATGGGTCCCCTCTGCTGTTGAGAAAAGGCACTGTCAGGCACACAGGGATAGTACAAGAGCCTCGAAGAGCAGCAATTACAGTAGTGGTGTGGGTGGACCAGATTGGAGCTGCGTGGTGGTTCCAGGCCACATGGTGATCAGGATGGCAGGGGGCAAGGCCATGTCTCTGAGGACCTGAGTTGCAGGCTGCAGAAGTAGAAGAAATAAAAGATGTGCCTTCCACCATAAGAAGTATTTTCTCATACCACAGTGACCTACCTCATGAGACAGTTAGTTGCTTGCCCTGGGGAATGTTGTAGTGACCGATCCAGGTTGAAATGGTGGAGTAGAATTTACTGGAATTGCCCTGCAGATCCATGAGTGGCACAGAGAGCAGGGGCGGAACAGGGAGAGCACTGAATAGAGACTCTGGTTTAGATCCTGGGCCCTGGGGATGGTGGGGAAAGGTCAGAGAGTGGTCCCTTCAGTCCTGTGTCTGTCCCTGCAGATGGCCTGGCCACGGCGCCTGGTTCTGTCTTTGCCCTGGATGTTCTGCGACAGCGACTGCACGAGAAGATCCAGGAGGCCCGGGGCCAGGTAGGTGGGAGACCACGCAGCACTGGGCGTGTTTGCTGCCGTGTTTCCCGCTCGGGTCTGCTCTCAGTCAGGAGCCGCAGCCTCTGTTCTCATTTCTGCAGCAAGTCCTGCCAGGGCCTCGGCTGCTCTTTTGTCTTTTGGGAGGTGTAGTCCTCACCTTGTTGGAGAACCTCAGTCCCCAAGGTCCCAGCTTTCTGGCCAGTCCAGGGCTGCTTGGACTCCTCGCTGTGCCTTGGAGAGCAGCTCAGCCTCTCTCCTTCTGGGAAGCTGCCTTAGCTGCACACCAGGCTGGGCACTTGCTGTGCTTCTGTTTCTCTAAATGTCACGGTAGTCCTGAGTTGGGCAAGGGTGCTGAGATGCAGTGACCAGCACAGGAAGCGCCCGTGCTGAGGATTGAGCCAGCCTCAGCTTTGTGTTGAATGGTGGGGTCTCCCCTCCGAGTTGGCCCCTACCTGCCCGTGCCCCTGGCCCCTTCTCGCAGAATGCTTACTTTGTGGGGGACAGTCCCAGCTTCTCACCCTCCCAGAGAAGCCCACCAGCCATCCCTGGGATGCGATGGTTGGTTCCTCAGCTGAGCAAGGCCCTCATCCCTGCAACACAGGTCTGCCTCCATCTGCTCTGGTGCTTTCTTGATGGCACAGGGACAGGAAAGACAGTTGGGGACAGCGGAGCTTGGGTACATGGTGAGCAGAAAGGACATAGGTCAGGACAGACATGCAGGCCTGACTTCAGGTTCTGGGTGGTGGCCTTGGCCCTGCCTATCTATAAAGTGGTAGGTGACATGTGTGAAACTACCTCTGTGAAGTGTCCCAGCACGTGGTAATTGCCTGGGAACTGGAAGCCTTGACTCTTATTGGGGTCCCTTGTCCCTCTTGGGTCAGGTGCATTTTGGCTAATGGATTTCACCATGTGTCACTTAAGTCCGCGGGTCCCTTGCCCTGCAGGAGGAGCTCGTCGCATACCCTCCCACCCTGATTCTCCTCAGCCGTGTGCCAGACCGGGGGACCCGGCGGTTGGGGAATTTTAATGTGCGAACACCCACCTTTCCCTCCAGGGCAGTACCAAGGAGCTGTCCCCCGCTGCTTTGGAGAAAAGACGGCGGAGAAAGCAGGAGCGGGACCGGAAGAAAAGGAAGCGAAAGGAGCTGCGGGCAAAGGAGAAGGCAGCCAAGGCCGAGGAGGCTGCTGAGCCCGTCCCTGTCCCGGAGGTGGCCTGCAAGGAGCCCCCAGAACCCCCAGAGTTGATCTTCAACAAGGTGAGCGGGGCTCCGCGGCCTTGGGCCCCAGCTTTGGCCCTGCCTGCTGTTGGCTTGCATGAGTGACTTCCCTCTGGACCCTGGCATTTGTAAGGTGACGGTAATGGAGCTGGTCCTGGGGGTGGGTGCTTGGAGGGCTGAGGGCGTGACCTGCACGAGGCTGCTGGCATTAACTGACGCTGCGGCACCTCCCAGGTGGAGGTGGGCGAGGATGAGCCGGCCAGCAGGGCGCAGCGCAGGAAGGAGAAGAGGCAGAAGGTGAAGGGGAACCTCACGCCGCTGACGGGCAGGAACTACCGGCAGCTGCTGGAGCGTCTGGAGGCGCGGCAGAGCCGGCTGGACGAGCTGCGGGACCAGGACGAGGGGAAGGCGCAGGAGGTGGAGGCCAAGATGCGGTGGACCAACCTGCTGTACAAGGCGGAGGGTGTGCGGATCCGCGACGACCCCCGCCTGCTGCAGGAGGCCCTGAAGCGCAAGGAGAAGCGCAGGGCGCAGCGGCAGCGCCGGTGGGAGAAGCGCTCCGCGCACGTGGTGGACAAGATGCAGCAGCGCCAGGACCGGCGGCGACAGAACCTGCGCAAGAAGAAGGCGGCCCGGGCGGAGCGCCGCCTGCTCAAGGCGCGCAAGAAGGGCCGGATCCTGCCGCAGGACCTGGAGCGCGCCGGCCTGGCTTGAGCGCCTTCCCGCGGGACGCCTCTCCCTCCCGCGAGGCTGCCGTTGTGTGACGCCATCGGATAGCCCTGGCCCGCGGGCTCCACACCAGGTGTGCCCAGTCGAGCTCGTCGCTGAGCTGTTGGGCACCCAGATCAGGCAGGCCGAAGGGAAAGGTTCCCATCAATCACTGGAGATAGGGCCTAGGCCCGGGCTCACAGGCTGCGGCAGCCGGCGGGGAAGAAAGAACTGTGGAGAGGGTTTGGGGTGAGGCGCCTCATTGGCCCCTTCCTGCCGGGGCTCGCAGGCTGCGGGACAGGAGAATGGCCTTTGCTGCCTGTCTTAGTCCAAAGCACCTAGAAGGGGAGCAACCCGGTGAGCTCATAGCTCAGGAGAAGCTGGTTGCACACTGGGCTGGGACACCAAGGCCTTCTGCCTCCTTGGTTGCCCCGGGGCAGCATCCTCACTCAGAATTCACACAACATAAATATGTACGTTCTAAGATAACCACCAAAGATAGAAACAGTGTCTACTAAACTAGGAGGAGGAAAAACAATGCAGTGGGGTGAGCAGATCTCAATCTAAATGAGAGAAGAGAGAAAAAAATAAAACCTAAAAGCTGACTCGAATGGAAATATAAAGTGGGGTCATAGAATTAAATCCAAATCTGTAGGCAATCAAAATGAATACAGATTGACCAAACTCAGTAAATTTTACTGGTATGTGAAAATAATAAAGCTTGTAAATAAAATGATTTTGACTAAACTCTCCAGTTAAGAGACAAAAGATTGTAACCAGAAGGAAGCTGGTGTGGCTGGTGCTACTTGATCTAGAAAGTACCACTGAAGGCCAGGTGTGGTCACACCTGTAACCCCAGCACTCTGGGAGGCCGAGGCAGGAGGATTGCTTGAGGCCAGGAGTTTGCCAACCAGCCTGAGCAAGAATGAGGCCCTGTCTCTACACAAAAGATACTAAAAGAAAAATGAGCCAGGCGTGGTGGTGGCACCTGGAGTCCCAAGCTTTTCAGGAGGCTGAGGCAGGAGGATCACTTGAGCCTAGAAGTTTGAGGTTGCTGTGAGCTATGATAATGCTACAGCACCCCAGCCTGGGTGACAGAGGGAGACCCCATCTCTTAGAAAAAAGACAAACTCAAAGGTAAATGGAAGAAAATAATGCTAAGTACAGAAGTTATGAAATATGAAACTGCAGTAAAGAAAAAATTTGATTCTCTGAAAAGTAGCAAAGTTGGCAGAGCTCTGGCAAGATGCAGAAAAAGGCGTGAACATATGTAATATCTATGACAGATTTAAAAGAATAACATTTTAAAACAAATGAAATGGAAAACTTAGAAAAATATAAATCACCAAAACTGTAGAAGAAATGGATAGCCTGAGCTTCAGCAACTGATGAATTTTAATAAATGGTTAAGAATGTTCCCACAAAAAGAGGCCCAGTTTTTGTTGTTGTTGTTTTGAGACGGTCACACTCGAGCTAGAGTGCAGTGAGGTCATCGTAGCTCACAGCAGCCTCACACTCCTGGGCTCAAGCGATCCTCCTGCCTCAGCCTCAGGAGGTGAGCTCATCTTCGTGGCCAACCCAGGGGGCAGTAAGAGGGTCTGGAGCAGGCCGGCACAACCAAGAGGCAGCAGCACGGGAGTAGTGTCCTGCTGAGCAGAGACAGGGTGCTGGGAGGGTAAGTGGGGGGTCTGGGGCAGGTAAGACAGCGGCAGTGCCCACAGTGCCAGCTGGAATCGGTGTCCAGGGCACCTGTGCTGGCTGGAGAGGGCAGGGAGCCGCAGGGGGAGGGTGAGGCCCGCCGCCGGCCAGGTGGAAGGGTGAGTGCCGGTGTTGAGCAACACATTTCGCGCACACTGTGGGCCGGCTGCTGTGCTGGGTGGAAGTTTCAGCAGTGAACAATGCCCAGCTCTTGCTTTCGAGAAACCCATGCACGGCCTCATAAACAGGTCTGTCCTGCGGAGTGACCAGGGGAATGAAGTTGTAAAAGCGGTTGCTTCTGACATGGAGTCACTTAGGTCAAACTGTAACAGAACAGGGTCAGAGAGGCCACGAAGAAGCAGCCCTCGGGCACACATACCTGCAGTAACAGGACTTGTCACAAGACCTTCAGGGCTGCAGTGTTCCAGGTACGCTGCTCCCACAGGGACACCGCCTAGGCTGTCTCGGCCATTGATGCCAACTCCTGGAGCAAACCCGTGCAACCCTCGCCTTCTAAGTTTTGATTTCTAAACGGCTCACGTGGACTCCTCATCTTTAAAAGGAGAGGGCCCCTAGTGTGCCTGTGGCCCTGGCTTGCTATTCTCTGCTATTCCCAAATGAACTCATTTATTCTGGAGAGCCGGTCTCTGTCTCTTCTTAGGCTGGGGCAGGATTCGGCACAGTGGGCAAAGGCTGAGCCAGGCAACTCCCGGGCAGAAGACCAGAGACGAGAGCGTGTCGGGCATTTGTAACGTCCTGAAAGTGTAGTCTGCTTTTGTGACATCGGACAAATTCCGATACGTGTTTTCATTTTTATTTACTTCAAAATACTGCCTAGTTGTCCTTTGGTGTCTTCTTTGACTCATGAATTATTTAGCGGTATATTCAGCTTCCAGATAGTTGGGAATTTTCCAGAGATCTTTCTGTTATTGATTTCTAGTTGAATTCTGTCGTGCTGAGAGAACATAGTTTATATGACTCAGATCCTTTCGAAGTTACTGAGGATTATTTCACGGCTCAGGCTGTGGCCCGTGTCGGCAGTGGTTCCCTGTGCACTTGAGAAGGATGCATGTTCTGCTCTTGTTGGGTGGAGTGTTTCATTAATGTCTGTCAGGTCCAGCATCGTTGACATCTATGTCCTTGCCAGTTTTCTCTCTATTAGTTCTATCAATTATTGCACTTCATCAAAAGTTACAAATTAAGAAAGCAAATTAAGAAAAATTAATAAAAGCAAGGCCCATTTTGAAAGAAAATATTTATAAAACCTGTATAGTAAAATAAAGGACTCAGCTGAGTGTGGTGGCGCACGCCTGTAATCCCAGCACTGTGGGAGGCCAAGGCGGGAGGATCACTCAAGGTCAGAAGTTCGAAACCAGCCTGAGCAAGAGCGAGACCCCCATCTCTACTAAAAATAGGAAGAAAGTAATTGGCCAACTAAAAATATATAGATAAAAATAGTCGGGCATGGTGGTGCATGCCTGTAATCCCAGCTACTCGGGAGGTGAGGCAACAGGAGCCCAGGAGTTTGAGGTTGCTGTGAGCTAGGCTGACGCCATGGCACTGTAACTGGGGTAACAAGAGTAAGACTCTTGTCTCAAAAAATAATAATAATAATTAAAAAATAAAGGACTTGCATTCGGAATAAAAAATAATCCGATTTTTTAACAGGCAAAAGATTCGAATAGGCCAGGCACAATGGCTCACACCTGTAACCCCACCACTTTGGAACCACCTCCCAGAGGGGCGTGCTGAGGGTGGCCCTGCCGCTCTCTCACTGGGCTGGGGGGAGGCTGGGAGTCCAGACAGTGTGGCTAGGGTGGGGGCAAGGCTGCAATGACTGCTCACGGGGGCAGGGGGCCGGCTCCAAGGCCTGGTGGCCGATGGGCTGTCGGAGAAAGGAGGGCGGGACAGACGGCAGCTACACCTTCTCAGGCCGGCAGCCATCAGCACTGGCCAGCCTGAGAGGGCTCTGGGACAAGTGCCATCTCCGGCCACACGATGTGGTGTGCACCACGGGCTGCGACTGGCCAGAGTCAGGTGGGCAGGGGTGACTTGACCTGGCATGGTGTCCAGCAGCCCAGCTGTGCATGGGGAAGAGGCTCCCTTCCCCCCAAGAAAGACCTAGGCCCAACCACGGCCAGCTGCAGGACCCCAAACTCACATTTGTTCTCGGCCATTAGCATTTTGAGCACCGTCTCCACCATGGCCCAGGCAACACCAGTTCTCGGCAGTCTCACCTCTGCTTTGCCTTCATTTTTATTTTATTTTATTTTTATTTTTATTTTTTTTTGAGACAGAGTCTCACTTTGTTGCCCAGGCTAGAGTGAGTGCCGTGGCGTCAGCCTGGCTCACAGCAACCTCAATCTCCTGGGCTCAGCGATCCTCCTGCCTCAGCCTCCCGAGTAGCTGGGACTACAGGCATGCGCCACCATGCCCAGCTAATTTTTTTTTTGTATATATATTTTTAGTTGGTCAATTAATTTCTTTCTATTTTTGGTAGAGACGGGGTCTCGCTCAGGCTGGTTTCGAACTCCTGACCTTGAGCGATCCGCCCGCCTCGGCCTCCCAAAGTGCTAGGATTACAGGCGTGAGCCACCGCGCCCGGCCCCATTTTTGAAATATATTTTACTTGGGTGTTTAATTCTGGAGTGAAAGTCTTTTCTACAATACTTTAAGCTGTGTTCCGCTGTCCTCTCGCTTGCATTGCTTCCAGGGACAAATCTGCTGTCATCCTTGTTCCTTTGCACATAATGTGTCTTTTTAATTTCTGAGTTTCATACGGGAAGTTTCCACTGCTGTGACTTCTGGTTCACTAATTTTTTCTTCTGCAGCGTCTAATCTGCTGTTAATTTCATCCAGTGTATTTTCATCTCTAGAAGTTCCATTTGAATCTTTCAAAATATCTTTTTATTTATTTTTATTTATATATATATATATATATTTTTTGAGACAGAGTCTCTCTTTGTTGCCCAGGCTAGAGCGAGTGCCGTGGCGTCAGCCTAGCTCACGGCAACCTCAAACTCCTGGGCTCAAGCGATCCTCCTGCCTCAGCCTCCCGAGTAGCTGAGACCACAGGCACGTACCACCATGCCCAGCTAATCTTTTCTATGTATTCTTAGTTGTCCAGCTAATTTCTATTTTTTGGTAGAGACGGGGTCTCGCTCTTGCTCAGGCTGGTCTTGAACCCCTGACCTTGAGCAATCCTCCCGCCTTGGCCTCCCAGAGTGCTAGGAGCCCCCACACCCAGCCCTGTATTTCTTTTATTTAAAAAAATCAAACAAATAAGTGAGTGGAACTTCAGAAATGACAGCTGCACAAGAGCTTTCGCCAGCCAAGCTGGAAAACGAAGGTGACAGGCGTGCCAAAGCCAGCTTTCAGGCTCCCTCTAGCTTGTCATAAGGGTCACGCTTTGGCTTCACTTCCTCCTTGAAGCCTTCAGGACAGGTCGGCCTTGCCCTGCCCTGGACACACACTTCCTCCCACCCTCTTGGGAGCCCACTGGCTGCAGGGGACCTCCCAGCTGCCGTGTTGGCAGGGAGGGAGGAGAGGACTGTCCTGGCTTCCCAGAGGGTGCGAAGAGCCCTGGCCCGCGCAGAGGAGTGGGGAAGCAGCGTGGGGGTTGTGGAGGGTGCCCACCCCTCGGACCCTGCGGCAGGTCTGGGGCGGGTGGCAGAGGCAGGGCAGCGCGATCATCAGTGTAAGGGAAGCCGGACAAGTCAGGGACTGGATGGTGTAGGATCAGGACGAGGCTGGGTGAAGGGTCACGTCAGGACAGGTGGCCAGAGGGACTTTGCCATCCCCTTCCCCAGCGTGTGGTGGTGGGTGCAGGCTCACCCGTCCCAGCTGGGCTACAAGGCAAGGGCACGCCCTTGGGGTACTGCGTGGGAAGGACCCTCTCTCCTGCCCTGGTGGCCGGGGCATGGAGTGCTGGAGATCTAGAGAGGAGAAGAGATTGCCCGGACTGCAAGGTGACAGGGTGGGTCATTGGCCTGGGCTTCCAGCTCCTCCCTGTCCTGGCCTGGTCCCCTCACGCCCCGCCCTGCTCCGGCCAGGCAGGAGCCTGTGCAGGAAGCGTGAAGCCGAGGAGAGAGTAGACAGTGGCTGCCCTCTGCCTCCTGGCCCGCTGAGCTACACCGTGCTTCATTTCCAGACAGGACCCAAAGTGTACCTGCACTCCAGGTGAGCCTCTGGGCACTGCCTACCCTGAAGACACAGGCGACAGCCTCTGAAGCAGCCTCCACTGAGCCCTGTACTTAGCCCATCTTTACTGCCCTGTGGAGACTTCTCGGGCCCAGGTCGTGGTAAGACCTGGAGCAGGTGCCTCCAGGCTGCGAGGCAGGTGTTAGGCAGTGAGTCAGGTGAGTGACAGGTGAGGAGGGTGGGGGGTGGAGAAGGAAGAGCCCAAGCTGGAGAGGTCCGGAGTGTCCCCCAGGGCTTTGGGGGCCATGGCAAGGGCAGGATAGGATCCTGAGGGCAGGGGAAGCCACCTATGGGGCCCGGTCCCTGTGCTGACTGAGAAAGTGTCTGACCCTGGCCTCGGAACCGGCTGAAAAATCTGATTCCTGTCAGTGGGACAGCCCGGCGGCTGCCCTCCCAAATCAGGGCAACTCAGAAACCTGCCAAGTTCTTCCCTGCCCAGAAGGGAGGCGTGGGCTTTGTCCTTCACATGGATCTGCCTCTGAGCCTGCTCAGCTTCTGCCAGGCCGACCTCCGCCACCTGCCAGCCCAGGCACCTGGACATGGAGCCCAGAGGTGAGCTGGAGGGTGGGAGCCCCGGGAACGGGGCTGTGGGTTCCCTCCGTGGTCTGAGGGTGGGATCAGGAGCTTCACAGCTGCACTGCAGCAGAGGCTCAGGGCAGCCTGGCCGGGACAGTGGGGCAGGGGTGCAGCGGGTTTGGAGCCGCTCCCGCGCGGTGGGGCTGGGCAGGGCGGCCGACCGCATGGGGAAGTAAGGGAAGACGTGGCCGTGGCGCTGTCAGAGTAGAAGGCAGACCCTGGGCGGAGGTGTCCTGATTTGGCAGGCAAAGCTGCGACAGGTGGGCCTCCTGCCCAGGTCTCCTGCAGGCGGAAGTGCGTCTGGCACCAGGGCAGAGTGGGTGGCCGTGGTCAGCCTCCTCCCGTGGGTGGTGAGGAGCCGGGCACAGCTGGTGCTCCTGGGCACTGCTAGCCAGGGGTGGGAGGCAGTGTGTGCCCGGCCGCAGCTGGGGTTCAACCCCACGCGTGTCTCCAAGTCCTAGGTCAGAGGAGAAAGGCAGGAGCTCCAGGGACTGGGCTTGCGAGGAAAGTGGGAAGGGCCCTGGGGAGGAGCTGCGAGGGTCCAAGGAGGAACAAACAGCGGTCCTCTCTGCACCCCGTCCGGGGCTGGGGACGGACCGGCTCCCGCGCCGGGCCTACAGCGCCTTCACGGAGGGAGGGGCTGGAGAGGGAAGAGGCTTCTGTGGTCACTCAGGAGTCCCAGCCCAGCCCCCAGCCCGGGTGGGAGCCACGCCTCCACCCTCTAATGCTGCCGTCCCCAACCCCTGGGCCTGGACCGGGCGCAGAGCTCTGCTGCCCTCCCCGTTCCACGCCACCATCCGTGGAAAAAATGTCTTCAGTGAAACTTAGGAACGGAATGGGAGGCACACAGCAGGGGGCGAGCGGCGGGTGAGCGAGGGAAGCTGAAGCTTCGTCTGTATTTCCAGCCGTTCCCCATCGCTCCCGTCACTGCCTGAGTTCGCCTCCCCACCCCCGTCCGTGGAAAAATTGTCTTCCGTGAAACCGACCCCTGGCGCCGAAAAGGTTAGGGACCACTGTGCTGGCGGCTACCTCGGGGAGCACTGGGCACCCAAAGGAGCCCATCTTCCTGGAAGAGAAAACCAGAGGTGACCACGTCTCTTTTCGGTCACAGCTTTAATGTGTTTAGTCATCAAAATTCTCTTGAGCTTTTACTTGAAGGGAGCTAGACTGGTCTGGCCTGGCTGGGTGTCTGCTGTTCGTGCCGGGCCTGGCCACCCTCTGGCACTGCACGGCCGACACCCTCCCCCCCTCCAGAAGTCAGAGCAGCAGGGTCCAGGGCACCCCGGGGAGGGTCGGCACCTCTTCCTGGTCCCCTGCAAGACGGCAGCCACAGCCCTGAGAACCCGGCCCATGTGGTGAGATTGTCAAGCTAAAGAAAGAAACTCGAAGACACAGGCCGTCTGGAACAGAAGATTGTCACTGGGAAGAGCAGAGGGCTGCAGCCCCGGGCAGTGCAGCGGGCTGTGGAATCACAGGGCACCCAGGAAAGCCAGAACCAGGGGGAGTTTTCAAAGGCAAGGAGTCCAGCAAACCGCCTGGACGCACCTCCCAGCCTCAGGAGCTCCTGGGGGACAGCCCTTGCGAGGTTCTGTCCCAGGCTGGGTGTCTTTACCTGGAACCCTGCAGGCCGGAGCGTGGACAGACGCTCTGTTCCAACCAACCACGCTCCATTCCAACCAACGGTCTGCAGGGTGGAGAGAAGCAGGCAGGTGAGAGGTGAGTTCCAGAGAACAAGTGAGGGTTCAGGCTTTATAGCAAAAGTCCCACCTACGTTTCCAATCAGGTTCATTTATGCAAATAAGTATTGACACTTGCTTAGTTCTGATTGGTCGGTGCAGCTGAGCCCTGATTGGTTGACACAGTAAACTCTGGCTGGTGGGGTTGAGGTGGCAGACGCCTAAAGATGAAAAGGTGTTTGAGGGACTCAGAGCAGCAGGTGCCACCCTTAGTCAGCAAGTGGACTCTCGGCTCTAACTTAAATTTAGGCCCAACTGGGGACCTAAATTTAAATGGATGGCCCACCGAGGCCATCTTGAAAGACTGGCTGTTTCAGGTTCACCTATGTTCATTTGTTCTCAAGAGGAAATTCCTGTGCTAAGCTGTGTGCTGCTGGCCAGGAGTGGAGGAGCCGCGCAGGTATCTCAGGAATGCAAGCGTGAGCCTCCCAGCCTCCTTTTGGTTAGCGTTTTGACTCAGGTGACTCCATTTGTATTGTTAACTGCCACAGGGTCCACCACGGGCTTGTGTCGGTTCTGATGCCAAGTGTCCCAAGGAGACAAGGTTGGAAGCCACAGACCTGGCCATCCACACCCCTGGGGGACCCCACCGGCAGGAGCAACAAGCCTGGTCTGACAGGGACCTGGTAGGTGAAAAATTCAGCTGTCCTGGGTTGGGCACTGAAGGTCTCATGTCCTGGGGACCCTGTCAGTCCGGTGCAAACCCTAATGGAGGCCGTTCTGGGCCAGGGTTTGGGACCCAACATTGCCAGGCATTTTGCATGACCCTCCTGCCAGCGCTTGTTAGGGACCGGCTTCTTGCACCCTGCCAGGCAGACGAACAAAGACACTAAGGATGCAATCACTCAAGAGGAGCTTTATTTTCTGGCTAGCCAGGGTCTAGGCCTTAGAGTGCCAGCGCAGTGGCCGCTCTTACAGGCAAGGACCCTGACCAAAGCTGGGGCTCCTCTTTTATCCCCCCTCCCTCTTGAACACCGGCGCTGCACAAGCTGATTGTGCGTGTTAGTCTTTAAAATGATTGGTGGACTGGTAGCCCGCCGGCGGCAAAGGGGCCTTTCTCCCTTATCTGGCACCGTACCTATGCGTCCAGCTGCAAGCAAGCGATTCTCAGAAGCAGAAATATGCGTTTAGCCGATAGCTCTACCTTTGGGCCCCAAGCTAGCAGTTTCCAGGAGCCGATTACTCCTCCCCTGGGCCCATTTTCTGTTATCCGGGCTCGCACAAGTGAGCCAGCAGCTTTGGGCTGCAATCAGGCCCTTACATTCCCCCCTTTCTTTAGACCATTGACGAGCACTCTTGCTCGTCCCTTGTTTTTAGCATTTGGTATTGTTGTTGCAACACTAGAAGCTGTACAGCGCTAATCTGCTCTTTTATAAATGCCACTAGTCTATTAACTAGACAAGGCCCAAATGTGAGGGCTAAGAGTATTATAATGAGTGGGCCCAATAGGGTGGATATCAGTGTAGTTAACCACGGGGAGCTGTTAAACCAGGACTCAAACCAGCCTGCTTGCTGTTCGTGTTCTCGTTTGCGGCGGGCAAGTCTTTCTCTGACCTTAGCCATGGATTCTCTAACAACTCCCGTATGATCCGCATAGAAACAACATTTTTTTTAAAGAGCAGCACATAGTCCTCTTTGCTGGAGGAACACTAGATCTAGCCCCCTCTGGTTTTGGAGCACTACCTCGGATAGGGAGGTTAGTGACATTTTTAGGTGTGAGATGGACTTTTTTATTTTTGCTATATTTTTATTTATGGCTGCTCTTAGGCTATGAAACCCCTTTTGCTGCATTGCCAGGGAAGAGATACCAGTTTTTGCTCTGATTGCTCTTAAGCCAAAAAGAGTAGCCAAGGTTATGGCTGTGATGGGCTTTTTTTTTTTTTTTTTAATTAGGTTAGCAGCTTTTTGCCTTATTATACCCTCATACATTGTCTCTTTAGTGTGGTATATTATTTTTGGGAACACTAATATTATTATATAGTAATTTTTAGACTCATTGAAAATAGACATACTAAGGCAAGGAGTCAGACCGGTCTTGGAGCAAACTTACTACTCACCTGGCCCGGGGATAACCCACTTTGTTTTCTTAGATAGGCTTAGCGTCTTGTTACTCTTGGCACAGAGTTGTGCATGGCTGGGAGGCACTGTTCTTAAACAGGTACCTTTGCCAAGAACTGACTGGAGGGTGAGTCTGGGGCCCTTACGATCTCACTGGCACGTTTTAGGGGAGTCTTCTGAAGACAGGTTAAAATAAGTGGCCAGCCCCACCGCCTTATAAAAAGGGGGCCTTATGTCATAGCACAACTAACAGGCCTGTGTGGCATTGGGACTTGTACGGTTCAGTGCATTATATGCTGCTGTCAGCATTTTTTATAAGGGATCTGTGAGCTCTCTATCGGGCGATGGGCCTCGGGGACTACTTGTGCTAGCCACTAGTTTGTGGAGAGTCCCTTTGCTGGAGGTGGTCTGGGGTGCTGCCGGGCCGGGCCTGGCAGTAGCTGGCCATGGATGTAGTACTTGGTTGGGTCCTACTGCTGTTGGGAGCGGGGTAATTTTAAGTTTGATATATATTAGTGAGCAAACGTGCGGTCTTTGGTAGAGACATATCTCTCATGAGAGTCCTGTTATCTACCGCCTATTTTTTTTTTTTTTTTGTAAATTTTATTTTTATTAGGTTGCAGTCTCTGGCATACCTGTTTTTAGTACAAGGTTGGACATAGGACATGCTAATGAGAAGAGATCGTGCCTGCCATTTTTATTTTCCATTATTGGTGGTCACACACTATTATTTGGCACAATAATAACTTTTAATACCTCTACACTGACGGTTTTTTTGAGGGGGCCGGAATCCCGGACAGGCATAAAACCTATTCCGGCTCATAGAGGTTTGTTCTATGTCTTCTCTCTATGGTCCAGTTACTCAAGTACTGGGGATTGGGGCAGCAGCAGGGCCTCCTGAGGATATTGCTATTGTCTGTGCTGGCTTTTCTAGGGGGTTGACTTTTTTTAAGTTAAAATATAAGTCCGGCCACTAACTGTTTAAGGGGGCCACCCCAGAGGTCACGTTTTAGACTTTATGGGTTTCTTGATTGACAATTTCTCATGTCAGACTATGGGGTTTGTGGGGATTGAAATTGTCTATCACACTTACAACACTCTCACTCATTAACAAAATGCTCTCAAGGAGATATAAAACAAACCCTGCATACATTTTTGTAGTGAGGTCTAATCTCCAGGTGCCACAGCCCCAAGTCTGAGTCTAGACAGTATAACCAGTAGTCTAAGAGGAATAGGACTCAGCTGGCTTCTTGTGGCGCTGCTGCTACTCGAGTCAGCCTGACCTTCAGTGGGTTCTCTGGGTCCACCGTCGCTCTCCACTGGCTCCGGCACCGTTCTAGGTCGTTCTTGTTGGCTGGCCTTACGTGGGAGTGGTGTATCCAAGTTGATATGCCGTCTACCTTGAGAGCAGTGGGGGTAATGAGAATAATTTGATGAGGTCCCTTCCACCTGGGCTCCAGGGTTTTACTATTATGTCTCTTTACCCACACTCAGTCACCCGGTTGGTGCAGGTGATAAGGGAGGTCAGCATCTGGTCTTGCCGCATCGTATACGGCCTGAAGTGCTGGCCATATCCGACTGTGGACATGCTGTAAGGCCTGTACAGCTTGTAATATTTTTTTAGGGTGTTTTGGAAGTGCCCCACTGCATTTTGGCCTAGGCACCACTGGTGGGGGAGTACCATACATAATTTTAAACGGAGTTAGTCCCAGATGGTAGGGGGTGTTCCGGACTCGGAACAGGGCGAAGGGAAGGAGGGTCACCCAGTCTCCGCCAGTTTTTAGTGCCAATTTAGTCAAAGTCTTCTTTAGTGTTCTGTTCATTCTTTCTACCTGTCCTGAGCTCTGGGGGTTATATGCACAATGTAACTTTTAATTGATCCCCAGGGTTTGGGCTAATTTTTGATTTATCTGACTTATAAATGTAGGTCTATTATCGGAGCCCATTCTTTCTGGCACCCCGTATCTAGGGATAATTTTTTTAAATAACTTTTTGGCTACAGTTAGGGCAGCTTTATTTTTAGTAGGGAAAGCCTCGACCTACCCAGAAAATGTATCTATTAAATACGGATACCGGTATCCGTATTTCCCAGGTTTTACTTCTGTGAAATCTACTTCTCAGAACAGTCCTGGCTGCCTCCCCCTTTCCCTCGTACCTGTGTGAGTCCCCTTGGTTTTTCCCAGTTGCATAACCTGACAAGCTTGGCAGTCATGGACGATATCGGCGGCCACCTGTCTCTGTGACTTGAACCTCAACTGAGCAGTATCCAGCAGCTGGAGCATTTTGTTTTTTTTTAAATGGGTGGTCTGGTGTAGATGCTGTAACACATACCGTCCCAAAGCTTCTGGCATTATCATGCGATGCTCTTTGTCCCATATCCATCCGTCCTCGCCTTGGTGTGTATTTTTTTGTTCTTTGGCCCAGGCTTTGTCTGTCTCTGTATAGGTGGGCACTGGGGGTATCTGTACCATTCCCGGAGGCGGCAGGCCGGGGCCCGTGTGTAGGACGCTTAGTGGCATGCCCTCGTACGCAGCCTTTTTGGCTTCTGTGTCTGCCTGCCTGTTTCCTTTTGCTTCTAGGGAGTCCCCACTTTGGTGTCCCGGGGTGTGGACTACCGCCACTGCCTTTGGCAGTAGGATGGCTTCTAGCAGGTGGAGAATCTCGGGCTTGTGCTTGATCTCTTTTCCCTCTGCCGTGATGAACCCCCTTTCTCTGTAGAGGGTCCCGTTTATATGCACCGTCCCAAATGCATAGCGACTGTCGGTGTATACAGTCAGCCTCTTTCCCTGAGCCGGGCGGAGTGCTTCTGTCAGCGCTATTAGCTCTGCCTTTTGAGCAGACGTTTCTTGTGGAAGGCAGGCCGCCCAGATAAGCTTGCCCTGGTTATCGACTATGGCCGCCCCTGCATACCCGTGTCCCTCTCGGACGAAACTGCTCCCGTCCGTGAACCAGATTAGGTCGCTGTTCGGAAGGGGGCGGTCCTTCAAGTCTCTCCGGGCCATCTGGGTTTCAGCCAGGATTTCGAGACAGTCGTGCTCGGGTGCTGCTGATTCTGGAACAGGCAGGAGCGTTGCCGGATTCAGGGTGGCGGGGGCCTGGAACTCGATGCGAGGTGCATCCAGCAACAGTCCTTGGTAGTGAGTGAGCCTTGCATTTGTGATCCATCGCCCCGGAGGCTGCTTTAAAACCCCTTCTATGGCATGCGGAGTAGTGACTATTAGTCTCTGTCTCAGGGTAAGTTTATCAGCATTTTTTACTAATAGGGCTGTGGCCGCGATTACTCGTAAGCACGCCGGCCATCTGGCTGCCACCGGATCTAACTTCTTTGACAGATAGGCCACTGGTCTCTTCTAGGGCCCTAGGGTTTGTGCGAGCACCCCCTTTGCAATGCCCTTTTTTTCATCTATATAGAGGTGGAATTCTTTGGTGGGGTCAGGGAGCGCTAGAGCAGGTGCTTTTAGCATGGCCGTTTTTAGGACTTGGAAGGCATTTGCCATTGTCTCAATCCATTCCCATGTTTGCCCTGTTTTGCATTTTTTATATAAAGGGCGGGCCTTTTCTGCGAACCCCGGGATTCAAAGGCGGCAGTAACCTACCGACCCCAAGAATTCTCTTAACTCTCGGCTCGAGGTCGGAGTGGGTATTTGTAACACAGTCTGCTTCATAGCTTCAGTCAGCCACCTTTGGCCCCCTCTTATCTTATACCCGAGATAAGTGACTTCATTTCTGCAAATTTGGGCCTTCTTTGCGCTGGCTCTATACCCCAGCTCGCCGAGTGTTTTAAGTAAGTCTTTGGTACCTTTTAGGCAAGTCTGGGGGTCAGGGGCAGCCAGCAGCAGGTCATCCACATACTGCAGCAAGGTTACCTCGGGGTGGTTGGCGCGGTACTCACTCAGGTCATCCTGGAGGGCCTCGTTGAAGAGGGTGGGTGAATTTTTGAACACCTGAGGCAGCCTGGTCCATGTCAGTTGCCCATGGACCCCTCTCTCTTCGTCCTGCCACTCAAACGCGAAAATCTCTTGACAGCGTGTCGCCACTGCCAAACTGAAGAAAGCATCTTTTAGATCTAGAACTGTATACCAGGATAACGTGGGAGAGAGCGAGCTTAGCAGAGTGTAGGGGTTTGGAACGGTAGGGTGGATGTCCAGAGTCCTTGCATTGACTTCTCTAAGATCTTGTACTGGTCTATAATCTTTTCTTCCAGGTTTCTTTACTGGCAACAGGGGTGTATTCCAAGCTGACTGGCATTTTCTGAGAATCCCACTGTCTAGGAGTCTCTGAATGTGGGGTGTTATCTCCGCCTTTGCCTCTCGGGACATGGGGTACTGTTTGACACGAGCCGGCTCAGCACCCGGCTTTAGTTCGATGTAGAGGGGCGGCCTGTGCTTGGCCCACCCCGTACCCCCTGTCTCAGCCCAAGCCATGGGAAATTCTCGGAGCCATTGATCTATTCTGTCTCCCCTGCTCTTTGTGGGCTGGTACAGTCTATATTCATCCGCCTGTGTCAATGTTAGAACCTGGGTGACCCGGGGGCCACTGAGGGGTTTGCCTTCATTGTCAGTTACCATTATCCCCCCCTCTTCGAAGTGAATTCGGGCCTTGAGCTTGGTGAGTATGTCTCTGCCTAGTAGTGGTGTGGGGCACTCAGGAATGACCATGAAAGTGTGACTCACTTGTCCTGTTCCCAAGTCTAGTCTTCTCTGTGTGGTCCACTGATATAACTTAGTTCTAGTCGCTCCCCGCACCCAGCTGGTCTTTTTAGATAATTTCTCTTTATCTTGAGTTAGTACAGAATGTTCAGTCCCAGTGTCTATGAGGAAGTCTACTGGATTCCCCTCTACCTGTAGAGTTACCCTGGGTTCGGGGAGGGGAACCGAACCCCGTCGCCCCTAGTCATCTTCTGCTTGACCCACCACCATGACCCCTTTAGATCCCCCCAATCCCTGCCCCCCTTTCTTCTTGGGGCACTCTTTTGCCCAGTGCCCATGTTCTCTACAACAGGCACACTGGTTCCTGTCAAGCCTCTCTCTCTGGAATCTGGGCCCTGCTCTGTTCTCTGATCTTTCTTCCCACCTTCTCTCTCTCTCGGCTAGCAAAATTTTAGCCATTTCTTTATTTGCTTTCCGCATCTCTCTAGCCTGAAATTTCCTGTCTTCTTGTCTTATCCTCTCTGTCTTTTCTTCTGATGTCTCTCTATTATTGTAAACTTTTTCTGCTACCTCTAATAGGTCCTGTAAGGTTTTCTCTCCTAGTCTGTCTATCTTTTGCACTTTTCGCCTTATGTCTGAAGCAGCCTGATTCACAAAGGCCATCATGACAGCGGCCTTACTTTCCTCTGAGGTGGGGTCTATGGGAGTGTACTGCCGGAAGGCTTCTATGATTCTTTTTAAATATGCTGCTGGGCTTTCTTCCGGGCCCTGACGCACATCTCTTACCTTGGCCAAATTGGTCGGCTTTCGCGCCGCCATGCGGAGACCAGCCATCAGAGTCTGGCGGTAGACTCGGAGACGCTCCCTACCTTCAGCCTCATTGTAGTCCCACGGAGGTCGTTCAAGGGGGAACACTTGGTCAATGGTCCGTGGGTTTGTTGTAGGTCTACCATCTTTTTCTGGGACCAATTTCCTTGCTTCCCCCTGTATCCTTTCTCTCTCTTCCGTGGTGAAGAGCACCTTAAGTAGCTGTTGGCAATCATCCCAGGTGGGCTGATGCGTGAAGAGAACAGAGTCTAATAGGTTAATTAAATCTCTAGGGTTATCAGAGAAATTAGAGTTTTGGGCTTTCCAGTTATAAAGATCACTGGTGGAGAAAGGCCAATATTGGTAATTCTGTGTCCCATCTCCCCCCCGGGGTCCGACTGCTCGCAAGGGGAATGTTTTCACAGGCTCCGGGTCGGGGGTTCGACCCGTGCGCTGTCTGGTGCCTTGGGCTGGCCCTTCTTCCCCTCCCACAGCACTCTGTTGGGGCGCTGTTGCCTGGGAGATCGTGGGTGCTGTCCTGGGGTTATAAGGAGGAGGGGCATCAGGCTCGGTCAGCCCAATCAAATCTGGGTAAAGGTTGGACTCTGGGAGCACCTGGGTGGATGGGGAGTCCTGCTGTTCTTTCTTAGTACTACCTCGCATAGTGAGGACCTCAGAGGACCCCCTAAAGGGCGGCACGAATGCTTGCATCTAAGGTGGGGGATCTCGCACCAAATCCTGCCAAACTATAATGTATGGAATCTGGTCTGGGTGCCCAGGGTGCCCAAAGACTTTCTCTTTTACTTTTTTTACCATGACTCTGTCAAAGGATCCCTCTCTAGGCCACCCGACATCAAACTCGGCCATTCAACTTTACAAAGGGTGACTAGTTTGCCCCTCCTGATTTCCAGGGACAGACTACGGGCCCTTTCCCTCACGTCCTTAAAGTGGCCTGTTAGGAGAGAGAGAGGCGTTGTCATGGCTTGCCCCATGGTTGTGGCGGAGTCCAAGGGCGCGGGCCCCCCTCAGGGCTTAGGATGGGGCAGGATTCCTCTGAATCTACTATGGGCAGGTGGCGGTACCAGCACTGGCCTAGGGCAGAGGCCTCTGGGGTGAGGATCCGACGGCAGATGACACAACAGGGACCTTTGGCCAATGCTGGTCTGCCCTGGATCGTGGCTCTAAGGTCCTCCTCTGCTCCTCTTCGCAGGTTTCCTAAATTGAAAATCTTGCTCTCGAGACCCATGCACACTCTCACTCTCCCCGGTGGTAACAAACAGTGATGACAGACAAAACAGACAACAGAAGCTAGACAGATTACAAGAGACAATGCCCTAACCTGGTCCGGACTTCCTTTCTCCGAATTCCTCCTGTCTCCCGCCTCTGGCGGCGAGACCAGTACCGGAGTCCTCCCGGAGCCAGAGGACGTCTCCGTCTGGCTCCGACCGGCGACCCTCCAGCGCGTCCGCCTAGGTCTTGTGCTGGCTTAGCAATCCCGGGAATCATTCCTCGTCCTACTACACACTCGGCTAGTCCGGGTGTGGGGTCTCGCTCACTCCTCCCTCAGCTTTGTGTTCTACTCAGCGGATTGCAGGGGAGCCTTATCCCGGACGAGCCCCCAACTGTTAGGGACCGGCTTCCTGCACCCCGCCAGGCAGACGAACAAAGACACCAAGGATGCAATCACTCAAGAGGAGCTTTATTTTCTGGCTAGCCAGGGTCCAGGCCCTAGAGTGCCAGCGCAGTGGCCGCTCTTTCAGGCAAGGACCCTGACCAAAGCTGGGGCTCCCCTTTTATCCCCCCTCCCTCTTGAACACCCGCGCTGCACAAGCTGATTGTGCGTGTTAGTCTTTAAAATGATTGGTGGACTGGTAGCCCGCCGGCGGCAAAGGGGCCGTTCTCCCTTTATCTGGCACCGTACCTGTGCGTCTCGCTGCAAGCAAGCGATTCTCAGAAGCAGAAATATGCGTTTAGCCGATAGCTCTACCTTTGGGCCCTAAGCTAGCAATTTCCAGGAGCCAATTACTCCTCCCCTGGGCCCATTTTCTGTTATCCGGGCTCGCACAAGTGAGCCAGCAGCTTTGGGCTGCAATCAGGCCCTTACACGCTGAGCAACATTCCATCCTCTGGACTTGCCGCACTTCACCCATCCACCTGCGGAAAAGCATCTCAGCTGCTGCCCAGCTTTGGCAGCCGTGGACAAGGCTGCCATAAACACCGGGTGCAAGTGTGTGTGTGGACATACATTACGGCTCCTTTGAGTAAACGCCAAGGCACACGATGGCTGGATCGCACGGTGCCAGCGTGTTTAGTTTTGTAAGAAACTGCCAGCTGTCCTGCAGAGCCACTGTGCCTTTTGGATCCCCCGGCGAGGAGCGAGAGACCTGCTGCTCTACACCCTCGGCAGCAGCGGTGTCCGGTCAGGGTGTTGGATTTTGGCCATTCCAATAGGTGCCTGGTGACATCGCATGGTCACTTTGTTTCCTCAGTATCCTTATAAGGACAAAAGTATACAGAAGCCTCTGGAACATCCCTGGCACGTGCCAGCCCAGCCCCAGTGGGCTCTGGTCGTCCTCGCTGGCCCTCAGCACGCGCCTTCCGCATCCGCCACCCGCACCCATGTCCTTCTCCCAGGAGGGACCCCGTGTCCTCCGCGGCGGCTGGGGGCAGGGGCCCGGCGGGCGGCGGGGCAGGTGTGCAGAGTGGGCGGGGCGCGCGAGGGACAGGGTGTAGGCTCCGGCTCCCGCGGGGACCCGACCTCAGCACGGTAGCGAAGACCCCGCGCTCTGCGGGGCGCGCACCTGCGTGGGGCAGCGGAGGGGACAGGGGTGCAACGGTGGCGGCGGGGCCGTCCGGGGACGCGGGGCGCACGGTTCTGCCAGGCTTGAGGATTTAAAGGCAGAGCAGAGCCTCAGGAGGTTGGCATTTCTGGGCAGCGCAGGGGTGGCGGGCCGCGTGCGTCGGGGACTCAGGGAGGGCTCTGCCCCCGCGGGGTGTGTAAGGGGCGGGCCGGGGCTACAGGGGAGAGCTGGTCTCACTGGCTGCTCCGCGGGAGGGGGGACCTTGTTAGCTGTGGTCTCTGGAACCCTAGTCCCCCCCCACCCCGGCAGGCGGTCCCAGGTCCGCTCCAGCGCCCCGCTGTGTCCTCACCTGGTCAGGCCAAGACGTGCCCAGGCGGGAGGGCGGAGCGGCCCAGCGACATAGCCGCGGACGCCGCCTCGGGCTCACCCCGCCCCAGGGAGGCCCAGGCGGAAGGTGGCCAAGCGGCTGGCGCCCTGGGCGCGGGGGAGACGCGGAGCCATGGCTGAGCAGGTGTGGACGCTGGCCGGTGAGTGCCTGAGCCCAGCGGCCCTCGGACCCGCCGGGCAGGGCGCGGGCTGGAGCGGGTGGCCCTGCGCACGCCACGAGAGTCCCCGGTCTCTCCCCGCCCCGCTCCCACCCGCCTTCCCCTTTCCCACGGGCGCCCACGGCGCGGCCGGAGAGAACGACTCCACGCGCAGACCAGACATATAAAGGGAAAAGGTTGTCTTTGCCGAAGGAGAGAGGGACTGAGAGTGGGATGGCAGGGCAGCAGGGAGACCGCGCCGCAGCCCGAGGACCGGGAAGGGGTGCGCCCCGGGCGAGCGGCTCCCCGATTTCAGGGGGACCAGGAGAAACAATAGCGGTGGCGCCAGCCGATAACAAAAGCGGCGGCCAGATGTCACAGTCCAGGAGCGGGTCCCGCGGGGAGGGACTGTCGCGGGTGTGGCTCTGCCTTGGAGGTGACGTTGGGGCGCAGCTCGGTCTCCTGCTGTTTCTCAGGAACTCTGTAGAGCAGATTCAAAAAAAAACACAAAAAACTGCCATTTTAAAGAGATTTGCCTCTTTTTCCCGCCCGTGCAGCCCTCTCCAGAGGTCGTGCGCAACGCAACTCGCGCGGGGCCTGCTGGCGGAGCCCCCGTGGGATCCACCTTACCTGTGCTGGGACTTTCGGGTCGGGAGTTTCCCGGGGTCTCTCCGCGCCGGCCCGAGGAGCCCCCCGCCCCGAAAGCGGAGGCGCCCCGGATCGTGCGGCGGGCCAGGGCGGTGCCCCCGGCGCAGCAGGGGTGGGACCCGGGGACGGAGAGCAGGGCTGAGGCGCGCAGAGCCGGAAACCGCGCCTTTGGTTAGAGCGCCGTTTGTGGACGCGGCGGGGGCCAATGTTGCGCTGGAGCCCGGCGGAAGATAAAGCGGACCGGGGCGGGCGGCCCTGGGGGGGGGGGGGGCGGTGGAAGGTTCAAGAAGGAGCGCGGGGTGGGGGTAAGTCGAGTCCTGCCCCCAGCCGCGCTGGCAGTCAGTCAGCGTTTGCAGGAGCGGGGACTGAGTCCGGTCTGTCAGGGCAGCCCTGGGGGTGAGCGTTGTTCTCACGCACCTGCGGGAAACAGGTGCGGAGAGAGCCCCGCTGGCCTCCGTGCACTACTCGATGATTTTCAGTGGATCTGCAGAGTTGTGGAGTTGATTTTAGAACTTGTCTGTCACCCCCCCGTCCCCCGAAATCCCCTGGTCCCCCTTGCAGTCCGCTCCTTGTTCCCAGCCCGGCCTTGGCGACCACTTTCTGTCTCTACAGCTTTGCCCTCCCAGACATTTCGTATAAATGGAGTCCTGTCATATGTGGTCTTTTGCATCTGATTTTCTTTTCTTTTTTCTTTTTAATTTCAGCAATTATGGGGGTACAAATGTTAACATATAATGCCCTTACCCCATCTCCCCCCTCCAGTAAGAGCTTCAAGCATGACCGTCCCCTAGACGGTGCACATCTCACTCATTATGTATGTATATACCCATCCCCTCCTCCCCGCTCCCACCTGCCTGACACCCAATAAATGTTACTCCTATATGTCCACTTAGCTGTTGATCAGTTAACACCAATTTGCTGGTGAGTCCATGTGGTGCTTGTTTTTCCATTCTTGGGATACTTCGCTTAGTAGAATGGGCTCCAGCTCTATCCAGGAAAACACAAGAGATGCTAGATCACCATTGTTTCTTAGAGCTGAATAACACTCCATGGTATACATATACCACATTTTATTAATCCACTAATGTATTCATGGCACTTGGGTTGTTTTAACAACTTTGCAATTGTGAATTGTGCTGCTATAAACATTCGAGTGCAGGTGTCTTTTTTGTAGAGTGTCATTTGATCTTTTGGGTAGATGCCCAGTAGTGGGATTGCTGGATCAAATGATAGATCCATCTGTATCGCTTTAAGGTATCTCCATATTACTTTCCTCAGAGGTTGAACTAGTTTGCAGCCCCATGCATCTGATTTTCTGCAGAATGGTGTAGAATAACATGTTTGAGGTTCATCCGTGTTGTAGCATGCATCAGGATGCCATTCCTTTTTATTGATGAATAATATTCCACTGTGTAGAGAGACCACATTTTGTCTATGCACTCGTCAATGGACGTACGTTTGCGGTTGCTTCCATTTATTAACTGTTTTGATCAAGGCTGCTATGAATATTTGCGTACTAGTCTGTGTGGGCACATATTTTTCATTTGCTTGAGTAGATACCCGGCAGTGGAAGTGCCAGGTCCTATGGTAAATGTGTGTTTAACATTTTAAGAAATGAGCAAACTGTTTTCCAAAGTGGCTACACCAGGGATGGGGAATCCTCGCATGTCGGAAGCTGCATTAAGTTAGCTGTAATCAAATAAGGCTGCATTCAAGGAACTTTAATTAGAAGTACTTAAAATGCACATTAATTTGTAAGAATCTCCTATGGGCGAATAATTTCAAAACGTGAAAACTATTTGTGAATTTTAAAGTTAACTAACCTTTAATGATTTAGCTGTGTCTGCTTTTTGTTGGAAAGCATTTGGATATTTGGTTGCAGCGTGGAGGTCTGGGGTGTCAGCTGGACCTCCAGATGGGTGTCTGTCATTCAGCGACCTTCATCATTTTTTTTTTTTTTTATCAGACAGAGTCTTGCTTTGTTGCCAGGGCTAGAGTGACTGCCGTGGCGTCAGCCTAGCTCACAGCAACCTCAAACTCCTGGGCTCAAGTGATCCTCCTGCCTCAGCCTCCCGAGTAGCTGGGACTACAGGCAGGCACCACCATGCCCCACTAATTTTTTCTGTATATATTAGTTGGCCAATTAATTTCTTTCTATTTAGAGTAGAGACGGGGTCTCGCTCCTGCTCAGGGTGGTTTGGAACTCCTGACCTCGAGCAATCCGCCCACCTCGGCCTCCCAGAGTGCCAGGATTATACTCGTGAGCCACCACGCCTGGCCTGATTTGAGATTTTTCTTTTCTAATCTAGGTATTTACAGCTATAAATTTCCCTCCAGACACAGCTTTAGTATCCCATAAGTTTAGGCATGTTGTGTTTTGATTTCATTCATCTCAATATATATATATATATATATATATAGAGAGAGAGAGAGAGAGAGAGAGAGAGAGAGACAGAGTCTCACTATGTTTCCCAGGTTTCTCTCAAACTTCTGGGCTCAAGCGATTCTCCCCCCTCAGCCTCCCAAAGTGCTGGCATTACAGGCGTGAGCTACAGAGCCCAGCCCATGGTATCTTTTGATTTTTTTCTTTGACCCATTGGTTATTCAGAAGTGTGTTGCTTAATTTCCACATATTTGTGGATTTCCCAAATTTTCTTTGTAGTTAATTTCTATTTTTTTTTCCATTTTGGTTAGAGAACAAACTTTGTATGATATCAATCCTTTAAAAAATGTTTTCTATATCCCAAGTCATCAGGCAAAATCGTTCTGAATGTGTCAGGACTTGGCTTGTGGCCTAGCATATGGTCTGCCTTGGGGAATGTCCCACGTGCACTTGAGAATGTGTACTTTGCTCCCATTGGGTGGAGTGTTCTGTTGGTTTACAGTGATGACAGGTCATCGGTACCTGCTGATTTTTTTTCTAATTATTCCATCCATTGTTGAGAGTGGGGTAGGATTTTGATGTGTCCAACTATTATGATTTTTTTTTTTTTTTTTGAGACTGAGTCTCACCCTACCACCTGGGCTAGAGTGCCCGGGCATCAGCCTAGCTCACAGCAACCTCAAACTCCTGGGCTCAAGTTATCCTCCTGCCTCAGCCTACCGAGTAGCCGGGACTACAGGCATGCGCCACCATGCCTGGCTAATTTTTTCTATATATTTTTAGTTGGCCAATTAATTTCCTTCTATTTATAGTAGAGATGGGGTCTGGCTCTTGCTCAAGCTGGTTTTGAACTCCTGACCTTGAGTGATCCTCCTGCCTTGGCCTCCCAGAGTGCTAGGATTATAGGCGTGAGCTACCGCACCTGGCCTCCAACTATTATTATTGAATTGACAATTTCTCCCTTCAAGTCTATGAATTTTTGCTTCTCGTATTTTGGGGCTAGGTTGTTAGGTGTGTATATATTTATATTTATACTTTAAATATCTTCCTTATGTATTAATTATTATTATTATTATTTGCTTTTACTTAAATTGCAAGTTTTATTTCTTCCAATACCAGCAATAGCACAGAAGCCCCATAATATCCATCCCAAACTGGTTTCTAGTAGGCTAGGATTGTGGGGACCCTTGTCAAAACAAGGATACAAAGACTGGGCACGGCCCGGCCTGGTGGCTCACGCCTGTAATTCTAGCACTCTGGGAGGCCAAGGAGGGCGGATTGCTAGAGGTCAGGGGTTTGAAACCAGCCTGAGCAAGAGCGAGACCCTGTGTCTACTATAAATAGAAAGAAATTAATTGGCCAACTAATAGATATAGAAAAAATTAGCCAGGTACAGTGGTGCATGCCTGTAGTCCCAGCTACTCAGGAGGCTGAGGCAGCAGGATTGCTTGAGCCCAGGAGATTGAGATTGCTGTGAACTAGGCTGATGCCACGGCACTCACTCTAGCCTGGGCAACAAAGTGAGACTCTGTCTCAAAAAAAAAAAAAAAAAAGAAGACTGGGCACAAACACTGGGCACAAATGCGTCTGTCTGCCAAACAGAAGTAAACAGTCACTGGCCCAAATGCTTTATGAGTCAGTTTGATTTTGCAATGCAATTTGCATCCTTGAAACTGCCAGTCTGGAGGGGCGTCATTATTATTTTTTAGAGACAGGATCTTGCTCTGTCACCTAGGCTGGAGTGCAGTGGCATGATCATAGCCCACTGTGGCCTTGAACTCCTGGGCTCCAGCGATCCTCCCGCCACAGCCTCCTGAGTAGCTGGGACTACAGGCATGCACCACCATGCCCGGCTAATTTTTTGTTTATATATCTTTTTATTTGGTCACTTAATTTCTTTCTATTTTTAGTAGAGACAGTGTCTCTCGCTAAGGCTGTTTTCGAACTCCTTACCTCAAGCAATCCACCCGCCTCGGTCTCCCAGAGTGCTAGGATTACAGGCGTGAGCCACCACACCATTCAGTGCAAGTTTTTATTAGGGTGGACATAGGGACCAGGGGGATAAATGCAGAGTCCCAGAAAGAGACCCGCACATCTACGGTCAGTGGATTTTTTATAGTCAATGGATTTTGATACAGGTGCTAAGGTGATGTGTTGGGGCAAGGGAATTATTTTCAATTCAAATGGCCGAAACTCCTGGATGTCCATTAAGAAAACTTTAATCTTTCATACCACATACAGAAATGATGAAAATTTCTGAAGAATATAGGAGAAAATATCCATTAACATAGGGTAGGCAAAAACTTACTAGATGAGGAAAAAAAGCTCAAACCACAAAAAGTGATAAACCAGTCTCTATCAAAATTAACATTTCTCCTCAAAAGAAAACAACTTAAGAAATAATGAATAGATGAGCCACAGACTGGGAGAAAATGTCTATAATATTAATACATATATCTGGTAAAGGACTTGTGTCCAGAATATGTAAATGAATCCTACAGCTCAATAATGAAAAGAGAAACAACTTAAATAAAAATGATGGTAAGATGATGTCTAGTACAGGTGAAAAAAAAATAAAACAAAAATGAGCAAAGGTTTTCAACAGACACTTACCACAAAACAAATGAATGGGCCGGGCACGGTGACTCACGCCTGTAATCCTAGCGCTCTGGGAGGCTGAGGCGGGAGGATCGGTCAAGGTCAGGAGTTTGAGACCAGCCTGACTAAGAGCGAGACCCCCGTCTCTACTGAAAATGGAAAGAAATGAATTGGCCAACTAAAAATATATACAAAAAATTAGCTGGGCATGGTAGCACATGCCTGTAGTCCCAGCTACTCGGGAGGCTGAGGCAGGAGGATCTCGCTTGAGCCCAGGACTTGGAGGTTGCTGTGAGCTAGGCTGACGCCACGGCACTCACTCTAGCCTGGGCAACAAAGCGAGACTCTGTCTCAAAATAAAATAAGATAAGATAAGATAAGATAAACCGAATGCCTGTAAGTGCATGAGTCATCAGCTGCAGTGAGACCCCCGCACATCGCTGGAACGGCCAAAACGCAAAAGACAGACGACCAGGTGTGGGGAGAACTTGGTGTGACTGCAGTTCCCCGTGAGTTGCTGGCAGGGATAGAAAATGCTACAACCACTCTGGAAAGCAATTTGGCACTTTCTTCCAAAGTTAAACATATACCTAGCATATGACTCACCCTTTTCACTCCCCGGTCTTTACTCAAGAGAAATAAAAACCTATGTCCACACAGATACCTGCACATACTGTCTGCATCTGTAGTCGCCCCAAACAGGAACGAAACCAAAGTGTCTGTCAACAGGTGACAGGATAAAAGTTGTGGCTTATTAACAATGCCATGCTACTCAGCAATAAAAAGCATGAGCAATTTGACACGTACAACAACATAGATTAAAAATACCACTTCATGCAAATGCAGCCAGCCATAAAAGGACATGTGTCATACGAGTGTATTTGCACCAAATGCTAAGCAGGCAGATCAGCGGTTGCCGGGCATGAGGGAACTTCATGGGGTGAGGGACCTGTGTATCTTGTTTGGGGTGGTGGTCATGTGTGTACATACTGTGTTCAAAGCTCAGCAAACTGTATACCTAAAATGGGTGCATTTTATTGGATGTAAATTATACCTCCGATGAAGTTGATTTAAAAAGTTCTCAAAAGTGGAACAGGGCCGGGCGCGGTGGCTCACGCCTGTAATCCTAGCTCTTGGGAGGCCGAGGCGGGCGGATTGCTCAAGGTCAGGAGTTCAAAACCAGCCTGAGCAAGAGCGAGACCCCGTCTCTACTATAAATAGAAATAAATTAATTGGCCAACTGATATATATATATAAAAAATTAGCCGGGCATGGTGGCACATGCCTGTAGTCCCAGCTACTTGGGAGGCTGAGGCAGGAGGATCGCTTGAGCCCAGGAGTTTGAGGTTGCTGTGAGCTAGGCTTACGCCACGGCACTCACTCTAGCCTGGGCAACAAAGCGAGACTCTGTCTAAAAAAAAAAAAAAAGTGGAACAATTTCTTCCAAATTGAAGGAAAATTATTTCCGCTTATATTTCCCTACAACCAAACTATCAACTACAAAAATGGAAAAGAATAATTTTAAGACTTGTAAATTTCAAATTTTACGTCCCGTGTTCTTTTGTTTCAGGAAGCTATAAGAGGTAAATAGTTCCATGGTCATAGGATTTAGAAACGTTGGAGGTAAAGGCGGGGCAGGGTGGCTCACGCCTGTAATCCCAGCACTCTGGGAGGCCACGGTGGGAGGATTGCTTGAGGTCAGGAGTTCAAGAGCAGCCTGAGCAAGATGGAGACCCCGTCTCTACTAAAAATGAAAAATATTAGCCAGGTAGCATGAACCTGGAGTCCCAGCTACTCGGGTGGCCAAGGCAAGAGGATCCCCTGAGCCCAGGAGTTTGAGGTTGGAGGCTGCAGTGAGCTGTGGTGACACCACTGCACTCTAGTGTGTGTGTGGCGGGGAGAACAGAGGTAGACTCTGTCTCAAAAAAAACCAAAGAAACGCAGTGATCTCCTGGTGCTCCTTCCAGCGAGGTTCATTTCGGCCTCCTGTGGGAAGAGGGTGCTTAGTGGGAAGAGGTCACCGGGAGGCCGGGTGACCTGAGGGTCTACGGGAGCAAGAGGGGGTGAGCAGGGAGGAGCAGACGGTCGGCCCTCCTCTTGGAGCCGGGCTTGCAGAGGCTGGGGCTGTGTCCGGCATTGCCTGCGGGGCGGGCGCAGGCCGTATATGACAAGACACAGGCGAGGGGCAAGCGGGCGGGAGAGGGGCAGGGGAGCCATCGGATTTCCTGCTGCTGCTTTCCAGGAAAACCAAACTGCCGCCTGCTCCGTCCCTCCATCTTGCTCCTGATGGCGCTGGTCCTCGTCCTCCTTGGGTAAGAGACGCCTGACCGTCACTCACGCTCCGCCTGGGCAGCGGGCTCGTGTCCCCCACCCTGCACAGATGAGGGACCTGGGGCTGGGAGGGCGAGTCACTCGCCACCCCTGTGTGGCCGGGAGAGGGGCGGGCCAGCCCGGGCCCTGAGCTGTGGGCCCCCAGAGGCAGCAGGTCCTAAACCAGAGGGGGTCACGGGCCAGCTCTGCGGGGCGTCCGTGGACACGGCCAGGGGACAGTCCCTGGGGGGCTGGGGGCTGCACTGGCTGCACACAGGGCTCCTCGGCAGCTGCCGCAGGTGCCCGCACGCAGAGCACTGTCCCCACGGAGCCCCTCCTGGCTGGGGCGTGTGAGTGTCCTGGGCTGTGCAGAGGAGGTGCTGGCCGTGCGTGGAGGGAGGGAGGGACAGCGGGCTCGCTGCTGTGTCCTGAGCCGCTGCCTGGGGCGCACTCCCTTCCGCCAGCTACGGGATCCTGAGCCCCGGAGGCCGCATGCTGGGGAGCCTGGGAGCCGGGTGAGTAGGGCCAAAGGAGGGGAGGGGCCCTCTGTGCTGGCATCGGGTGGGGTAGCGGCTCTGGGGGCTCCTGCCCGTCCCAGGCCTCAGGTCCGGGCCACACGGGCTGTACCAGGCCCGCCCGCTCCACCTGTCAGCAGGTTCCAGGTCCCTGGGCTGCGTCTGTCCTGCCTGCCCTGGTCCAGCCGCCCTCCTCTCCACCTGCCCCACCCCCACTCACTTCCCAGGAGCTAGAATGATCTTTCCGGAACTTACCTTAGGACGCCCTCCGTGGAAAGGATGGTGAAAGAGGCTACTGTTCTGAAGTAATGGTGATCGATGGGGAGATAATTCTTTAAAGAATGGTTATTTTAAAGGCTCTAGGACTGACTTCTTTGAAATATCCCCTGATCTAGGCATCGACATAGAAATCTCTGCGAGAATCATCTTAGGCTGTGAGCTGTGAAACCACTCCTCTAAAAATGCTGGTAAAATGCCTGGTGTCTTTGTTTTTTTTTTTTTTTTTCATGACAGTGAGAAAGGAGGACTGCAGCTTCTTTTTTTTTTTTTTTTTTTTTTTTTTTTTTTTTGAGACAGTCTCACTTTGTTACCCAGGCTAGAGTGAGTGCCGTGGCGTCAGCCTAGCTCACAGCAACCTCAAACTCCTGGGCTTAAGCGATCCTCCTGCCTCAGCCTCCCGAGTAGCTGGGACTACAGGCATGCGCCACCATGCCTGGCTAATTTTTTCTATATATATTAGTTGGCCAATTAATTTCTTTCTGTTTATAGTAGAGACGGTGTCTCGCTCTTGCTCAGGCTGGTTTTGAACTCCTGACCTTGAGCAATCCACCCGCCTCGGCCTCCCAGAGAGCTAGGATTAGAGGCGTGAGCCACCGCGCCGGCCTGGTGTCTTTGTTTTTTAGAGACAAAGTCTCGCTCTGTTGCCCGGGCTAGAGTGAGTGCCGTGGCGTCAGCCTAGATCACAGCAACCTCAAACTCCTGG
This sequence comes from Microcebus murinus, assembly GCF_040939455.1. Classification (NCBI taxonomy): domain Eukaryota; kingdom Metazoa; phylum Chordata; class Mammalia; order Primates; family Cheirogaleidae; genus Microcebus; species Microcebus murinus. Next base: position 93,700,206 of record NC_134115.1, on the reverse strand, counting down.
GCTCAAGCGATCCTCCTGCCTCAGCCTCCAGAGTAGCTGGGACTATAGGCATGCGCCACCATGCCCGGCTAGTTTTTTTCTATATATATTAGTTGTCCAATTAATTTCTTTCTATTTATAGTAGAGACAGGGTCTCACTCTTGCTCAGGCTGTTTACGAACTCCTGACCTGTAGCAATCCGCCCGCCTCGGCCTCCCAGAGTGCTAGGATGACAGGCGTGAGCCACCGCGCCCAGCCCAGAACCCACCTCTTGATAGGAGGCGGCCTCTGGCTTTGCAGACGTGTTCTGGGACCTCCACGCTGCCCAGGCTCAGCTGCGGGCAGACCGGGGCCTGCAGCATCTGACGGTGCAGCCCTGGCCAGCGCCCCCGGGACAGCTCGCTGTGCCTGTCACAGGCGGGTCCCCTCCACACCTCAGGCCACCACTGCGCCCCTGTCCCTTCTTTCAGGACCCCCAGCTTTGCTCCACACACCTGTGTCCTGAATTCTGCCCCTGGAATAAACCCCGTCTCCTGTGTTCTCATCCCATAGCACGGCCGTCAGAGAACCCGACAGGCTGCAAGTGGTCACGCAGTCCAGGTACAGTGTCTTCGCTGGTGTCTGTGCGCGTGTGGGCGGGGGTGCGTGGGGGCCGGCACGCGTCCTCTTTCCCCCCACGGAGGATGGCTGCTCCTTCCCCAGTCTCCGCTGTGACTTTTCTCGGTGTCATTTAGCACATGACGTTGTTGTGCAACCATCACCACCCGTCCATCTCCAGAACTTTCCATCTTACGAAATGGAACTCCGTCCCCATGAAACACCAACTCCTCTACCCCCTCCCCCACCCCTACCCCTCCCCCTGCCCCTGGCACCCGCTGTTCTGTGGGCTGGTGCCCAGTGTGGCTGCGCTGGCTGCCTGGTGCCCGTGGGATTGCACAGTCTACTGACCGACTGCAGGCACTGAGCTTAGCGTGCTCACAGCTCGTCCATGTGTAGCCTGTGTCAGAATGTCCTTCCTTTTTAACCACTTTGGTACCAGCGTCGACTGTAGTCGACAGCCACAGATGAACGCCCACGTCAACTTTAGGGACAGCCGTGCTTGGCGCCACCGCTGGGGCCGGCCCTGTGACAGCCGAGAGGCGGGGTTGCCCCTCCGCTTCCCGGACGGGAAGGCTGGGCCCTGCGGTCACCAGCCGTGGGGGCAGAGCAGCTGCAGGCCCAGGTGGACGACGGTCCCTGAGGGCTTTCCCTGGGAGGGACGGGGACAGCGCCCACGCCCCGCCTCCTCTCCCCGTCAGTGAGTTAAAACATGACCGACCGGGAGGCCGTCCCCAGCCTGGAGCCCAGTGGAGGGCCACGCGCCCGAGGTCACTGGGCTCCCTGGCGGTTTGCAAGTCCTCGGGGAGGACGGACGGGGGCGGACACAGGGCTGGGGCCCACGGGACCTTCACTAAACCCACGCCTGCGTTCTGTGCTCGCAGGATGGCCTACCCGCAGCCGAAGGTGCTGACGCCCTCGTGAGTGAACTTCCTGACGCTGGGGACGACGCTCACAGCCGTGTCCTCCGTCTCGGTCTCCGTCCAGCTCGCTCTGCTGGGCCCTTGCTCTGAGGCTTCTGGGGTCTGGCCTGGGAGGCCCCCACGGCACTGCCTCTCCTGTCCTGCCCCTTGACCCGCGAGTCTCGCTTCTCGCCTTGTGGCCCAGCGGGGTCTATTGTCCGGGAAAAGGCTGGACATGACCAGCCCGGCTGCCGGCTGGACCTGTTTCCCAGCAAATAGTGCCAGTCCTTCTCGCAGGGGTGTCGGAGGCCCTGGGTGGGGTGGCCGGGTGCCAGGGTCAGCATGGGTGGCCCCTGTCTCTCCCTGTGCAGTCGGACAGACGTCCTGGTCCTGACCCCCTGGCTGGCTCCCATCGTCTGGGAGGGGACGTTCAACAGTGACATCCTCAATGTGCAGTTCCAGCTCCAGAACACCACCGTTGGATTAACTGTGTTTGCCATCAAAAAGTAAGTAGGCGAGCGCTCGGGCCGCCAGAGTCCGTCCCTGTGTTCAGGAGAGAAAGGGGCGCCAGCCTCGCCCGCCCGCAGGGTAGACGGTAAAGGTCCTCGGCTGGGCGTCCTACCGAGCTCTCCCTGGCTCACCGGGTGACCAAGCCCTTCCCTGGAGCTGCTGTCGCCGCCGCTGGCACCTCTAGTGCTGTGCGCCCCTGTGTACCTGTGGCCACCCCCAGCTGGGCAGGCAGCAGCCACGCCCCACTCCATACCTGGCTCCAGGTGGGTCCCTTTCACTGAGCAGCGATGGCAGGAGGGGGACACCTGTGTGCTCTCCTTGACCCTATGGCCACAGGATGCTGGCAGAGCTGTGGCCTCACCTTTGTGCTCACATGCGGGGTGGGGGGCAGGGGAGGCAGAGCACCTGCCCCCAGACCCCAGGAGAGGTAGCTGACCGTGAGCCTGGGGACTCTGGGTCAGGCCGCCTCACAGGTAGCTGGCAGGGCAGCCACGGGTGTGTAGCCTGACTCTCGGAGCCTGTGGGGAGCCAGGCCAGAGACATGGCTGCCCCGGGGACTGCTCTGGGGTGCGGAGGGAAGCCGAGCTTGCAGGTGGAAGGGGCCGTGTCCTTCCCTCCCAGGCTCTGCCTCCTGGGCCTTGGCAGCCCCTGTGACTGGTTCCGATGCCGGAGAGGAGAGCACCTGACTTGCTGGACCGGGAAGGGCCAGGGGGCAGCCCAGGAATTCCTATTCCAGTTCCTAGGGACAAAGGGCTGGAGAGCCCCCGGGGGCTCCGTCAGGGCACCATCTCGCCATTGCGTCTGGCCGTCTGTCTCCCCTCTGGGCCCCCAGCTGGTCCCCACGTCCCCAGCACCCTAGGAGAGAAGCAGCCCTGCCCAGTCGAGCCTCGAGCCGGCAGCCACATCCTCAGTGGCCACGACTGGGCTCACACCAGTCACATCTGGCGCTGGCGACGGGCTCTCTGGGCCCCTCTGCACCTGTCCCCCGAAGGCCACGGTGCCTGCACTGCCGTGGGGACGGATGTGCAGGGAGCCAGGCGGGGATAAGCAGCCACGGTGCCTGGGCTAGACTCTCTGCTGTTGGGGGGCACAGCACCCTTGCGGGACGGTGGGGAAGCCCCTGTCACCATGGTGGAGGCCACACGGCTCTAGGAGGGCCCAGCCGTCGAGGCAGTTGGAGAAACTTCCTGAGGTCAGAGGAGACGCCTGCCCTGGGCCCAGAAGCTTTGACCCTTGGATTCGATGTCAGAGGCCTGCACTGCCCGCCCTCCACTCCCCTTCTCCTTTCTGGGGTCCCCACGGTGCCAGATCTGGTCCCTGAGACATGGGAGGGTCAGCAGTGACCCCCGACTTAAGACTATGAACACTTTACTAGGCACCTGCCGGCAAAGCACCTGAGGCCTCCCAGAGGAAGGTCCAGGGTGTAGAGACAGGTGTCGGGGCCGCGGGAGCCACTTACAGTGAGGGGGCAGGAGGCCGGGCCTGGCTGGGTCCAACCAGCTCTGCCCAGCGTCCCAAGGGAGCTGTGTGCCCAGGGGTTGTTCAGCGGGGGAGGATGGCAGGGGTGGGCCTTTGCCCCAGGAGGGGGCACATGCAGGGGGTCGCCCCCAGCCCAGCTCCAGCTCTGCTGCCTGCGGACCCCAGCGAGGTTCCAGGCTCCCAAGGCGCGGCTCTCCCGCCTCAGACGGGTGCGGGGTCCCTCGGGGGTCCCTCGGTCCCTGGGAGTAGAGGAGCAGGACGCGGGCGCGGGGCGCTGTGCACCTGCCGCTCTGGACCGGGCAGCAGAGACGCCGGGGGCGGGGCCTGGCCGGTGCGGGCGGCCTCCCCCAGCCCCGCCCCCGCCCGCCTCGCCCCGCAGGTACGTGGTCTTCCTGAAGCTGTTCCTGGAGACGGCGGAGAAGCACTTCATGGCCGGGCACCGCGTCATCTACTACGTGTTCACCGACCGGCCGGACGCGGTGCCGCGCGTGGCGCTCGGGCCGGGCCGGCGGCTGCAGGTGCTGCGCGCGCGGCCCTACGCGCGCTGGCAGGACGTGTCCATGCGGCGCATGCAGATGCTCAGCGAGGCCGCGGAGCAGCGCTTCCTGCGCGAGGTGGACTACCTGGTGTGCGCCGACGTGGACATGCAGTTCCACGACCACGTGGGCGTGGAGATCCTGTCGCCCCTCTTCGGCACCCTGCACCCCGCCTTCTACGGGCGTCCCCGCGAAGCCTTCACCTACGAGCGCCGGCCGCAGTCCCAGGCCCACATCCCCTGGGACGAGGGCGACTTTTACTACATGGGCGCCTTCTTCGGGGGGTCGGTGCCCGAGGTGCAGCGGCTCACCAAGGCCTGCCACCAGGCCATGCTGGCCGACCGCGCCAACGGCATCGAGGCGGTGTGGCACGACGAGAGCCACCTGAACAAGTACCTGCTGTACCACAAGCCCACCAAGGTGCTGTCCCCCGAGTACATGTGGGACCAGCAGCTGCTGGGCTGGCCCTCGGTCCTGCGGAAGCTCAGGTTCGTGGCAGTGCCCAAGAACCACCAGGAGATCCGGAAGTCTGAATCTGGGGGCCAGCCCACCGGCTCCCCGGAAGGCGCAGGACGGGCTGGCCGGGCTGCAGGAAACTAGAACCGGTTTCAGGGGAAAGGGTGCAACTCTGCTCCCTTTTTCTTTCCTGCTGGGAGAAATCGCTGAAGCCTAACACTCAGCCCACCCTCCAATTCAGGCCGACAAGACATAGCACCACACCCCGGAGACCACAGACACAGGCAGATACAGGCACAGACAGACACACACACACACACTCACTCACTCACTCTTAAGCTGCCCCAGTTCAGGGCCTTGGGCATCAATCAGTTCCTGGCAGGGCCATGGCCTGCAGGCTCTAAAGACTGAAACAGGATCCACATGTTCACCTGTCTCGCACGTGCACACTCCTCATCTCTGAGGGTCATCAGCTGGAAGGAAGAACTGACACCGGGCGCGCACTTTCCACCTCTCACAAAGGCCAGCTCCTCTCACAAAGTTGCTCCCAAGGCAACCCCAGCTCGGATGGGGCCAGGGGTCTCAGCCCCTCCCGACAGGGCGTCAGGCAGAAGTCTCCTCCAGAGCCAGGAAGGAGCCCCCAGGACACACAGTCTCGGGGGGCCTGCGTTCCAACATGCCAGGGCACGTCTTGAGCTTTAGGCTTCGGGCAAAATACCTTCACCTTCTTGAAGGCTCCCACCAGCACCCTACTGGCCACCTGCTCCCCCCAGGGTTCCCCTAGCCTGGCTCAGCTCAGGATGGGCTCCACCCTGACCCCTGGTGCTCCAGCCAGACACCCGGGTCCTCCACGACTCCCCTGCAAGGCCCATCCAAAAGCTGCCCGCAAGCGCTGCCCGCTCTGCCTGCCCAGATGTTCTTGATCAGCCTCATTTCTACCAGCCTGGCCCAGGCCAGCGGCAGTTTTGCCCGGACGGTGGGACTAGTCTCCCCTGGTGGCCCTGATTGCAAAGCGGGAGGGGTCCTGTGAATGCCCCTCTGCTGGGATCCCTGTGGGGGACCCCAGCCCCCTGGAGGCAAAGTGTTTCCAGTGTTCCCTCCCACTTCCTATCCTCATTCCCCCTCAGGGATGGACCCTGATTGGATGGGGCTGAAAGCTCAGACTCTGGGGGCTCTTTAAGGGAAAGAATAAAAATTTTGCTATAATCCTAGCACTCTGGGAGGCCAAGCAAGAGCAAGACCCTTGCGTGGATCTCTGTAACCACCCAGTAATCAGGTCCAGGCTGTCCCTGCACGGAAGCCTCCTGAGCTGCTCCAGATGTCGTCACCCCGCCCTTCTGCTCTGCCTACCATCTGTCCCCCTCTGTCTTTGCCCTCTTGAGAATGTCAGATAAGGCCAGGTGTGGTGGCTCACACCTGTAATCCTAGCACTCTAGGAGACCCAGGCAGGAGGATTGCTTGAGCTCAGGGGTTCGAGACCACCCTGAGCAAGAGTGAGACCCCCGTCAATAGTAAAAATAGATAGAAATTAGCCAAACAACTAAAATGCTGTGGCCCGTTTGAAGGACGGGGGATGAAAACAAAACACAAAGAGACACAAAAAGAAAGACACACCAAAAACAAAGATGGTACGAGACTGCAGTGCAGAATGCACCAGTCCTTTTATTTTTATACCCTAAAAAATCAAAGTTACTTTCTTTTTTTTTTTTTTTTTTTTGAGACAGAGTCTCGCTTTGTTGCCCAGGCTAGAGTGAGTGCCGTGGTGTCAGCCTCGCTCACAGCAACCTCAAACTCCTGGGCTCAAGTGATCCTTCTGCCTCAGCCTCCCGAGTAGCTGGGACTACAGGCATGCGCCACCATGCCCAGCTAATAAAGTTACTTTCTTATACATGACTGCCCAGGCATTGGAGCAATGGCCAAAATTCCGGAACACGTAGCCTAAGGTCACAGGTGTCCCCTGACTCAAGGTTTCCAGGAGGTTGCTCAAAGCATAGGTCACAGGCTGAGATAAGCAAAGGTTAAGCAAGTCATCCATAGGGGGCACTTCCTGTCCCCAGTTCCTCCTGGCTGGCTGCCCCGGTGGCTGTGCCTGTCTTAGGTTGTTCCTCCTTGAGGAATCTTACCTGTCATTGACTATCCAGCCATCTTACAGGGCCAAGGAACAATAAGAGGAACAATGTGCTTATCGTGTGGCCTCTAGTCCCCTATTAACGTGGGGCTGGGCAGCTCTTGCCTATTTGCAGACCCTTTGTTATGCCTCTAAGCAGCAACCTCGTTTGTTACATGGACTTTGTCCGTAACACATTTCTCTCAAACGTCCTGGACAGAGCAAGTACATCACTCTGTCACTTAACTCTAAACTGGATACGTGTTTTATTAGTCCCCAACATCTCCCCCTTTCTTATTGTTAAAAGCGAACACGCTGGAACATGACCATGATGTTTTGTTTTTGCTGTTGTTGAATCACTTGTTTTTTCTTCCAGCACCTGTAAATTAAAAGCACAATACGTGATAAAAACAAGAGGATGCCCAGATTACTTCCAATGCTACTAAGCATAGTTTTCAGGGAGGCCAAGGGGTTGGCCTGAGATAATCCATTGGCTAGACCGGAAAAGAACTCCTCATTATTAAAATCCGACAAATTTTCTTCAAAAGTAGACGTGGTCTCTTGTTCCAGCTTTTGGAGGTCATCAGTTAAATTCTGGCCTCCATTTAACAGCTTTTGTAATGACATCCAGTGTCGATCGACTCTATTGAAGGGAATGGAAGTGACACAAAACCGAGAAGAGTTCCAATCACAACGGAGAAAAGATTGAGTCGTTAAAACCTGAATCTGATCTCCCAGCCCCTGAACTGTACTCTGCAACTGAATAATTTCTCCTTCCAGACGAGTATCAACCTCTTGTTGATGTTGCCATAATCTGTGAGAGTCTTCATGCCATCTACAAACAAAGTCAGCAGTTTGCACAAAGTGATGTGAGGCTACCCCAGGCACAGAAGCTGGGGAGGCAATGGCGATTAAGCCAACTACTGCCATAATTATAAAGCCAATGGCTCTTTTTGTTCTATGGGCCAGAGAAGTGAACTTTTTTTTTTTTTTTCTTTTTCTCCGTAAAACTCAAACTCGCAGAGAAGTGAACTTATTTAAGAGAGTGGTGGGCTGGGCGCAGTGGCTCACACCTGTAATCCTAGGTCTCTGGGAGGCCGTGGTGGGCAGATTGCTCGAGGTCAGGAGTTCGAAACCACCCTGAGCAAGAACGAGACCCCGTCTCTACTATAAATAGAAAGAAATTAATTGGCCAACTAATATATATAGGAAAAATTAGCCGGGCATGGTGGCGCATGCCTGTAGTCCCAGCTACTCGGGAGGCTGAGGCAGGAGGATTGCTTGAGCCCAGGAGTTTGAGGTTGCTGTGAGCTAGGCCGATGCCACGGCACTCATTTTAGCCTGGGCAACAAAGCGAGACTCTGTCTCAAAAATAAGAGAGTGGTGCCTAGGGCTGAATCGCCTCCAGGTCGGGATAGGAGGACAGGCAACCATATCTCTGCACGAGCCTTCAGGATATACAGACTATGTAAGTATTTATTGAAAGCAGCCCAAGAAGTGGAATTCATACAAGTGAATAAGGCATAATTACCGGGGCAAGTCAACTTTCCTTTAGACTGATTCCAATAAACGGTTCCCGTGGGTAAGAGATAGGGATAAGGTACGCACGCCCGTAGGGATGTAGAGCAGTTATGATGAAGAGACACTTTAATCCCGTCTTTCTCATCAGATGACATGTTTCCAACCCAAACCTTAAGGTTTTCTCTAGCAGCCAAAAGTTTCCAAATATGTCCTTGTTTCTCTGAGTTTCCAAGTATGTGAGCCTGCGGAGGGGAAAGGCCTTTATCGTGCCAAACAACCATCTCATTAGCGATGGCCTGGATGTTTTTCCACTGACCCGCCACGCCACCGTAGGGAGCGGCCGGAAAACTTTTCTTTAAAGTCGCCATAAGGGCTCCAATCAACAATTTTGGGATTATTGTGTATCTCTTTAAGACTTTTCCTCTACATACGCTCCACTCAAAATGAGCCGTAGGGGCTCCAATATGAGGCGTAGAACAAAGAGGCAGGGATGGGGGTCTGTCGGTCAGATTAGACGCCACTCCTTTAAACCCTTTCACAGATAACAACGCAGTACGGGTGGCAAACCTGGAGGAATCATATTGTAAACCCCATGCCTGATGATAAGAGGCTGCTAAACAATGACCTCCTGCTCCGAAACAGACGGGACAGCGTGAGCTTAAGTAGAATAGTTAGAAATCACCCTCCCTTCACCTGCGGGATGCGGTGACTGATTGATATTGGAATGCAGGGGGCAGCCGTTCTGAATCATTAGTATAAATGAGAACTTCTGGCTCACCCCAAGATACAGCTTTAAAAAAGGAGGAGGGGATAGGGAACGTAAGCCCAATATGCATGCATGGCATCAGCAGATTTAACTTGACCAACCGCAAAGATCTCAGAGAATTATATAAAATTAATAGAAAAGTGGGTAGGTTAAAGGGTAACCACAGCGCTAACGTTACCGCCTGCTTTTTCTTCTGCTGCTTGGGGCGCCACGGTGTCATGTTCTTTTGCATCTTGGTTGGGATATCTTCTTTTGAGTCGTCATACAGGAACCCACTCACAGCACTGTCCTGTGGAGACATAAGCATGTCCTCGACCCCATTGAAGAACTTCTCCCTCAACCCATCCTCCAGTAGGCGTGGCAGCGTGACAGGTCACAGGCTTTCTGCAAAGGAGGGGAAGAGGCACAATGACGCTCTGCTGCCGAGGCATGCAGGTCCTGCCAAAAATTTAAAAAATTAAGGGTATAAAGGGCACAGGGTAAGTGTCCATGAGGAGATTCCCGGGCTCCCCCTTTTTGGTTTTGTAACTGAAGATTGAGAGTACGATTTGCACGTCCAGTGATGGCTTGTCCTTGGCTATTAAAGGGAATTCCAGCAATATGTTGAATAGAATATAGCGTTAAAAAATTAGCAAGTTTTTGAGAGGGAAAAGCTGGAGCGTTCTCCGTTTTGAGAGTCGCCAGAAGTCCCATGACAGCAAAACAGGAATAAAGACGAGTAACAACGGCATCGGCTATTTCGGAGCTATGAGCTGTAGCCCACTGAAGGCGGGAGTAAGTGTCGGCGGTATGACGAACATAGCAGAGACGTCCAAATGAGGCGACGTGGGTAACATCCATCTGCCAAATACGATTACTGCGCAACCCTCGTGGCTTGCACCCGGGGGCGGGGGGAGAGGGAAGAGTGAGAGGGGCGCAGGAGGAGCACGCGGGGACAATAGCGCGAGCCTGCTTTCTAGAGAGGGAAAACCGTCGCTGAAGGCCTTCAGCGTTAGCGTGATGAGAGCGCGTTCAGCTGAGGCATCCCGAACAGTGGCTACAAGTAAAGAGTCAATATCAGCATTACCTCGTGGCAGAGGACCGGGCAATCCGGAATGCGAACGCGCGTGAACCAAATAGACGGGAAACTGGCGGGCAAGGAGAAGAGCTGTAAATGCGGAAACAACTGCTGTCATGTCGCAGAAGAACTGAGTGGCAGTGAGGCGGCAGGTGATGCGCGGTAACATAAACAGCATATCGAGAGTCACCGACAATATTAAGGGATTCATCGGGAAAGTCTGGCAGCACCAGACCCATAGCATATAGTTCACTCTGCTGGACTGACGGAGAAGGAGAAACAACCACCTTTTGTACCTGGGAGCTCCAATAACCGGTCTTGCGAGTGTTGGAAGCATCGGAGAAAAAAAGTAGCAGCAGATAAAGGTTGAGAAGCTATAATTGTTAAAGGGAGAACTGAATGTATACGTAGGAAAGAATACCATTTCTGAGGAGGATGATGGTTATCGAATGTTCCAACATAGTCAGCCCAGGCTACCTGCCAGGCGGTAGAAAGTTCAAACTTAGTTTGAATGTCTTTAGAGCTTAGGTTGGTAACTGTAGTATCAGGATCTTGTCCGGACAGTTGGCGACTTTGGCGTCAACCCCCGGTGATTAAGTGAGCAAGTTTATCTAAATAATTAAGAAGTTTTTTATTTTGGCTGTTTGGTAAAAACAGCTACTCAGGGCCGGGCGCGGTGGCTCAAGCCTGTAATCCTAGCACTCTGGGAGGCCGAGGCGGGTGGATTGCTCGAGGTCAGGAGTTCAAAACCAGCCTGAGCAAGAGCAAGACCCCATCTCTACTATAAATAGAAAGAAACTAATTGGCCAACTAATATATATATAAAATTAGCCGGGCATGGTGGTGCATGCCTGTAGTCCCAGCTACTCGGGAGGCTGAGGCAGAAGGATCGCTTGAGCCCAGGAGATTGAGGTTGCTGTGAGCTAGGCTGACGCCATGGCACTCACTCTAGCCTGGCCAACAAGCGAGACTCTGTCTCAAAAACAAAACAAAACAAAACAAAACAGCTACTCAGGATGTCAGCATCTTGGCCCACGCAACCTGTAGGAGAATGATGTGTATAAAAAAGGTAGAGAATAATGGGACAGGAGGGTTGAAGAAAGGTAAGAAATCCAGAGCTAAGTCGTTGATACACAAGTTGTAGCTCTTGTTCGGCCTGTGGGGTAAGAGGGCGAGGGCTGTTGAGGGCCGAGCTTCCCTCTAACGTGGCAAACAAATGTTGCAAAGCATGAGTAGGTATACCTAAAGAAGGTCGAAGCCAATTTATATCTCCAAGGAGTTTTTGAAAGTCATTGAGTGTTTTTAAATTCTCTCTCCTAATTTGTAATTTTTGAGGTTTTAATTGTTGTTCAGATAGACAATAACCTAAATAGTCAATAGGTAGCTCAGTTTGAACCTTTTCGGGAGCAATGACAAGATTGTAGGATTTAAGCTGATCGTGAAGATCATTAAACACGGCACCACCACGCAGTGTCTGATCTGGGGCTGCAAGAAGAATATCATCCACATAATGGTATAGGATGATAGAAGGATGCCTAGGCGGATAGGATTAACGGCATGATCAACAAATTCTTGACTTAGAGTAGGGCTATTTAACATGCCTTGAGGCAACACCCGCCACTGATATCTCTCAGTGGGACAGGAATGGTAAAGGCAAAGCGCTCACAATCCGAGGGCAGAAGAGCAACAGTAAAAAAGCAATCTTTAAGGCCGGGCGCGGTGGCTCACGCCTGTAATCCTAGCACTCTGGGAGGCAGAGGCGGGAGGATTGCTCGAGGTTGGGAGTTCGAAACCAGCCTGAGCGAGACCCCGTCTCTACTAAAAATAGAAAGAAATTAATTGACCAACTAAAAATATATATACAAAAATTAGCCGGGCATGGTGGCGCATGCCTGTAGTCCCAGCTACTCGGGAGGCTGAGGCAGGAGGATTGCTTGAGCCCAGGAGTTTGAGGTTGCTGTGAGCTAGGCTGACGCCACGGCACTCACTCTAGCCTGGGCAACACAAGTGAGACTCTGTCTAAAAAAACAAAAAAAAAAAACCACCAATCTTTAAGATCAATAACCACAAGAGACCATCCCGAAGGGATCATGGAAGGCAAAGGAAGGCCCAGCTGTAAGTGGCCCATTGGCTGAATTCACTTATTTATTTCTCGTAAATCCGTGAGAAATCGCCATTTTCCTGAATTTTTCTGAATAACAAACACAGGAGAATTCCATGGTGATGTGGAAGGCTCTATGTGCCCAGCTCTAAGCTGTTCGGCAACTAAAATTTTTATTTATTTATTTATTTTAATTTTTTTTTTTCAGACAGAGCCTCGCTTTGTTGCCCTGGCCGGAGTGAGTGCCGTGGCGTCAGCCTAGCTCACAGCAACCTCAAACTCCTGGGCTCAAGCGATCCTCCTGCCTCAGCCTCCCGAGTAGCTGGGACTACAGGCATGCGCCACCATATGCGGCCAATTTTTCCTATATATATTAGTTGGCCAAGTAATTTCTTTCTATTTATAGTAGAGACGGGGTCTCGCTCTTGCTCAGGCTGGGTTCGAACTCCTGACCTCGAGCAATCCGCCCGCCTCGGCCTCCCAGAGTGCCAGGGTTGCAGGTGTGAGCCACCGCGCCTGGTCCAGCAACTAAAACTTTTAAAGCCTCCAGCTTTTCTTTTGTTAAAGGCCACGGCTCTATCCATGCCGGCTGACCAGTGAGCCAGCTCAGCGACATAGCTTGAGGAGTTTGATGAGCAGTGGCAACTAGTTTAAAGAAGGCGGTGAGGCTTCCTCAGAAGAGGCTTTTGTGAAATGCATAGGGTCATAGCCCATCTTTCACATCATATTTTTAATGTTGGCGGGTAAGCAAAGAATGGTCACAAAAGCTCCAAATTGATGTAAAAGATCCCGCCCCCACAGATTCACGGCTATATCGGTAATATAAAACTGTAAAGAAGCCTTTTGTTCCCCCGGACCTACACATGCAAAGGAGTCATCAGTCACTACGGTAAGCATGTTGAGCCTGACCTAGGCCGGAGAGAACAGCGGGTACAGCACACTTGGCCAGTCACGGGGCCACTGAGCAAGACATATAATGGAGACATCGGCCCCAGTGTCTACCAAAGCCTCAAAAGCGTGCTCTGCAACAGTAAGATTGAGGACAGGGCAAGAGTCTTGAATTAAAGTTTCCCAAAACACCTTGGTGCCTGTACTGCCAAAACCCCCTTTGCGATTGGCGTCTCTAGTGGGAAACGGGGTATAAAGCAGAATGAAAATTTGAGCAATGCGAGTCCCTGCAAAAATTGGTGTAGTCTGAGAGACAGAAGCCACAATCCGAATTTCCTCAGTATAATCAGGATCAATGACGCCCAAATGAATAAAAAGACCTTTGAGGGCGCTATGGCTTCTTCCAATTATCAATCCAACTTTTCCTTGAGGCAATGGACCAAAAACTTGAGTAGACAGCTTATGATCGCCACCTGCTGGCGTTAATGTATATGTGCTAGCCACAGAGAGATGCTTTGGTTGGCGGCATATGACTGAGCAACTTTTAAGGATTGTTTATCTGATGAGCCATCCCATTGCTCACGGGATACTGTTGCTTTAAACATGAACACAGGCACACATCTTAAGAGCAGAGCTTCCGGGGCCGGGCGTGGTGGCTCACGCCTGTAATCCTAGCACTCTGTGAGGCCCAGGTGGGAGGATCGCTCAAGGTTAGGAGTTCGAGACCAGCCTGAGCAAGAGCGAGACCCCCGTCTCTACTGAAAATGAAAAGAAATTAATCGGCCAACTGAAAATATATAGAAAAAATTAGCCGGGCATGGTGGCGCATGCCTGTAGTCCCAGCTACTCGGGAGGCTGAGGCAGGAGGATCGCTTGAGCCCAGGAGTTTGAGGTTGCTGTGAGCTGTGATGATGCCACTGTACTCTAGCCAGGACAACAAAGTGTCTCAAAAAAGAAAGAGCAGAGCTTCCCTTGTTGGGGTGCGCCCTTGCATTGGGAACTAACAAAATACTTGTCCAGCTTAGAGTTAAATTTAGTAAATAGCGAACGTGCCCTGCCCAGAACTAATGTGTAACAAACAAGCGCCATGTACCAAACAAGGTTGCTGCTTAGAGGCATAACAAAGGGTCTGAGTTTCTGCTTTGAGGCAAGAGCTGCCCAGCCCCATGTTAATGGGGGCCTGGAGGCCACACGATAAGCACACTGTTCCGCTTATTGTTCCTTGGCTCTGTAAGATGGCTGGATAGTCAATGATGGGTAAGATTCCTCAAGGAGGAACGACCTAAGACAGGCACAGCCACCGGGGCGGCCAGCCAGGAGGAACTGGGGACAGGAAGTGCCCCCTATGGATGACTTGCTTAACCTTTGCTTATCTCAGCCTGTGACCTATGCTTTGAGCAACCCCCTGGAAACCTTGAGTCAGGGGACACCTGTGACCTTAGGCTACGTGTTCCGGAATTTATGGCCATCGCCGCAATGCCTGGGTGGTCATGTATAAGGAAGTAACCTTGATTTTTTAGGGTATAAAATAAAACGACTGGTGCGTTCTGCACTGCAGTCATGTACGGACTTTGTGTGCATGTGTGTGTCTTTCTTTTTGTGTCTCTTTGTGTTTTGTGTTCATCCCCCGTCCTGCAAACGGGCCACAGAACCCTTGTCTAATTAATAAGCCCCCCAATGATGGACACTTGAGTTGTTTCCAGTCCTTTGCTCTTACAAATAAAGGGCTGTGAATAACTTTGTCCATGTATCATTTTATGTGTGGGCAGGTGTACCTGTGGTGTAGATTCCTGGGAGGGAGTTTGCGGGGTCAGAAGGTGAGTCTGACCTGGGTAGATACTAGGTGATTTCCTCAAGCAATTCTGTCCTTCTCTGCTCCCTATAGCAGTGCCTCTCAGCCTTTTGTTTGTTTGTTTTTCATTATGACATTGTAAGGAGAAAAATTAAATTGAATTCTCCCTAAAGAGAGAGAAAGTAAATACCAAGTGATAAAATTTTGTTGGGTAAGGTTGAGCTTTGTAGGGCCACAAATTGCTTTTGTGCTTCTGAACTCCTGAAAACCCTTTTTTTTTTTTTTTTGAGACAGAGTCTCGCTTGTTGCCCAGGCTAGAGTGAGTGCCGTGGCATCAGCCTAGCTCACAGCAACCTCAAACTCCTGGGCTCAACTAATCCTTCTGCCTCAGCCTCCCGAGTAGCTGGGACTACAGGCATGCGCCACCCTGCCCGGCTAATTTTATATATATATATATTAGTTGGCCAATTAATTTCTTTCTATCTATTTATAGTAGAGACGGGGTCTCGCTCTTGCTCACGCTGGTTTTGAACTCCTGACCTCAAGCCATCCGCCCACCTCGGCCTCCCAGAGTGCTAGGATTACACGTGTGAGCCACCGTGCCCGGCCCTGAAAAACACTTTTTACTTCCTTACGGGTGATATTCCCCACCCTACCCCACTTGAGAATGGCCCACACGGAGATAGTGCACCTGCTGGGCGCCCACCTGCGCCCGAGACTGTGTTGTGAGGCTCTTGGTGTTTGCACCATCTGGTGGTGAGAAATGGTATCTCGTGTGTGTGTGTGTGTGTGTGTGTGTGTGTGTGTGTGTGTGTGTGTCACAGCTTGAGCGATAACTGGCATGCAGTAGACTGCATATATTTAAAGTGTGCAGTGAGATGAAACACAGCAATTGTGGGCTTCTGTGGCGCCATCACCACAATCAGGATAAGGAGCATATTGACCGCTTCCTACGGCGCCCTTGCGCCATTTGCAATCCCTCCCACCCTTCCCAAGCACTGCCACACTGGGCAGCCACTAGTCTGCTTTTTGTCACTGGAAATAGTTTGCACTTTCTAGAATTTTATATAAAGGGACCACACGCTAAAGCTCTCCTTTTTGTCGGGCTGCTTTCTCTCCGAGCAATTCGTTTGGGGCTCCTTCCCGCGGCTCCTCGCATCCACGGATGATCCCGCTGCGGGTCCGCACTGTGGGGCTGCACCCAGCTTGTGCCTCCACTCACCAGCTGTGGACATTTGGGTCGTTTGCAGTCTCTGGCTCTTACAGACGAAGCTGCTCTGAACTGGTGCTGTGAACAACTGCACCAACAGGTGCTGTGAACAGTCTTCGTGTGGACACGGGCACATCCACGCTTCGTGGAGTGACGGGGGGGGGTGCGTGTGGTGAGAAATGCCCGGTCTGCCTTCCCGCCCGGTGCGATGCATCCTCGCCGACATTTGGTGTAATCGGTCTTTCAATTCCAACTCCACATACGTGTACCGCACTGTGGCTGCGACGTGCATCAGTTCCCCAGCAACTAATTATGTCGACAGTTCTTCATGAACTTTTTGGTAATCCTTTCATCTTCCTGGTGAAGTGTCTGTGCAAAGCTTCTGCCCTTTTTTTTTTTTTTTTTTTTTTGAGACAGAGTCTCACTCTGTTGCCTGGCTAGAGTGCCGTGGCGTCAGCCCAGCTCACAGCAACCTCTAACTCCTGGGCTCAAGCGATCCTCCTGCCTCAGCCTCCCGAGTAGCTGGGACTACAGGCATGTGGCACCATGCCCGGCTAATTTTATATATATTAGTTAGCTAATTAATTTCTTTCTATTTTTAGTAGACATGGCGTCTTGCTCTTGCTCAGGCTGGTCTTGAATTTCTGATCTTGAGCAATCCTCCCACCTCGGCCTCCCAGAGTGCTAGGATTACAGGCGTGAGCCACCATGCCTGGCCACTTCTGGCTATTTTGTTTGTTTGTTTGTTTGTTTTTTCTTGCGACAGAGTCTCACTTTGTTGCACAGGCTAGAGTGAGTGCCGTGGCGTCAGCCTAGCTCACAGCAACCTCAAACTCCTGGGCTCAAGCGATCCTCCTGCATCAGCCTCCCAAGTAGCTGGGACTACAGGCATGCGCCACCATGCCCGGCTAATTTTTTTTTGTATATATATTAGTTGGCCAATTAATTTCTTTCTATTTATAGTAGAGACGGGGTCTCGCTCTTGCTCAGGCTGTTTTCAAACTCCTGACCTCAAGCGATCCACCCGCCTGGGACTCCCAGAGTGCTAGGATTACAGGCGTGAGCCACCTCGCCCGGCCACTTCTGGCCATTTTTTAAAGACCTTATTTTCTAGTGTAGATTTAGGTTCACAGCAAGACCGAGCAAAGGTACAGAGATTTCCCCGCATACTCCCCTCCCCCCCTGCCCCCTGCCATGCACGGCCTCCCCACTAGAAACGTCCCCCACCAGAGTGGGGGTTCACTACAACTGGGGAACCCACACAGATGCATCACCAGCCAGGGCCCACCGTGTGCGTCCGGGTTCATGCTTGGTGTTGGATGTTCTGTGGGTTTGGAGGAATGTAGGATGACATGTTCCCACCGTTACAGTGTCACATGGAGCACTGTTTATTGCCCTAAAGATCCCGCCCTCCCCTTAGCTCCACTGGCAGCCATGGACCCACATGGGGTCCCCACAGTTTCCTCTTTTCTGGAGTGTCTTATAGTTGCAATCATGGTGGGCGGCCTTTTTGGATTGGCTTCTGCACTTACCAACATGCGCTTAAGTGTCCGTCATGTCTCTTCATGTCTCGGTGACGATTTCCTTTCAGGGCTGAGCAACATTCCATCCTCTGGACTTGCCACGCTTCACCCATCCACCTGCGGAAAAGCAGCTCAGCTGCTGCCCAGCTTTGGCAGCCGTGGACAAGGCTCAGGGAGGGTTCTGCCAGGCTTGAGGATTTAAAGGCAGAGCAGAGCCTCAGGAGGTTGGCATTTCTGGGCGGCACAGGGGTGGCGCACTGGCAGGCGTCGGGGGGGCTCAGGGAGGGCTCTGCCCCGGTGGGGTGTCTGGGCGGCCAGGGCTGCAGGGGAGGGCTGGTCTCACTGGCTGCTCCCACAGAACGTGGGGAGGGCGGGCCTTGCTAGCTGGGGACCCTTGTCTGCTCCAGCTCCCCGCTGTGTCCTCACCTGGTCAGGCCCAGATGCCCCCAGGCGGGAGGGCGGAGCGGCCCATCGAGGTAGCTGCCAATGACTTCTCTGGCTCACCCCGCCCCAGGGAGGCCCAGGCGGAAGGTGGCCAAGCGGCTGGCACCCCGGGCGCGCGGAGGAGACGCGGAGCCATGGCCGAGCAGGTGTGGACGCTGGCCGGTGAGTGCCTGAGCCCAGCGGCCCTCGGACCCGCCGGGCAGGGCGCGGGCTGGAGCGGGTGGCCCTGCGCACGCCATGAGGGTCCCCGGCCTCTCCCCGCCCCGCTCCCACCCGCCTTCCCCTTTCCCACGGGTGTCCACGGCGCGGGCGGAGAGAACGACTCCACGCGCAGACCAGACATATGAAGGGAAAAGGTTGTCTTTGCCGAAGGAGAGAGGGACTGAGAGTGGGAAGGCAGGGCAGCAGGGAGACCGCGCCGCAGCCCGAGGACCGGGAAGGGGTGCGCCCCGGGCGAGCGGCTCCCCGATTTCAGGGGGACCAGGAGAAACAATAGCGGTGGCGCCAGCCGATAACAAAAGCGGCGGCCAGATGTCACAGTCCAGGAGCGGGTCCCGCGGGGAGGGACTGTCGCGGGTGTGGCTCTGCCTTGGAGGTGACGTTGGGGTGCAGCTCGGTCT
The DNA here is from genome assembly GCF_040939455.1 of Microcebus murinus. Taxonomy (NCBI): domain Eukaryota; kingdom Metazoa; phylum Chordata; class Mammalia; order Primates; family Cheirogaleidae; genus Microcebus; species Microcebus murinus. The sequence continues at coordinate 93,681,718 of NC_134115.1, read as the reverse complement.
CCGGTCTCCTGCTGTTTCTCAGGAACTCTGGAGAGCAGATTCCAAAGGAAAAAAAAAAGCTGCCATTTTAAAGAGATTTGCCTCTTTTTTTTTTTTTTTGAGACAGAGTCTCACTTTGTTGCCCAGGCTAGAGTGAGTGCCGTGGCGTCAGCCTAGCTCACAGCAACCTCCAAATCCTGGGCTCAAGCGGCCTCCCGAGTAGCTGGGACTACAGGCATGCGCCACCATGCCCGGCTAATTTTTTATATATATATCAGCTGGCCAATTAATTTCTTTCTATTTATAGTAGAGACGGGGTCTCGCTCTTGCTCAGGCTGGTTTCGAACTCCTGACCTCGAGCAATCCGCTCGCCTCGGCCTCCCAGAGTGCTGGGCATGAGCCACCGCGCCCGGCCTAGATTTGCCTCTTTTCCCCGCCCGTGCAGCTCTCTCCAGAGGTCGTGCGCAACGCAACTCGCGCGGGGCCTGCTGGCGGAGCCCCCGTGGGATCCACCTTACCTGTGCTGGGACTTTCGGATCGGGAGTTTCCCGGGGTCTCTCCGCGCCGGCCCGAGGAGCCCCCCGCCCCGAAAGCGGAGGCGCCCCGGATCGTGCGGCGGGCCAGGGCGGTGCGCCCGGCGCAGCAGGGGTGCGACCCGGGACGGAGAGCAGGGCTGAGGCGCGCAGAGCCGGAAACCGCGCCTTTGGTTAGAGCGCCGTTTGTGGACGGGGCGGGGGCCAATGTTGCGCTGGAGCCCGGCGGAAGATAAAGCGGACCGGGGCGGGCGGCCCTGGCCATGGGGGGGGGGGCGGTGGAAGGTTCAAGAAGGAGCGCGGGGTGGGGGTAAGTTGAGTCCTGCCCCCAGCCGCGCTGGCAGTCAGTCAGCGTTTGCAGGAGCGGGGACTGAGTCCGGTCTGTCAGGGCAGCCCTGGGGGTGAGCGTTGTTCTCACGCACCTGCGGGAAACAGGTGCGGAGAGAGCCCCGCTGGCCTCCGTGCACTACTCGATGATTTTCAGTGGATCTGCAGAGTTGTGGAGTTGATTTTAGAACTTGTCTGTCACCCCCCCGCCCCCCGAAATCCCCTGGTCCCCCTTGCAGTCCGCTCCTTGTTCCCAGCCCGGCCTTAGCGACCACTTTCTGTCTCTACAGCTTTGCCCTCCGGGACATTTCGTATAAATGGAGTCCTGTCATATGTGGTCTTTTGCATCTGATTTTCTTTTCTTTTTTCTTTTTTTTTTAATTTCAGCAATTATGGGGGTACAAATGTTAACATATAATGCCCTTACCCCATCTCCCCCCTCCAGTAAGAGCTTCAAGCATGACCGTCCCCTAGACGGTGCACATCTCACTCATTATGTATGTATATACCCATCCCCTCCTCCCCGCTCCCACCTGCCTGACACCCAATAAATGTTACTCCTATATGTCCACTTAGCTGTTGATCAGTTAACACCAATTTGCTGGTGAGTCCATGTGGTGCTTATTTTTCCATTCTTGGGATACTTCGCTTAGTAGAATGGGCTCCAGCTCTATCCAGGAAAACACAAGAGATGCTAGATCACCATTGTTTCTTAGAGCTGAATAACACTCCATGGTATACATATACCACATTTTATTAATCCACTAATGTATTCATGGCACTTGGGTTGTTTCAACAACTTTACAATTGTGAATTGTGCTGCTATAAACATTCGAGTGCAGGTGTCTTTTTTGTAGAGTGTCATTTGATCTTTTGGGTAGATGCCCAGTAGTGGGATTGCTGGATCAAATGATAGATCCACCTGTATCGCTTTAAGGTATCTCCATATTACTTTCCTCAGAGGTTGAACTAGTTTGCAGCCCCATGCATCTGATTTTCTGTAGAATGGTGTAGAATAACATGTTCGAGGTTCATCCGTGTTGTAGCATGCATCAGGATCCCATTCCTTTTTATTGATGAATAATATTCCACTGTGTAGAGAGACCACATTTTGTCTATGCACTCGTCAATGGACGTATGTTTGCGGTTGCTTCCATTTATTAACTGTTTTGATCAAGGCTGCTATGAATATTTGCGTAACTGGTCTCTGTGGGCACATATATTTTCATTTGCTTTGAGTAGATACCTGGCAGTGGAAGTGCCAGATCCTATGGTAAATTTGTGTTTAACATTTTAAGAAATGAGCAAACTGTTTTCCAAAGTGGCTACACCAGGGGTGGGGAACCCTCTCATGTCGGAAGCTGCATTAAGTTAGCTGTAATCAAATAAGGCTGCATTCAAGGAACTTTAATTGGAAGTACTTAAAATGCACATTAATTTGTAAGAATCTCCTATGGGCGAATAATTTCAAAACGTGAAAACTATTTGTGAATTTTAAAGTTAACTAACCTTTAATGATTTAGCTGTGTCTGCTTTTTGTTGGAAAGCATTTGGATATTTGGTTGCAGCGTGGAGGTCTGGGGTGTCAGCTGGACCTCCAGATGGGTGTCTGTCATTCAGCGACCTTGATCATTTTTTTTTTTTTTATCAGACAGAGTCTGGCTGTGTTGCCAGGGTGAGAGTGAGTGCCGTGGCGTCAGCCTAGCTCACAGCAAACTCAAACTCCTGGACTCAAGTTATCTTCTTGCCTCAGCCTACCGAGTAGCCGGGACTACAGGCATGCGCCACCATGCCTGGCTAATTTTTTCTATATATTTTTAGTTGGCCAATTAATTTCCTTCTATTTATAGTAGAGATGGGGTCTGGCTCTTGCTCAAGCTGGTTTTGAACTCCTGACCTTGAGTGATCCTCCTGCCTTGGCCTCTCAGAGTGCTAGGATTATAGGCGTGAGCTACCGCACCTGGCCTCCAACTATTATTATTGAATTGACAATTTCTCCCTTCAAGTCTATGAATTTTTGCTTCTCGTATTTTGGGGCTAGGTTGTTAGGTGTGTATATATTTATATTTATACTTTAAATATCTTCCTTATGTATTAACTTAATTATTATTATTATTATTTGCTTTTACTTAAATTGCAAGTTTTATTTCTTCCAATACCAGCAATAGCACAGAAGCCCCATAATATCCATCCCAAACTGGTTTCTAGTAGGCTAGGATTGTGGGGACCCTTGTCAAAACAAGGATACAAAGACTGGGCACGGCACGGCCTGGTGGCTCACGCCTGTAATCCTAGCACTCTGGGAGGCCGAGGCGGGCGGTTTGCTCCAGGTCAGGGGTTTGAAACCAGCGTGAGCAAGAGCGAGACCCTGTGTCTACTATAAATAGAAAGAAATTAATTGGCCAACTAATAGATATAGAAAAAATTAGCCAGGCACAGTGGTGCATGCCTGTAGTCCCAGCTACTCAGGAGGCTGAGGCAGCAGGATTGCTTGAGCCCAGGAGATTGAGATTGCTGTGAACTAGGCTGATGCCACAGCACTCACTCTAGCCTGGGCAACAAAGTGAGACTCTGTCTCAAAAAAAAAAAAAAAAAAAAAAGACTGGGCACAAACACTGGGCACAAATGCGTCTGTCTGCCAAACGGAAGTAAACAGTGCACTGGCCCAAATGCTTTATGAGTCCGTTTGATTTTGCAATGCAATTTGCATCCTTGAAACTGCCAGTCTGGAGGGGCGTCATTATTATTTTTTAGAGACAGGGTCTTGCTCTGTCACCTAGGCTGGAGTGCAGTGGCATGATCATAGCCCACTGTGGCCTTGAACTACTGGGCTCCAGCGATCCTCCCGCCACAGCCTCCTGAGTAGCTGGGACTACAGGCATGCACCACCATGCCCGGCTAATTTTTTGTTTATATATCTTTTTATTTGGTCACTTAATTTCTTTCTATTTTTAGTAGAGACAGTGTCTCTCGCTAAGGCTGTTTTCGAACTCCTTACCTCAAGCAATCCACCCGCCTCGGTCTCCCAGAGTGCTAGGATTACAGGCGTGAGCCACCACGCCATTCAGTGCAAGTTTTTATTAGGGTGGACATAGGGACCAGGGGGATAAATGCAGAGTCCCAGAAAGAGACCCGCACATCTACGGTCAGTGGATTTTTTATAGTCAATGGATTTTGATACAGGTGCTAAGGTGATGTGTTGGGGCAAGGGAAGTATTTTCAATTCAAATGGCCGAAACTCCTGGATGTCCATTAAGAAAACTTTAATCTTTCATACCACATACAGAAATGATGAAAATTTCTGAAGAATATAGGAGAAAATATCCATTAACATAGGGTAGACAAAAACTTACTAGATGAGGAAAAAAAAAGCTCAAACCACAAAAAGTGATAAACCAGTCTCTATCAAAATTAACATTTCTCCTCAAAAGAAAACAACTTAAGAAATAATGAATAGATGAGCCACAGACTGGGAGAAAATGTCTATAATATTAATACATATATCTGGTAAAGGACTTGTGTCCAGAATATGTAAATGAATCCTACAGCTCAATAATGAAAAGAGAAACAACTTAAATAAAATGATGGTAAGATGATGTCTAGTCCAGGTGAAAAAAAAATAAAACAAAAATGAGCAAAGGTTTTCAACAGACACTTACCACAAAACAAATGAATGGGCCGGGCACGGTGGCTCACGCCTGTAATCCCAGCGCTCTGGGAGGCTGAGGCGGGAGGATCGGTCAAGGTCAGGAGTTTGAGACCAGCCTGACTAAGAGCGAGACCCCCGTCTCTACTGAAAATGGAAAGAAATGAATTGGCCAACTAAAAATATATACAAAAAATTAGCCGGGCATGGTGGCGCACGCCTGTAGTCCCAGCTACTCGGGAGGCTGAGGCAGGAGGATTGCCTGAGCCCAGGACTTGGAGGTTGCTGTGAGCTAGGCTGATGCCACGGCACTCACTCTAGCCGAGAGCAACAAAGCGAGACTCTGTCTCAAAATAAAATAGGAGGCCGGGCGCTGTGGCTCACGCCTGTAATCCTAGCTCTTGGGAGGCCGAGGCGGGCGGATTGCTCAAGGTCAGGAGTTCAAAACCAGCCTGAGCAAGAGCGAGACCCCGTCTCTACTATAAATAGAAAGAAATTAATTGGCCAACTGATATATATATAAAAAATTAGCCGGGCATGGTGGCGCATGCCTGTAGTCCCAGCTACTCGGGAGGCTGAGGCAGAAGGATCACTCAAGCCCAGGAGTTTGAGGTTGCTGTGAGCTAGGCTGACGCCACGGCACTCACTCTAGCCTGGACAACAAAGTGAGACTCTGTCTCAAAAAAAAAAAAAATAAAATAAAATAAAATAAAATAAGATAAGATAAAATAAAATAAACCGAATGCCTGTAAGTGCATGAGTCATCAGCTGCAGTGAGACCCCCGCACATCGCTGGAATGGCCAAAACGCAAAAGACAGACGACCAGGTGTGGGGAGAACTTGCTGTGACTGCAGTTCCCCGTGAGTTGCTGGTAGAAATAGAAAATGCTACAATCACTTTGGAAAGCAATTTGGCACTTTCTTCCAAAGGTAAACATATACCTAGCATATGACTCACCCTTTTCACTCCCCGGTCTTTACTCAAGAGAAATAAAAACCTATGTCCACACAGATACCTGCACATACTGTCTGCATCTGTAGTCGCCCCAAACAGGAACGAAACCAAAGTGTCTGTCAACAGGTGACAGGATAAACAGTTGTGGCTTATTAACAATGCCATGCTACTCAGCAATAAAAAGCATGAGCAGGCCGGGCGCTGTGGCTCACGCCTGTAATCCTAGCTCTTGGGAGGCCGAGGCGGGCGGATTGCTCAAGGTCAGGAGTTCAAAACCAGCCTGAGCAAGAGTGAGACCCCGTCTCTACTATAAATACAAAGAAATTAATTGGCCAACTGATATATATATAAAAAATTAGCCGGGCATGGTGGCGCATGCCTGTAGTCCCGGCTACCCGGGAGGCTGAGGCAGAAGGATCACTCGAGCCCAGGAGTTTGAGGTTGCTGTGAGCTAGGCTGACGCCACGGCACTCACTCTAGCCTGGGCAACAAAGTGAGACTCTGTCTCAAAAAAAAAAAAAAAAAAAAAAAAAGCATGAGCAATTTGACACGTACAACAACATAGATTAAAAATACCACTTCATGCAAATGCAGCCAGCCATAAAAGGACATGTGTCATATGAGTGTATTTGCACCAAATGCTAAGCAGGCAGATCAGCGGTTGCCGGGCATGAGGGAACTTCATGGGGTGAGGGACCTGTGTATCTTGTTTGGGGTGGTGGTCATGTGTGTATACACTGTGTTCAAAGCTCAGCAAACTGTATACCTAAAATGGGTGCATTTTATTGGATGTAAATTATACCTCCGATGAAGTTGATTTAAAAAGTTCTCAAAAGTGGAACAATTTCTTCCAAATTGAAGGAAAATTATTTCCGCTTATATTTCCCTACAACCAAACTATCAACTACAAAAATGGAAAAGAATAATTTTAAGACTTGTAAATTTCAAATTTTACGTCCCGCGTTCTTTTGTTTCAGGAAGCTATAAGTGGTAAATAGTTCCATGGTCATAGGATTTAGAAACGTTGGAGGTAAAGGCGGGGCAGGGTGGCTCACGCCTGTAATCCCAGCACTCTGGGAGGCCAAGGTGGGAGCAGCCTGAGCAAGATGGAGACCCCGTCTCTACTAAAAACAAACAAAAATTAGCCAGGCATGGTGGCATGAGCCTGGAGTCCCAGTTACTTGGGAGGCCAAGGCAGGAGGATCCCCTGAGCCCAGGAATTTGAGGTTTATGGCTGCAGTGAGCTGTGGTGACACCACTGCACTCTAGTGTGTGTGTGGCGGGGAGAACAGAGGTAGACTCTGTCTCAAAAAAAAACCAAAGAAACGCAGTGATCTCCTGGTGCTCCTTCCAGCGGGGTTCATTTCGGCCTCCTGTGGGAAGAGGGTGCTTAGTGGGAAGAGGTCACCGGGAGGCCGGGTGACTCTGAGGGTCTACGGGAGCAAGGGGGGGTGAGCAGGGAGGAGCAGACGGTCGGCCCTCCTCCTGGAGCCGGGCTTGCAGAGGCTGGGGCTGTGTCCGGCATTGCCTGCGGGGCGGGCGCGGGCCGTATATGACAAGACACAGGCGAGGGGCAAGCGGGCGGGTGAGGGGCAGGGGAGCCATCAGATTTCCTGCTGCTGCTTTCCAGGAAAACCAAACTGCCGCCTGCTCCGTCCCTCGATCTTGCTCCTGATGGCGCTGGTCCTCGTCCTCCTTGGGTAAGAGACGCCTGACCGTCACTCACGCTCCGCCTGGGCAGCGGGCTCGTGTCCCCCACCCTGCACAGATGAGGGACCTGGGGCTGGGAGGGCGAGTCACTCGCCACCCCTGCGTGGCCGGGAGAGGGGCGGGCCAGCCCGGGCCCTGAGCTGTGGGCCCCCAGAGGCAGCAGGTCCTAAACCAGAGGGGGTCACGGGCCAGCTCTGCGGGGTGTCCGTGGACACGGCCAGGGGACAGTCCCTGGGGGGCTGGGGGCTGCACTGGCTGCACACAGGGCTCCTCGGCAGCTGCCGCAGGTGCTCGCATGCAGAGCACTGTCGCCACGGAGCCCCTCCTGGCTGGGGCGTGTGAGTGTCCTGGGCTGTGCAGAGGAGGTGCTGGCCGTGCGGAGGGAGGGAGGGACAGCGGGCTCGCTGCTGTGTCCTCAGTGGCTGCCTGGGGCGCACTCCCTTCCGCCAGCTACGGGATCCTGAGCCCCGGAGGAGGCCGCATGCTGGGGAGCCTGGGAGCCGGGTGAGTAGGGCCGAAGGAGGGGAGGGGCCCTCTGTGCTGGCATCGGGTGGGGTAGCGGCTCTGGGGGCTTCTGCCCGTCCCAGGCCTCAGGTCCGGGCCACACTGGCTGTGCCCAGGCCCGCCCGCTCCACCTGTCAGCAGGTTCCAGGTCCCTGGGCTGCGTCTGTCCCACCTGCCCTGGTCCGGCCGCCCTCCTCTCCACCTGCCCCACCCCCACTCACTTCACACGAGGTAGAATGATCTTTCCGGAACATACCTTTGGACACCCTCCGTGGTCTGGTCCTCCGTGGTCTGGTCCTCCGTGGTCTGGTCCCCACGCCCCCTCGCCAGAGGCAGACTCCAGCCTCCGCGGGTCCCTGCCCTCTGCTGGGACAACTCCTGTCAGTCCCACGTGTCAGAACATGGTCTCCCCATCGTGATGGGGGCGTCACCACACTTGCCACTGTCCCTCCCTGGGGTGCGGCCTCCTGTCTTCGCTGACTGGGCGCAGCTGGGCATTTCTCCCTGGGCCTCCGGCAGTCTCAGGTAGACGGCGGCTGGAGTTGAGTCACCACGCAGACCCCACGTTTCTGGCGGTGCGTGCTGGTTCTCCACCGAGACACCCACCCGGGCTCTGCATGTGGCCTGGACTTCTGCTCGCTCCGCTGGCACTTTCAAGACCAGCGACCCAGGAGAGACGGGACGGGAGTCGCATTGCCTTAGAGAACCTGGATTCAGAAGTCTCCCATCAGCACTTGTGCCACGTTCTATTTCTTAGAAGGATCGAAAATCAGAACCCACCTCTTTTTCTTTTTTTTTTTGAGACAGAGTCTCATTTTGTTGCTAAGCTAGAGTAAGTGCCGTGGCGTCAGCCTCGATCACAGCAACCTCCCACTCCTGGGTTCAAGCGATCCTCCTGCCTCAGCCTCCCAGGTAGCTGGGACTACAAGCATGCGCCACCATGCCCGGCTAATTTTTTCTATATATACTAGTTGGCCAATTAATTTCTTTTTATTTATAGTAGAGACAGGGTCTCGCTCTTGCTCAGGCAGTTTACGAACTTCTGACCTCGAGCAATCTGCCCGCCTCCGCCTCCCAGAGTGCTAGGATGACAGGCGTGAGCCACTGTGCCCAGCCCAGAACCTACCTCTTGATAGGAGGCGGCCTCAGGATTTGCACACGTGTTCTGGGACCTCCACGCTGCCCAGGCTCAGCTGCGGGCAGACCGTGGCCTGCAGCGTCTGACGGTGCAGCCCTGGCCAGCGCCCCCGGGACAGCTCGCTGTACCTGTCACAGGCGGGTCCCCTCCACACCTCAGGCCACCACTGCGCACCTGTCCCTTCTGCCAGGACCCCCACCTGTGTCCTGAATTCTGCCCCTGGAATAAACCCCATCTCCTGTGTTCTCATCCCATAGCACGGCTGTCAGAGAACCCGACAGGCTGCAAGTGGTCACGCTGTCCAGGTACAGTGTCTTCGCTGGTGTCTGTGCGCGTGTGGGCGGGGGTGCGTGGGGGCCGGCACGCGTCCTCTTTCCCCCCACGGAGAATGGCTGCTCCTTTCCCAGTCTCCGCTCTGACTTTTTTTCAGTGGCGTTAAGCACATCATGTTCTGCAACCATCACCACCCGTCCATCTCCAGAACTTTCCATCTTACGAAATGGAACTCCGTCCCCATGAAACACCAACTCCTCTACCCCCTCCCCCACCCCTACCCCTCCCCCTGCCCCTGGCACCTGCTGTTCTGTGGGCTGGTGCCCAGTGTGGCTGCGCTGGCTGCCTGGTGCCCGTGGGATTGCACAGTCTAGTGACCGACTGCAGGCACTGATCTTAGCGTGCTCACAGCTCGTCCATGTGTAGCCTGTGTCAGAATGTCCTTCCTTTTTAACCACTTTGGTACCAGCGTCGACTGTAGTCGACAGCCACAGGTGAACGCCCACGTCAACTTTAGCGACAGCCGTGCTTGGCGCCACCGCTGGGGCCGGCCCTGTGACAGCAGAGAGGCGGGGTTGCCCTCCCGCTTCCCGGACGGGAAGGCTGGGCCCTGCGGTCACCAGCCGTGGGGGCAGAGCAGCTGCAGGCTCAGGTGGACGGTCCCTGAGGGCTTTCCCTGGGAGGGACGGGGACAGCGCCCACGCCCCGCCTCCTCTCCCCGTCAGTGAGTTAAAACATGACCGACCGGGAGGCCGTCCCCAGCCTGGAGCCCAGTGGAGGGCCGTGCGCCCGAGGTCACTGGGCTCCCTGGCGGTTTGCAAGTCCCCGGGGAGGACGGACGGGGGCTGACACAGGGCTGGGGCCCACGGGACCTTCACCAAACCCACGCCCGCGTTCTGTGCTCGCAGGAAGGCCTACCCGCAGCCGAAGGCGCTGACGCCCCCGTGAGTGAACTTCCTGACGCTGGGGACGACGCTCACAGCCGTGTCCTCGGTCTCGGTCCCCGTCCAGCTCGCTCTGCTGGGCCTTTGCTCTGAGGTTTCTGGGTCTGGCCTGGGAGGCCCCCACGGCACTGCCTCTCCTGTCCTGCCCCTTGACCCGCGAGCCTCCCTTCTCGCCTTGTGGCCCAGCGGGGTCTATTGTCCGGGAAAAGGCTGGACATGACCAGCCCGGCTGCCGGCTGGACCTGTTTCCCAGCAAATAGTGCCAGTCCTTCTCGCAGGGGTGTCGGAGGCCCTGGGTGGGGTGGCCGAGCGCCAGGGTCAGCATGGGTGGCCCCTGTCTCTCCCTGTGCAGTCGGACAGACGTCCTGGTCCTGACCCCCTGGCTGGCTCCCATCGTCTGGGAGGGGACGTTCAACAGTGACATCCTCAATGTGCAGTTCCAGCTCCAGAACACCACCGTTGGATTAACTGTGTTTGCCATCAAAAAGTAAGTAGGCGAGCGCTCGGGCCGCCAGAGTCCGTCCCTGTGTTCAGGAGAGAAAGGGGCGCCAGCCTCGCCCGCCCGCAGGGTAGACAGTAAAGGTCCTCGGCTGGGCATCCTACTGAGCTCTCCCCGGCTCACCGGGTGACCAAGCCCTTCCCTGGAGCTGCTGTCGCCGCCGCTGGCACCTCTAGCGCTGTGCGCCCCTGTGTACCTGTGGCCACCCCCAGCTGGGCAGGCAGCAGCCACGCCCCACTCCATACCTGGCTCCAGGTGGGTCCCTTTCACTGAGCAGCGATGGCAGGAGGGGGACACCTGTGTGCTCTCCTTGACCCTATGGCCACAGGATGCTGGCAGAGCTGTGGCCTCACCTTTGTGCTCACATGCGGGGTGGGGGGCAGGGGAGGCAGAGCACCTGCCCCCAGACCCCCGGAGAGGTAGCTGACCGTGAGCCTGGGGACTCTGGGTCAGGCCGCCTCACAGGTAGCTGGCAGGGCAGCCACGGGTGCGCAGCCTGACTCTCGGAGCTGTGGGGAGCCAGGCCAGAGACATGGCTGCCCCGGGGACTGCTCTGGGGTGCGGAGGGAAGCCGAGCTTGCAGGTGGAAGGGGCCGCGTCCTTCCCCCCCAGGCTCTGCCTCCTGGGCCTTGGCAGCCCCGGCGACTGGTTCCCATTCGGGAGAGGAGAGCACCTGACTTGCCGGACCGGGAAGGGCCAGGGGGCAGCCCAGGAATTCCTATTCCAGTTCCTAGGGACAAAGGGCTGGAGAGCCCCAGGGGGCTCCGTCAGGACACCATCTCGCCATTGCATCTGGCCGTCTGTCTCCCCTCTGGGCCCCCAGCTGGTCCCCACGTCCCCAGCACCCTAGGAGAGAAGCAGCCCTGCCCAGTCGAGCCTCGAGCCGGCAGCCACATCCTCAGTGGCCACGACTGGGCTCACACCCATCATGCCCAGAGCTGGCGCTGAGTTCTCTCAGCCACTCTGCATCTGTGCCCCGAAGGCCACGGTGCCTGCACTGCCGTGGGGACGGATGTGCAGGGAGCTAGGCGGGGATAAGCAGCCACGGTGCCTGGGCTAGACTCTCTGCTGTTGGGGGGCACAGCACCCTTGCGGGACGGTGGGGGAGCCCCTGTCCCCATGGTGGAGGGCACACGGCCCTGGGAGGCCCCAAGGAGGGCCCAGCCATGGAGGCAGTTGGAGAAACTTCCTGAGGTCAGAGGAGACGCCTGCCCTGGGCCCAGAAGCTTTGACCCTTGGTTGGATTCAAGTTCTGAGGCCTGCACTGCCCGCCCTCCCCTCCCCTTCTCCTTTCTGGGGTCCCCACTGTGCCAGATCTGGTCCTGAGCCATGGAAGGGTCAGCAGTGACCCCCGACTTAAGACTATGAACACTTTACTAGGCACCTGCCGGCAAAGCACCTGAGGCCTCCCAGAGGAAGGTCCAGGGTGTAGAGACAGGTGTCGGGGCCGCGAGAGCCACTTACAGTGAGGGGGCAGGAGGCCGGGCCTGGCTGGGTCCAACCAGCTCTGCCCAGCGTCCCAAGGGAGCTGTGTGCCCAGGGGTTGTTCAGCGGGGGAGGATGGCGGGGGTGGGCCTTTGCCCCAGGAGGGGGCACATGCAGGGGGTCGCCCCCAGCCCAGCTCCAGCTCTGCTGCCTGCGGATCCCAGCGAGGTTCCAGGCTCCCAAGGCGCGGCTCTCCCGCCTCAGACGGGTGCGGGGTCCCTCGGGGGTCCCTCCGTCCCTGGGAGTAGAGGAGCAGGACGCGGGCGCGGGGCGCTGTGCACCTGCCGCTCTGGACCGGGCAGCAGAGACGCCGGGGGCGGGGCCTGGCCGGTGCGGGCGGCCTCCCCCAGCCCCGCCCCCGCCCGCCTCGCCCCGCAGGTACGTGGTCTTCCTGAAGCTGTTCCTGGAGACGGCGGAGAAGCACTTCATGGCGGGGCACCGCGTCATCTACTACGTGTTCACCGACCGGCCGGACGCGGTGCCGCGCGTGGCGCTCGGGCCGGGCCGGCGGCTGCAGGTGCTGCGCGCGCGGCCCTTCGCGCGCTGGCAGGACGTGTCCATGCAGCGCATGCAGATGCTCAGCGAGGCCGCTGAGCAGGGCTTCCTGCGCGAGGTGGACTACCTGGTGTGCGCCGACGTGGACATGCAGTTCCACGACCACGTGGGCGTGGAGATCCTGTCGCCGCTCTTCGGCACCCTGCACCCCGGCTTCTACGGGCGTCCCCGCGAAGCCTTCACCTACGAGCGCCGGCCGCAGTCCCAGGCCCACATCCCCTGGGACGAGGGCGACTTTTACTACTCGGGCGCCTTCTTCGGGGGGTCGGTGCCCGAGGTGCAGCGGCTCACCAAGGCCTGCCACCAGGCCATGCTGGCCGACCGCGCCAACGGCATCGAGGCGGTGTGGCAGGACGAGAGCCACCTGAACAAGTACCTGCTGTACCACAAGCCCACCAAGGTGCTGTCCCCCGAGTACATGTGGGACCAGCAGCTGCTGGGCTGGCCCTCGGTCCTGCGGAAGCTGAGGTTCGTGGCGGTGTCCAAGAACCACCCGGAGATCCGGAAGTCTGAATCTGGGGGCCAGCCTGCCGGCTCTCGGGAGGGCTCCCCGGAGGGCGCAGGACGGGCTGGCCGGGCCGTGGGAAACTAGAACAGGTTTCAGGGGAAAGGATCCAACTCTGCTCCCTTTTTCTTTCCTGCTGGGAGAAATCGCTGAAGCCTAACCCCCAGCCCACCCTCCAATTCAGGCCGACAAGACATAGCACCACACCCCAGAGACCACAGACACAGGCAGATACAGGCACAGACACGCACGCACACACACACACACACACACTCACTCACTCACTCACTCTTAAGCTGCCCCAGTTCAGGGCCTTGGGCTTCAGTTCCCTGCAGGTCCTGCGTGTCCCAAGGCAACCCCAGCTCGGATGGGGCCAGGGGTCTCAGCCCCTCCCGACAGAGGCAGAAGTCTCCTCCAGAGTCAGGAAGGAGCCCCCAGGACACACAGTCTCGGGGGGCCTGCGTTCCAAGATGCCGGGGCACGTCTTGAGCTTTAGGCTTTGGGCAAAATACCTTCACCTTCTTGAAGGCTCCCATCCGTACCCTACCAGCCACCTGCTCCCCTCAGGGTTCCCCTAGCCTGGCTCAGCTCAGGACGGCCTCGAGCCTGACCCCTGGTGTTCCAGCCAGACACCCTGGTCCTCCGTGACTCCCCTGCAAGGCCCATCGGAAAGCTGCCCGCAAGCGCTGCCCGCTGTGCCTGCCCAGACGTTCTTGATCAGCCTCATTTCTACCAGCCTGGCCCAGGCCAGCGCCGGTTTTGCCCGGACGGTGGGACCAGCCTCCCCTGGTCGCCCTGCTTGCATGCTGGGCCCCCCAGTCCATGCATCCTCTTCAGCGGGAGGGGTCCTGTGAATGCCCCTCTGCTGGGATCCCTGTGGGGGACCCCAGGCCCCCTGGAGGAAAAGTGTTTCCAGTGGCCCCTCCCACTTCCAGTCCTCATTCCCCCTCAGGGATGGACCGTGGTTGGACGGGGCTGAAAGCTCAGACTCTAGGGGCTCTTTAAGGGAAAGAATAAAACATTAGCTATAATCCTAGCACTTTGGGAGGCGGAGCAAGAGCAAGACCCTTGTGTGGATCCCTGTAACCACCCTGCAATCAGGTTCAGGCTGTCCCTGCACAGAAGCCTCCCGAGCTGCTCCAGGTGTCATCACACCGCCCTCCCGCCCCACATCTGTCCCTCTCTGGCTTTGCCCTTTTGAGAATGTTAGATAAGGCTGGGCACGGTAGCTCACACCTGTAATCCCAGCACTCTGGGAGGCCAAGGCAGGAGGATTGCTTGAGCTCAGGAGTTCGAGACTAGCCCGAGCAAGAGTGAGACCCCCATCTCTACTAAAAATAGAAAGAAATTAACCAAACAACTAAAAATAGAAAAAAATCAGCCTAGCTCACAGCAACCTCAATCTCCTGGGCTCAAGTGATCCTCCTGCCTCAGCCTCCCAAGTAACTTGGACTACAAGCATGCACCACCATGCCTGGCTAGTTTTTTGTATATATATTTTTAGTTGGTCAATTAATTTCTTTCTATTTTTAGTAGAGATGGTTTCGAACTCCTGACCTTGAGCAACCAACCATGGTGGTGCATGCCTGTAGTCCCAGCTACCCAGGAGGCTGAGGAAGGAGAATCTTGCTTGAGCCCAGGAGTTTGAGGTTGCTGTGAGCTAGGCTGACGCTACGGCACTCTAGCCTGGGCAACAGAGTGAGACTCTTGGCACCCCCCCCCCAAAAAAAATGTTATATAAATGGGGTCATGCAGTATGTGGACTCCTGCAATTGTGTGCATCAATACTTAATTCCTTCACATCACTGACCAGTGTTCCATGGTCTGCATGTGCCAGTTTGTTGACCGTTCAACTGTTAAAGGACACTGTCTACTGGTACAACTTCTACCCAGTGTTGTATTGGCAGTTTTAGTCTGGACGATAATGCAAGTAAAACAAAACACATCCAGACTGGGAAGGAAGAAATTTGCAGATGACATGATGTTATATATGGAAAACTCTAACTAATCCAGGAAGAATACCGTTTTCCAGGTCACATGAGTTAAGCAAAGTGAAACCAATCCAAATATCCATCCACTCATGAATAGATCAACAAAATGTGGTTTATCTATACAGTGAAATGTTTTGGGTTTTTTTTTTTTTGGAGACAGAGTCTCACTTTGTTGCCCAGGCTAGAGTGAGTGCCGTGGCATCAGCCTAGCTCACAGCAACCTCAATCTCCTGGGCTCAAGTGATCCTCCTGCCTCAACCTCCCGAGTAGCTGGGACTACAGGCATGCGCCACCATGCTCGGCTAATTTTTTGTATATATTTTTATTTGGTCAATTAATTTATTTCTAATTTTTAGTAGAGGGTCTCCCTCAGGCTGATTTTGAACTCCTGACCTCGAGCAATCCACCAGCCTCAGCCTCCCAGAGTGCTAGGATTACAGGCGTGAGCCACCTCGCCCAGCCTGGCCCAGCCATGAAATGTTGTTTAATCATAAAAGAAATGAGGCCAGGCACAGTGGCTCACACCTATAATCCCAAGATGTTGAGAGGCCAACACAGGAGGATCACTTGAAGCCAGGAGCTTATGACCAGCCTGGGCAACATAGTGAGACCCCATCTCTACAAAAAATAAGAAAAATTAGTGGGGCGCGGTGACTCACGCCTATAGTCTCAGCTACTCCAGAGGGTGAGGTGGGAGGGTTGCTTGAGCCCAAGAGTCAAAGGTAACAGTGAGCTATGATGACACCACTGCACTCCAGCCTGGGTGACAGAGCAAGACCCTGTCTCAAAAAAAAAAAAGAAAAGAAAAGAAAGAAAATGAGATGAGATATTGATACATGCTATAATGTGAATGAAACTTGGAAACATTATGCTAAGTGAAAAGAACCAGACACAAAGGCATCTATTGTATGATTCCACTTCTGGGAAATGTCCAGAGCCGGCAAATCCAGAGACAGAGGGCATATTTGTTGTTGCCCGGGGCTGGGCTTGGGGGCGCTGGGAGTGACTGCCTATGGGTCAGGGTTTCTTCTCCCTGATGGAGATGTTCTGGGACAGATGGTGGTGGTGGTGGTGGTTGTGTCAAACTGTGAGTATACTAAAAGCGACATCGACTTGCTGTTGGTAGAAAAAAAAAAAAAAAAAAGCGACATAGTTGTACACTTGATAATGGTTACACTGGTAAATTTATATTATGTGAATTTTATTTCTTTGAAAAATATAAGTGAACAATCAAGTCAAGTGATTCCTGTAACTTTATTATTTTTTTTCAAAATTGTTTTAGCCAGTCTAACTCCTTTGCCTTTCTGTGTAAATTTAAGAATGAGCTTGTTTATGTTGACATAAAATCTTGCTGGGATCCTGATAGGAATCGAGTTAAACCTCTAGATCAGTCTGGGGAGAACTGACATCAATGCGGGTGAGTCTTCCAGTCCGTGAACATGGTCCTCGCCTCCATTCATTTGGAGCTTTGGTTTTTTTAATAAGCATTTTGTAGTTTTAGCATACAAACCCTGTACGTTTTATTAGATTTATTCCTGTCTTTCATTTTCAAAAGCAATTATAAATGATATTGCATTTTTATTTTTATTTATTTATTTTTAATTTTTTTGTTATCTTTTTTACTTTATTTTCTTTGGTGGCAAAAACAATTCAAAGTGGGGAAGATGCATTTTTAATTTGGTATCCACATGTTCATTTTTATTATATAGAAAATACAAGCCGAGTGTGGTGGCTCACGCCTTGTAATCCTAGCACTCTGGGAGGCCAAGGAGAGCGGATCGCTCAAGGTCAGGAGTGCTAAACCAGCCTGAGCAAGAGCGAGACCCCCGTCTCTACTAAAAATAGAAAGAAATTAATTGGCCAACTAAAAATATATATAGAAAAAATTAGCCGGGCATGGTGGTGCACGCCTGTAGTCCCAGCTACTCGTGAGGCTGAAGGATTGCTTGAGTTCAGGAGTTTGAGGTTGCTGTGAGCTAGCCTGGGCAAGAGAGCGAGACTCAGTCTCAAAAAAAAAAAAAAAAAAAAGAAAGAAAATATAATTTTTATGTTGATCTTAGGAAAATAAATAATTCAAAAATCTAAGCTGTTGGAATTCTAAATTATTTTAAGCCCTAAAGAAACGTGATTACAGGGCCAGGCATGGTGACATATGCCTGTAATCTCAATACCTGGAGAGTCCAAGGTGGGATGACTGCTTGAGGTCAGGAGTTTGAGACCAACCTGGACAGCACAGCGAGACCCTATCTCTACCAAAAATTTAAAAATTAGCCAGGCGCAGTGGAGCATGCTTGTGGTCCTGGCTACTCCAGAGGCTGAGGCAGCAAGATGGCTTCAGTCCAGGAGTTCCAGGCTGGCTGCAGTGAGCTGTCATTGTGCCACGCCCCCAGCTTGAGCAACAGAGTGAGGCCCTGTTTCAAAAAAAAAGAAAAGAAAGAAAGAAAAGAAAAGAAAAGAAAAGAAAAGAGAAGAGAAATGTGAGCCTGAGTAATGTGACAGGCAGCTGTAACCTTTGTTTCTTTTTTTGTTCTTTCTCTCTGTGTGCCTGTGAAATGCTGAAACTTCCAACTTCCCCTGTGGGAAAACGGCCACTGGTCTGCTTGTGGTTTGTGTTTTTCCCTGGCAGGTCCTCAATTTGGCTTGGTAAACCTCCACTGATTGGACAGTTTGGCCTGAGTCACTTATTTGGGTCAACAACCGGAGTTAGGTCGGAAGAGAGTAAGCCACGTTATAGCAGATGAATAAAAATTCGTTTAATAAGATGTTATCGTTTGGAAAGTGTGACTCACCAGGCCTCTTAGACAGTTATTTGAGCAAGAGGGAAAAAAAAGGTCAGACTGGAGCCAGCTCTGGTGCCAGCAGGGCAGGGCAGCCATACAGGGCCAACCCTGGGGCTGCAGTTGGAGGAGCTGCCTAGAGGAGCCTGGGAGCACTCCTCCGTAGACCACCGATGGGAAGATGTAGGGGACTGACACATATTTTCCTAGTTTAAGAATTAAAGTTAGTGAGTAATGTACTTGTTCTGCCCAGAGTGTTTGAAAGTAATCTGTTCCGGACAGGCTCCTTGTGATAAACAAGGCTGTTGCCTAGAGGCATAACAAAGGACCTGAGCTGCAAGTATGCAAGAGCTATCCTGCCCCACAGCATTGGGGCTCTGGAAGCCACATGATAAACATATTGTTCCTGTGATTGCTTTGTACACCCCATAAGAGGGCTGGTTAGTCAATGACGGGTAAGACCCCTCAAGGGAGGGGCGACCTAAGCCAGGCACAGCCACCGGGGTTCAGCCGAAGATCTTAGGGGGTCACCCTAAGCGAAGCTGGGGATGAGAAATGCCCCCTGTGGCTCGCCTTGCCCATCCTTGCTAATCTCGGTCCTTTATCTATGCCTAGTGCCTAGAGCAACCACCTTGAAATTCTGAGTCAGGGGATATCTGCTTCCGTAAGGCTACACATTCCAGAATTTATGGCTATCCCTGCCACGCCTGGGTGGTTACCTACAAGGAACTAACTTTAATCTTTTAGAGTATAAAAACAAAACTGACCCAGTATATTATTACTCAGTCAAACCTGTATGTGTGTGTGTCTGTATGTGTGTCCGGGTTTTTCTTTGTGTTCTACGTTTGTGTTTTGTGTTCTGTGTTCATCCTGTAAATGGGCCATGACAGGAAGACGCCCAGGGGGCTTGTGCGGGGGCTTCTTTCAGAGGCTGTGGGATGTTTCCTGAATTTGGAAAGGCACAGGGAAATCTGACCGCCCTGTTGGTGAACTTTGGTCCCCTGCAACTCGACCACCAGCTCCAACTGTGGCGTCAGCTCTACAGCCAGCGCCAGGTCCTTCTCCAGGTTGGCAGCAGAGCCTTCCTGGCCCTTGCCTGTGGTTGCAGATGTTCTCGAACCACACCGGGGTCCGCCTGCTGGCTCAGCACAGCACAGCCAGACACTGGGCTGAGAGGTGCAGGAGAAAGAGGCACGTCCTGTAGACTTTTCCTCCGGCGAAAGAAACAGAGAGGGAGAGAGAGGTGGGGGGGGGACAAGAAGTCACGTCCAGTTTGCAGGGGGTGGGAGCCTTTATACTGTTTGGGGCGGACTGGAGACTTTTGGCGGGAAAAGCTGGGGCGACCTTTGGTGGTCATTGAGAAATAGGAGGGGCTGGCGGTATTTTCAGAATCCAGGAACCGAAAAACGTTCTCATCTGGGTGGACATCCAGGTGTTGTTTGTGTTCAGTGGGCCGGCAGCCGTCCTTGGGGGGGGTCTGGTCTCGTGTAGCCTTTTCTTTTTGATCTAGGGAGGGGAGGGGGGCCGCCACCAGCCTTACACGGGACGTGGACGGAGCACTCAAGGCCCACTCCTGGATGGAGTCTTCAAGGGCAGGGGTACGCTTCAGGCTGGCACAACTGCAAATCAGTAACGTGGAGGAATATCCTCATGGTGGCGCCGCCGCCAGCGGGAATAGGGCCCGCTCCGGCCCGGTCGCCTGGACGGCTCCCGGAGGCCGCCAGGGGGCGCTGCCGCGGCGACCGGAGCGCGGCGCGGGTTGGCCCTCGCGGGCCGCCGTACGCGCTATAAAAGGCGCGGCGCGTCCTTGCACGTCCTCTGTGAACGGCGGCGGCGGCCATGAGGCGCGCGTCTCGGGCCCCGGGTTCTCCCGAGCCCCGCGGGGCGGGTCCTCCGGCCTCGCCTTTCGGGGCAGGCGTGGCCGCGCTCTCCCTGGCGCTGCTCGGCCCCGAGACCCGGACGGCGGCGGCGGCGCGCGCGGCCCGCAGGTAAGAGCGCGCTGGCGAGCGGAGGGGCTCGCCCGGGTCACCGCGGTCCCACCTGGCCGGCTCCGGCTCCGGCTGCGGCTGCGGGCGGCCCGCGGGGCTGGGAGGAGCAGGAGGAGGGTGTCGGTGTCTGCGGCGCCGCCGCCCACCTGCCTCCCCGCCGGGCCTGGGCTCGCGGTGCGGCAGGTCCGGACCCGCCCGGCTCTGAGCCGCAGGCTGGGGACGCGGGACGCCGAGGAGGAGCGGCCCTGTCCGAGGGTGGGAAGGCAGCTGCCCCGGCCGTTCACGTCGCGCCCGCTTTCGCCTGGGAATCTCCCGGAAGCCCGGCGAGGTGGTGGCACGGTGGGGGAGTCTGGTCATTGCAGAAGAGCGTCCTCCCCAAATGTATCCACGAGCCTTCCACAGCCGCCGCCTCTCTCGCTACCTGAGCCTTTGAGGAAGTCAAGTGTCTCTGGGTTTTTTCTTTAAAACGTCAGTTGTCACTCCTCATTGGGCTCGGTCCAAAAGTTAGGTGGTTTGTCTAGTGCAGGGGGTGTGAATGCTGCTGCTCGGCTGGTGGAAAGGGGGAACTGCTCGGTTGTCTCGGGCATTGCCTGGTTCCTTGATGTCCGCAGAGGTACAACAGCCAGTATCCTGTTGGGTTTCGTGCAGTGCCGGTGTATCGTAGCCTGCGTTTCCACACACACCTGCCAGATTAAGCAGGGAGTGAGGGGAGAGAAGAGAGTAAGGCGGGGTGGATTTTCCTGGAATGGCCCTTCTAGGCAGGAGTTTTCTGGTGGCTGGGACCCTTTGGTCTGTCTCCTGGGAGACCAGATGCAGCAAAATATACTGTAGTGCAACCCTCTTCTGTGATCTTGGCAAGATTTGTATGAAATGTTGGTTTCTTCCTTAGGGAGTTCGCTTACTGGCAGCTACACCCGTGAGGGATGCTGGGGTCTTGGGTAAGTTGACACGTCGGTTCTGGAACGGGTTCACCTTTCAAGTACAATCATCCCCTCCCATCTGACAGCCTACTTGACTGTAGGGACATCTTGGCCCTGCATCTGCATGGTAGGGAAGCTCCCTCTCCAGGGGAATAAACGTGAACTATTTCACCTTCAACACATGCTGCCCCTAGAGGCGTTGCAGATGTGGCTGCTGTGCTGCATTTGTGTCATTAGGTGGCGGAGAGAAGAGAGGCTATGTCTACGCTCAGCGTTCTGACCCATGGACGTCTGAATGATTATTAGTCCGACACTTAGCAATGCTCCAGCGCAGGGCTTTGTGCTGCTTCCCCTTGCTCTCATTTTGTGGACCTCGATCTATTAGTGCCTGGATAGTAGCTCTGGGAGAGCGTGGCCGTGTGGGTGCAGAAGGCAGGAGGGCTTCCTGGCCAACATGCTGGTCAGCCGGGTTTACGCAGCACCACTCAGTCCTCAGGAGAGCAGGCTGAGCACTTTCTAATCTTCACTTTTGGACATCAGGGGTCTGGGAGGGACAGTGGGAAGGTAGAAGGTGCCCTTAGCAGCAGCAGCCTTCATACGTCAGTTTTAAAAATTAGTAATAGGAAGAATAAAGGACAACACCTGATAGTTGATTCATTCTGTGCACCTTGTCAAAGGGGTAGTGTTTCCGAATCCTCTAGGAATACAAAGCACTAGGGAAGGGGCTGCTGGTGCTTGGTTCAGTTGATGGTAGCAGCTTGTACTGTCCTCTTGCATCTGTGCCAAGCAGTTTTGTTATTTGATACAGGTAGGAACATGACTGTCAACCTGTGAAGGTCGCCTTACCATGTGAGCATTGGCTAGAGTGACCGGTGGCCTCAAGGTAAGAGGAGAGGCGAAGGCTGCCCACTCTGGCCCTGGGCGGGAAGTGAGTGGCTGCCCTGCAGATGCTGCACTGGTCCTGCCAGCACCACAGGTGTGGCTGCTCTGCTGCACCTGTGACATCGGGGCAAAGAGAAAGTGGCTATTTCTACGCTCAGTGTTCCGAAACCAGTGAACACTAAGAATGGTTTGTAGCCTGACATTTCCTAGAACCACAGGGAGGTAGCATTTAGCTTTTGCTTTGGAACATGACCCCCTGGTTGCTCCACAAGGGGTGGTGGCATGTGCGGTGATGACAGTGCCGCACTTTCAGATATCGCGGGGAACCCAGGCGAGACCGCTGCACTTGGTTTTCATTTTCTTCATCTATGAAGTGGGGCCAGTTACCAGGATTAAATGAGACTGTGTGTGTTTAAAGCCCCTGGCACATGGCCACCTCTTGGTACAGTGAGACTAACCGGGAGAGGGTCTCATTCCTAGAATTCCCAGAGTATCCTCTCCTAGAGAGGACAGTTCTCCAGATCTGTCTGGGGAGGACTTGGGCAAGTGTGGCTAAGAACCTCAGGGGTGGTACAAACTGCCTGTGTCCTGGCCACCATTGACACTCCTTGGGTGGTCCCCAGACCCTATGCCCAGAGGAAGGGCCCTCGATGGTGGTTCAGGAGCTGCCTCACTCTGGTGTTGTCAGGAGCCTTGAGACAAGCAGGACAAGAGGAGACGTCTCTGGGTCCGTTATGGAACAGGAATGCCAGAGGGTCACAGTAGGGTATGGAACGGGAATGCCAGAGGTGCACAGCAGCATTCTTTCTGTTGGAGACCAAAGTCAGGGCCCTTTGGGGCCCACCAAAGGCCTGTAGATTAATGGTTTTTAACCAGAGTGATTTGTGTGCCCTTCCCAGGGTATGTGGCAATGTCCAGAGATACCTTATTACATCTTCATAAAATGGGTGGAAATGGGGGTGCTGTCTAGCGGGCAAAGGCCAAGGGTGCCGCTACACATCTTAAAGCAATGGTCCCCAACCTTTTTGGCACCAAGGGACCATTTTCATGAAAGACAGTTTTTCCACGGACTAGGCACGGTGGCGGGGAGATGGTTTGGGGATGATTCAAGTGCATTATGTTTATTGTGCACTTTATTTCCATTATATTACATTATAATATATAGTGAGGTAACTATACAACTCACCGTAGGTTGGGGCCCTGCTACAGTGCACAAACTGACCACACAACATAGAATTATGTGGCCCCTAAACCAACAGTGCTGGTATTGACAAACCTTCCTATAGGGTCACATAAGAATAAAAATATATAACTTTAAATACAATTTTGGGAATTCACAGTTGGGATTTCCTAGAGATCATTCAGTGAATCCGCGTTAAGAGCGAGCCTTGGTCTGCTTCATTGTCCTGTTCGTTTTTCAGATCTGGAGTCCAGGAGGGACGGAGGTGCAGCTGTGGGCTTTGCCGCCCTGGGACCAGGCACATGCAGCGTCTGAGGCCCGCCTGCACCAAGCCACACAGCTGCAGACTATATTCTGCTTTTGTTTCAAGGGTGGGCAGGCTGATGCTGGTCCGTCCTGCTGCCTGTGGCCTCAGCCCTGGGTGGGGCTACACCACGGCTGCCTGGGGGCACCTCGTGGGACCACCGCATGCAGAACAGACTTTGTATCACTTTAATCAACCCTTTTAAAGCCCCACCTCAAGGATCACTTGAGGCCAGCCTGAGCAACAAGACCTCCGCTCTACAAAAAATTTAAAAATTAGCCAGTGGCATGTGCCTGTAGTCCCAGCTCTCAGGAGGCTGAGACAGGAGGATCACTTTAACCCAGGAGTTTTAGGTTATGGTAAGCTATGATGCTGTTGTACTCCAGCCCGGGCAAGAGTGAAAAAAAAAAAAAAAGATTAGCATTAAGGATATGGGCCTTATGGGTTGGAATTTTAAGCAAGAGGTTTTAAAGTGAATGGAAAGATTTGATGCACTTCCAAGGAGAGTATTTCTGTGTTGGCAAAACTTGAGAATAAATTGGTCTTGAATTCACTGTATCTTGATTTGAACTTTCCTCCTGGGGGGAATTCCTGTGGGGAGCACGTGCAGGGGGCTGGGAAAAGCTGCAGTGCACTATCACCTGGCTGTTGCCTAGATAAGGAGTTTCAAAACTAATGGCTAATTTTTGTAAAATCTGTGTTGATACTAGAGTATCTTTGTCTGTTCGTGACCTTTACCATAAACCAAGCCATAATCCAGGCTTGGGGGGTCTCCTAGACACCCTCAACCACCTGACTGCTGAAACACTGCGAGGGGAGAGGCTGGGTGAGGGCTCTGGGACAGCAGAGGACTGGGGCGAGGTGCCCAGCTGCATGGACTGGTGGGCCACCACGCTGGGGCCTGTGAGCAGTGCCGCACATCACATAAAAGCTATTTATTTACAAGATTTCTTCAGAGTGACAAAGCCCATCTGGGCCCGGGCGGGTCCCCCTTGGGTCAGCTCCAGGCTCCTGCCCTCCGTGTTCAGCCTTTCCTCTGAGCTCAGAGGGTCCCATCTGTGGGCTGCTGGAATCCAGGGAGCCCTGATGCTGTGGGACGGTTCTGTGATGGGTTGCTTGAGGGAGGGGAGGAGAGGCAGCTGCCGGGCCGGCCCCCCAGGATGGCCAGGAGGCGAGCCGGTGGTGTTAGGAGTACTTGGTGTTGGAGATCTTCTTCCAGAGCAGTGTCTTGAGGTGGCTGAGCACCAGCGAGTGGTGGGCCTCCACCTGGCTGGCCAGTCCGCTCAGCGTGGTGCAGGTCCGCAGCTGCGAGCCCAGCTCCTCGCGGAGGTCGGCGGGGGCGCCAGGCAGCAGGTAGTCCCGCAGCAGCTCGCACACCTTGGCCAGGTTGGGCTGGATGAGGTCGCCCTTGCACTGCCTCATGAGCCTGTCGCAAGGGGCCCTGCAGTCGCGCCCGTAGGTGCAGTCCGAGCTGTGCTCGCAGCGGCGGCCCTGAAGGAAGCGGCGCACGGCAGCCTCCGGCGCCACCTGCTGCAGGTCGGCCATCTTGAAGTCGTAGGTGGCCGTGTAGCCCACGTTGGCCAGCGTGGTCTCACACATGTAGAAGGTTCCGTAGGAGCCGTGGAAGAGCTCCTCCACGAACTCCAGCAGGCCGATGGCGATCTTGGCCCGCCAGGGCCACGCGGGCCCCAGCCACTGCTGGAGGGCACTGTGCAGGGCGGGCGGCAGCAGCGGGCGCAGCAGGGGCGGCAGCGCGGCCACGTGCCAGGGCCCGTGCGGGATGCCCTCGGTGAGGTAGAGGTCCCCGCAGTAGCCCAGCAGCCGGGAGGCGTGCTCCTTCTCCTGCAGGGACAGCAGCAGCAGGAACTCGTTGCGCTGCAGCAGGGCCCACACGGACTTGGCTTCGGCCAGGGACACCCGGCTGTCCTTGTTGAAGTCAGCCATGAGCAGCACCTGGCCAACCAGCGCGGGCAGTGAGGGCAGGTCTCCCAGGTTCGCCTGCCGTTTGGGACCAAAAGGGAGACTTGGTCATCTTGGAGCCCTGGGAGCACGGCCTCCCCTGACCTGGTCCTGGCAAGGCGGCTGTGGGGAGACTGGCACATCTGCCAGGTTGGGGTCCCAGCCTGCAACCATGTAGCCGGAAGGGACAGCCAGCGACACGGGGGCCCCTGACCCTCCCTGGCCGGCGCTCCTGCTGCTGCCAGTCAGGCCTGCCTGATTCCCAGCTGCCTGGGGTGCTTGTGGGGACCTGGGGTGGTGAGCACCGGGGCACAGAGAGGCCTCCGAGCTTCTGGGGGTTAGACTCAGCCGAGGGCAGAGGCTGGCAGGTGCCTTCATCCCTGAGCCCTCGTTCCCCCTCCTGGCTGGTCCTCAGCTCCTGCCACGTGGACCTGCTAAGGGGCCTTGGCTCTGCCAGCCCGTCTGGCCCCCACCCACCCTGCAGAGGCTGCTTCCCTGGCCTGCACTGGGGGCGCACAGGTGCCAGGCTGCCCACCGCATGCATCCTGGGCACGGGCTCTGCAGCTGCAACAGACAGCCCGTCCGCCTCCCAGGAAAGCCGACTGACCTTGAGGAAGCTGAGAGTCATCTCCCGGAATTCCTTGATCGAGGTGCCCCGGGTGGGCTTGTCGAACAGCACCAGCTCCCGTCGGGGGGGCATGTCCGGCTGGGCCTTAGAGTCGAGGGCCTCCTCAATGCCACACTTGATGGTCACATCCTTGTCCCTCCAGAGCCCGCTGTACACCTGGACGGGACCACAGGGGTCCTCTGTGCCGATGTGCCCCTCCCGCCGCACGGGCAGCCTCAGCCCCAGGCCCACCCAGCCCTGCCCGCGGGCATACCTGCTGGCCCGGGGCCGATGACAGGCAGGTCCTCCACTCCACCTTGTGCAGCTCGCACAGGTCCTGGCAGATGGAGCCTGAGATGATGCCTTTGCGGTACTGGTCACACTGAGGAGACAGTGCCAGGGTGTGTCGAGGACGGGCTGGGTGGTCAGGCCCCCTGCCCCCACCGAGCCCCTCTCCACACCCACGATTCCTGGGAAGGAGGGAACCAACTGGCAAAGCAAGGTGGACATCGGTGGGAGGGTGGGCATCTAGGGTCCCATCACATCTGCCAGTCTGTCCCAGGACCCAGTGTGCCGGACGCTGCGGCTGCAGCCCTTTTCTCAGGGACTTCAAGCTGCTGGAGCTGGTAGCCCGGCAGCCTGGCGCCCACGGCAGGCCCTGAGCCACGCGGGGGCAGCACCGTGGCTGGTGGGGCGGCTGGATCACTGCAGCCCAGGGTTCCCCGCACCTCCACAGGCAGCGCCAGGCCCTGGCACGTACCATTGGCGGCTGCAGCATGAGCCTGTCTGCTGCAGGGTGGCCCCCACCCCCACCACGTCCCATTAGGAGGACACCACATCCTAATGGTCAAGCCCAGGCCGGTGGCCAGAGATAAGAGTTTAGGGACATGCACTCTGTTCCTTGTATGGATTGCACATCGCCCCCACTTCCTCCTGACTCCCCATTCCTGCCTTCTGGGACCCGGGCAGGCCCTTCCCTCCTGCCTCGTGGCGCCCTCCCTGCCCAGGGTCCTGGTGGTGCCCTGAATCGCTCCTGGGACACCAGGAGGAACACAGGGCAGCCCTTGCGCCAGAGCACGGCCAGTGTGAGCAGGTTTCCCCTGTGAGGGGCCCTGGTCGCGGGTGGGGCATTAGGCTGTCCCCCAGGTGAAGGAAGAGTCCTGGGAAAGGCACACGGTAGCACCACGCCCAGCGGGGTTAGGGGGCTGCCGGCGGCTCTGGAACTGGACAGCCCCTGGTGCCGGCTCCGCCCAGAGGCAGGGCTGCTTGGTTTCCACGCCCCCTTCCCCGCGGACTTGGTCCCTTCCTCCTTGTGCCCTGACATGCGGCACAGGCCCTGAGACGCTGTCCTACCCCAGGTGCGGTCAGGACAGGGCGCCCCTCGTGGAGGGGACGCTGCGAGGTGGTGACAGAGCCCACCTGCTGCCCCCAGCCTCGAGCTCCTCGCCCGTGCGGTGGGCGAGCACTCCCAAATCCTGGGGCGATAATGTGGCACGGGCGGGCTCAGAGCGCAGTGACTGCTATCATCAGTGCTGTTTGCCACCGTCAGCTCAGAGAACAGCACCCTGGGGCTGGACAATCACTCCCAGCCCTGTCCTCCCTGCCAGGCCCGCCCCAGCCCCCGTCAGCCAGACGAGCAGGGAGACACCCCTGGCAGTAATGAAATCAGACGGGGCCCTGCGGCCTCGAGTCCCAAGGGAAGGCGGGGAGCCGGGAGGTGACGGGGCGCCCATGGAGCCCAGCCCTTCCTCTCGGGGCCATGCTGGGTGAACTCCTGGATGCACACCGGTTGCCACGGAGCCGGGGCACTGTCGGCCAGGCTTGGAGGAAGGAGAGAGGGAGGGGTGTGCGGAATATCCCGCCATCCATGGTGGGGGAGGGCAAGGGCTGGGGACGAAAATGAGACTGAGCCAGCCAGAGGCCAAGGACTCAGCCACGTGAACCAGAAGGCAGTGCCCGTCCAGGGGCGGCGTGAAAGCCACAGCTCTTCAGACCAGACCAGGGACACTAAGAAAACCCCACACCTGTAGGCAGGCTCTCGGGGCCAGGGTTCTGCTCAGAGCCCCCCCAACACGTGTTAGGGGACTTATACTCTACGCCGAGAACCCCCACAGCGGCAGGGCCTGGGGGACAGGAGGCTGCTCCACACCCCGGAGTATGGCGGGTGCTGGCCACGTGGCCCACCACCGGCTGGGAGCCAGGGCTCCAGGGCCCACACCCACCTTCCCTGCACGTCACCAGGGCTGTGGGGGCTTCCTCAGGTGCTGAGGCTGCCCACCAGGTCCCCTCTCCCCCCAGCCCTGCTAGCGCCTGATCCATGACCCCTGGCACCGTCCCCACCCGTGTGAACGTGGACAGGCCTGGGAACCCGAGGTATCTGATGCCCATGTGAGGCAGGCAGGTGGTGGGAGGGGACATCCCCACGGCCCCTGGGTGGGCCTCTCTTGGTGGGCCTGGGCTTCAAGAGAGCCAGGCTTGGCAGTGACCTCTGGGAAGGCCCCGGTGAGCAGAAGGGCCAGCCAGCCCAGGACGCTGCAGCCTCCTCCTGTTTGGGGGGCACGTCCTTCTGCTCCCCGCAGCGGCCTGCTTGGCCTGGCACACAACACCGGTAGGTGTTGAGAACACACCTGCCGGTGCCCTAACCACCTGCTCTCTGCGCCCACAGGCCTGTGCCCAACCCTGGCCTCCTTGGTCCCCAGGCCTGGCCCCTCCGCCACTGCTGTCCTGCCCATGGTCCTGCACAAGATCTGTCACAGGGGCTCTGCACGCCCGGATCCCCACCCCCCTCCCCCATAGCCACCCTGTCAGACAGGGCTCTGCAGGGCCCAGGGCCGGGGAGCCAGGAGCGGTGGCCAGAGCAGGCCCGCCTGAGCCCCCCCGCAGCCCCCTCGACGCCCGAGGAGTTCCTGCTGCTACAGGGCAGCGCCCGGCCCCAGGTGGGGGGCGGCATCGGGACCTGGTCATCAGGGACCTGGTCATCAGCGTCTCAAGGGCTCTGGCTGCTGGCAGGCCAGGTAGGGCGGGGTCAAGATGGCCACGGCTGTGAGGCCACGTGGGTGGAGGTCCACCCGGCTCTGGGCACATCTGGGCTTTGCCAGGAGAATGGGGCTGTCACGCCCTCCCCCAGCCAGTCACACGGCACAGAGAGGAGCTCACACGCTCACACACCTGTGCTCATGCTTGCTCACACACGCACCTCCTCAGCTGCTGGGGGGACTTTAGCCCCATCTCCCTGGGGTGCAGGTTCTGGAAGGCCATGCTCTGCACCTGCTTCGGGGGGCCCCTGCCCCAGGAGGAGCCCCCGATGCCACCCAGGCAAGCACCAGTCTGCAGCAGTGAGAACAGCTGCCTGTCCTCATCCCCCTGCCGAGACGTCCTCCCTCCCAAACATCTCCGGAGTCTGCCCTGTCCCCAGCCACCGGCCCGTCCAAGCCGCCCATGCCCTTCTGGGCACCCACTGCAGCCACCACCTCCCCCCGCTAT
Source organism: Microcebus murinus (assembly GCF_040939455.1). Lineage (NCBI taxonomy): Eukaryota > Metazoa > Chordata > Mammalia > Primates > Cheirogaleidae > Microcebus > Microcebus murinus. The sequence goes on along the minus strand of NC_134115.1, from coordinate 93,652,574 downwards.
CTCCCCACTTGCCCCCCGCCCCCCAATCCTCCACCCTCTGCCAGGGGCTGCTCTGCAGAGCGCAACTTCCACCTTGAAACCCAAGTGGCCTCGCGGCCGTAGGCCTAAACTGGCGCCTCCAGGGCCCGGCCAGCATCTCACCCACACGCCGGGCGACACTTACGATGACCACCTGGCAGACGCGGCCGCGACACAGCTCTGAGTAGGATGAGTAGTGCAGGTAGAGCATCCAGCTGCCCGCGAAGACGCCCAGCCAAACCAGGAACACGGACTTGACCCTGAGGCCCGGGAGCCGCCCCTGCTGGGGGAAGGAGCCACTTGAGACAGTGCTGTCAGTGCCCTGCGTATGGGGTTTCTCTGACCCCCATTTCACAGATAAGGAGCCTCGGCACCCCTTGGCCACCGGCAGCCCCTCCGGCTTCCAGGCCATGTCCACCTCCGGCTCAGTGCCCCCCGTCTTGGGTCCCTCCCCAGCGTGCGGTCGACAGGCAGGGGTGGCACCTCCCAGACTTACATTTCCTGGACAGGTAAAAACACATTTCAAAATGAGGGGGGGTGGCCAGCGCTTTCTTTTGCTGAATAAAGATACGTCATAGAAACTCTCCTGTCTTGCTCGAATTTCCTAACGTTTTCACCTCTGCACCAGCTCCCATGAGCAACACCTGGCAGTTGGGGAGGGTCCACCCGCCACAAGCCCCCAAGTGACACTGCCCTTCCCGCTGCCGTGCGGATGGGGCTGCACACCAGAGCTCACAATGGCCGGCCGAGGGGCACAAGCAGCCCCAGCATCTGTGGGGGTGCAGGAAGTGTTCAGCCTCAGGGGAAGGAAATTTTGACACATGCTACAATTGGGGTGAACCCGCAGGGCATCATGGGGGTGACCTGGGCAGTCACCAGGGGACATATCGTGTCTGATTCCGCCTTTCTGAGGTCCCCAGAGGTGTCCATAGAGACAGGTAGAAGAAAGGTGGGGGATAGAGAGGGGCGGGGGAGGAGGACTCGGTGTTTCCTGGGGACAGAGCAGCAGGCTGGGAGGACGGAAAGTTCTCCAGGTGGCCGGCGGTGACGGCTGCGCAGCAGTGGGAATGTCTTTAATGACACTGAACTGTGCACACAAAAATAGTTAAAATGGTAAACGTCATGGGTATTTTAGCACAATTAAAAAAACATAAGGAGTCCCTGTCCCTCTGCCAGAGGCACCAACCCAGCTGTCTGGGGTGGCCTTGGAACTGTGCTCACAGAGGGCGCTGGGTCACTCCGCCTCAGCCCCTCTGCCTTGGTTTCCCCTGCTGGCAAGTGGAGTCACGGGTGTGAGGGTCCCAGAGTCCTGGCTGAGGTGCTGGGGGCACTGTCTCCCATCCAGCCCTCCCAGCCAGGTTTCCAGGGGTGACAGCAAGGGACAGCTGGGGATGACCTCCATCCCCGAAAGCCCTGCCCTAGCAACTGTAGCCCTCTTAGGGTGCTAGTGTCTAGGCACGGCCAGCAGAGGGGGCTGTGTTGCCAGGGGCACGGACATCCTCCACCCACAGCTGAGCGCAGGAAGGCACAGACTTGGGGGCCAGCCTCCCCCCAGAGGAGGCCCTGATGCTGGCGCCAAGCACCCCCGTGGCCTCCTGTCCACCTGCCACCAGGGAGAGGCTGACCACTGGGCCAAGCCATGTCCCCCTCCCAGGACCTTCTGGCCAGACACACGCCCCACAGCCCCAGGGCGGAGCCACAGTCAGGAGCAGAGGGCTCCAGCTCTGCTCAGTCCTGGGGAGCTCGGGGCTGGGGCAGGAGCCTCCTCCTCTGAGAAATGGGGCCGCCGCTCCCCACCGAGGACAAGGCCCAGCCTAGGCGGCTGGGGGGACCCCTTCCCCACCCCACTCCTGCTTCCTGGGCACCAGCTCCCTGGGCCGCCACCCCAGGAGGGGCCGGGCGGGAGGACTCCAGGGAGCTGAGGGAGGGGCACAGCTGGGCTGGAGACAGCCATGGCCCAGGTTGGGCCCCCGCACCCCCCCCCCAGGCCCACTTGTCCCTGGCACTGCATCTGTTTCCGTCTGATTTGTGCAAAAGGAAAAACAGGAAAGCAGAGAAACAGTGGGGGGTGGTGCTGGAGGGGGTGCTGTTTTGGCAGGATGAGGTCGGGGAACTTCTGGCTCAGGGGAGCACGCCCTAGGCAAGCCGAGCACAGAGGTCCAGCATGGGCTGAGGGTCTAGGGGACAGCCAGGAGGTGGGCAGCCTGCGGCCGTCGCTGGACCCAGGGGCTGCCAGGGTTGGACAAAGTGACCCAGAACTAGGGGCCCAGCCCAGGAACCGCCCATGCCCCAGCCAAACACACCAGGGCTCAGGCTTTTTGCGGGAGGCTCCCTCTCTGGCCACTCCCCTGGAGCCGTCCCTGACTCCCCTGGGGCCTCCAGGGTACCAGAGGGGTTTTGGGGGGCAGACTGGCAAGTCTGGAGGATGCCCCTCCAGGCCTGGGCTGGGCTTTGCAGGGACAGGATGGGACCAGCTCCCTGGTCGGGGAGGTCGCTCAGGGGTTGGTAACAGCACAACTGTCCACACCCAAATGCCCCTTGCCACCAACCCAGAAGGGTGTTTCACAGGCAGGGAGTCTGAGGCTCAGGGCGAATGGCCACACTGCCTGGGGGCGAGGGGCTGGGCTCGGACCAGGGCTCTCCCCCTGAGCCAGCCCCAGGGGAACCGGCCCAAATCCCTCTCCTACTGTTCCTGGGCAGAGCTCAGAGGGCCTGGAGCACTGCTCTAGGTCCCTGGGTCAAGGCCCTTCCTCAGGGCTGGGGGCAGACGCTCACCCCACCTCCTGGGTACGGAATGGTCCTCCAACCCCTCAGCTCCCACCTTGCCCAGGGCTGGGCTGGGTCCACCACACCCGGCGGGCCCAGGCAGGCAGGGTGTCTGGGCCCAGAGGGTCACACTGCAACCTGTGAGTTTCAGCTGCAACCCCTCTGCCCAGGAGGGAACTGAGGCCAGCCATGCCCTCAGCAAGGGCAGGACCTCCGGCGCCGACCCGGGACCCCTCCGACCAGGCTGGCTCCCTCCCGCAGGTGGCTGGGGTCCTGGAACGCCTGGGAGGACGTGGAGACGGGGGGTGGTGGTCCTGGACGGCTTGAGACTGATGTTGCCTGGCCGGGCCTCCCCAAAGCCGGTGAAAGGGGTTCGGGCAGCTAGAGCCCAAGGCCGCCTGGGCCTCCCTTGCAGGCGGTGACTGCTCCAAGGTCACCCTGGCCAGGGCCCGGTCCCTGCTCTCTGGCTGGCTGATGGGATGACCCAGGAGCAGGTCAGTATCTCCTAGAACGTTTCTATGTGTCCCAAGTTTTCTACAGCAGAAAAACACACCTTATTTTTTAAGTGGAGAGAAAAGGAAGGGACCTCGGTGTGGCCTGTGGACCCCGGGGAGCAGGGTCTGGCCTGGGCGGCGGGCGCTGCCAGCCCGCAGCATCCACCTCTCCCCACCCCTCTCCCGTTCCGGTCCTCTCCAAGTCCCCGGCCTCCCCACCCGCCCGGGGGCCACCCCCTCCCCACCCGCCCTCGTTAACCCCTTGGGTCCTGAATCTGGGCCCACCCTCCGCGCTCGGCCCCACCCCCGGGGCTGGACGTCGCCCTCCCGCGCCCAGAGGCGGCCGGGTCTGCGTGGCGGGCGGCCCCGGCCTCGCGCCAGGCCCCGCGCTTACCTGCAGGCCCTTGGAGAAGGGGCAGAAGAGCACGAGGTGCGCCAGGCGCCGCAGCCGCCGCATGGTGGGCGCCGGCCGGGGCGGTGCGGGCCCCGCGCCTTGCTCGGCCTCAGCCCCGGCCCGGCCCGGCCCGGCCCGCTACGGCCGCCGCCGCCTCGCCATGCGGGCCGCGCGCCCCGGGCCCGCGTTAAAGGCGAGGGCGCGCGCCTTTCTGACGGCCGACCGCGGCGCTGGGGGCGGGGGCGCGCGTGGGGGCGCGCGGGGGCGGGGGCGCGCGGGGCGGAGCTGGAGGCGCGCCGCAGCCGCTCGGGTGGGGTGGGGAGGGCGCCGAGGGCCCGCCTCCCGGAGCGGGCGCGGGGGCGCGGGGGCGCGCGGCGGGGGCTGCGGGCGGGGGGCGTGTGCCGGCTCCGGGAGGCCTCCCGCGCGGCCAGGGGCGCGTTTCCACTCCCGATCCTGCGGGGCTTCCCGGCGCGCACGGGCGCGCAGCCCCCGCCATCGCCGGGGCGCAGAGCGAGGCGCCCGCGAACGCTCCCGGCCTTTCGGGTGAGCCCCTGCGCCCCGCATCCTGCTCCTGACGTCCGGCCCCTACGACTGCCGACTGCCGAGGCCACTGGTTTGGCGGCTGGCGCTGGGCGACACGCGAGTCGCCTCCATCCGCTTTCGTGCGCAGGTGTCGTGTGGACACGGGTTCCATTTCGCTCTGGCAAATACGGGGGGGGGGTGCTGCTGCGCGGTGGGACGGAGGGACCTTAACTCTGCAGCCACCCGGGCCTTGGCCCCTCCCTGGGGAATGGGGGGGGTCGTCTATCCAAGTGGCTCAACCATTAAAAGCAAATCGTGTGGTTTCCTCTCATGACGCTTTGAGACATTTTTTTTTGGGGACAGAGTCTCTGTTGCCGAGACTAGAGTGAGTACCGTGGCGTCAGCCTAGCTCACAGCAACCTCAAACTCCTGGGCTCAAGCCATCCTCCTGCCTCAGCCTCCCGAGTAGCTGGGACTACAGGCATGTGCCACCATGCCCGGCCAATTTTCCTCTCTATATATTAATTAGTTGGTCAATTAATTTCTTTCTATTTATAGTAGAGCTTGGTCTTGCTCTTGCTCAGGCTGGTTTCGAACTCCTGACCTCGAGCAATCCCCTGCCTTGGCCTCCCAGAGTGCTAGGATTACAGGGGTGAGCCACCGCGCCCGGCCACTTTGAGACTTCTTTATGCTTCTGGGTATCAGTCGATTATCAGACATGCGACCACGTAGATTTTTCTCCCAGCGTGTGCCTTGTCTTTTTGTTCTTTTAGCAGTGTCTTTCAAAGAACAAAAGTTCTTGATTTTAATGAGGTCCAATTTAACATTTTTTTTTCTGTTACGGCTTGCGCTTTTAGTGTGTGTCATAGCTAAGAAATCTTTGCCTAACCCAAGGTCAAAAAGATTTTCTTCTATGCTTCCTTCTAGAAGTCCTGCAGTACTGGGTTTTGCGTTTAGATCAATGAGCCAATTTCGAGTTAATTTTGCATATCTCCCGAGGTGTGTGGATCAGGGCAGTGTTCCGGTTTTTGGTTTTGTGTGTTTGTTTGTTGGGATGCTTTGCACTTGGATATCTAGTTGTTCCAGCACCGTCTGTTGAAAAGAATCTTTCTCCACGAATTGCATGGCAGGGTGTTAAACTTGGGGAGGCGTGGCCAGGCAGGACAGGACTCCGGCCGGGCACAGAGCAGGGAGGGGCCCGTGGGGGCTGAGTGGGCCAGGCTGGACACTGCGTGGACAGGGCCGGGGAGCATGAGGATGGGAGAGGGGCCGGGGGACCCTCCCAGCATCTGTGACCCCCAGAGCAGCTGGTAGCCAGACTGGGAGGAGGGACCATTGTGTCCCCAGGTGACCCTGTCTCCCGCCTCAAAGCCAGGCACTGCCCCAGCGAGGGTCTCAGAGCTCTGAGAAAGGGCTGAGCAGGACGGAGGGTGAGAGGCAGAGCGCCAAGCACCGGACCTCGCCCAGCCCGGAGGGAGGCCCTGCCACGTCCCGGCACCTGGGAGCCTCCTCCAGAGGCCCAGGGTCCCACAGGTGTGTAAGGGGTGGCCTGTCCCCCTCCTGCAGGAGGACTGGCACCAGGGCAGGGCAGGAGTGGCAGCTCAGCGGGAGGGTGCAGAAGCCCCTGGATTCATCCGTCTGAGTCGGGCGAGGCGGTGGCAAGGAAGGTCTGGGGCGGGTTCCCAGGGAAGGCTCCCTGGAGGAGGTGGCGCAGGAGGGTGAGTGGTCCCTGTGTCAGGATATGCTGAGGAGGGTGGGCGGACTAATACAGACCTGAAGTTGGACCACATGCCAGGTCACTTGTCCACAGGAGCCCCCAGGAGGTCACGTGGGCCAGGCAGACACTCAGGTGCCACCTGGCCACCCAGAGACTGCTCCGCCCCACTGCAGTCCAGGACCCATGGTCAGTGTCCATGGTCAGTCCAGGGGACACTTCCAGCTGCCCTGGGGAGGGATCTCCCCATGTCCCTCAAAGGCCGAGGCTGTTCAACACCTGTGGGCAGAGCCCAGCCAGCCCCTGTGGGGACGGGAGGGGCCCTTGCCTCGGTCCTCCAAATGGAGGATGACTCGGCCTCTGCCCCTTGGCTGCCTCTGAGAGGGAGGAGAAGGTGGGGACTGTCCCCCAGGCAGAGCCCACCGCCCATGTGCGGGACAATGGGAGACTGCTCAGGTGGGGCCCATGGCTGCGTCCGGACACTGGGCGTGCACCCCCACCGGGCCAGCAGGCCAGGGCCTCTCCCGAGAGAGCAGCTCGCCTTGGCCGCTGGGAGAGCCCCAAGCTGGCAGGACGTGGGGGGCCCAGAGACAGCCGTGCCAAGCCCACTGCCTCTGTGACCGAGGGCTCCTGGCCTGGGCCTGCTGACCAGTGTGGCTGGTGGGGCAGCGGCTCTCGGCCGCTCCCGTCCCCTCCATACTCAGCTGCCGCCTGGCGGGGGAGCCAGAGGCTCCTGCAGGACCAGTGGCCAATGCCACCACCTTGGAGGAAGGCCGTGCTGTCCAGCGTGCGTGTGCATGTGTCACTAGGCCAGTGCGTGTGTAAGGGGACAGGAGAGCTCAGCTAAGAAAGCAGATGCAAAGGCCACCGAGGGCAGGATCCCCTTTATAGAGAGAGAAAGGGTCAGTGGGTGCCGGGCCGGGGCCCCGCGGGCGAGCCGGTGGTCTCAGGGACAGGGCTGGGCCCTTGGGGGAATGCCCACCGCCTCTCTCCTCTGCACCCCACAAGGCTGGTGTGGTTGCCACGCAGACTTCTCCCCCGGCACCTGGCATGGGGGCTCCCCAAATCCCTGTCCAGACTCTGGGGGTGCTCCAGAGGGGCTGCTGCTGATGTCAGACACCCCCTGGTCACCTGCTTCATGGGGGTTCCAGGGTGCTGGGGGCTCAGGGCCATTTGCTCACTATGAGTGAAGGTTCTGGGACTGGGGGGACAGAGAAGCCTGGAGGCTGCCCAGGGGTCCAGGGCCACCTCTCTGGCGTGTGGGTGACAGGTTAGGGGGTCTGGGGTAACCTCAGTAAAGGGGGGTTAGGGGAGGGCTCCTGAGAGTGGGCAGGACCCAGGACCACCCCCGCAGTGGGGCTGGGGGTTAGGGGGGACAGTCTGGATGCCGTCAAGGACTCAGGACCACCTCCCCAGGCATGGGGGGCTCTCTCTGGCTGGGAGTGGGGGCTATCACGCCCCCCCAGATGGCAGTCCCAGCCAGAGGTGGGCGCCTGACCCCCTGCGCCTGGATGCCCGTTTGCTGGGAGGTGGGGGCTCCGGGGGGCCGTGCAGGGCCAGGCACTGCAGGAGGGAGGAGAGCTCTGAGGAGCTCGCCCCGAGAAAGGCCGGGAATCGGGGACCACTCGCTCCTGCGGTGGTGCCAGCCCTTCCCTAAAGTGCCAGCTGGCCTGAGCTCACCGCGCCAGCGCTGGGAGCCAGCCCTGCGAGACTGGCCAGCTGGCCGGTCCGGGGGAATGGGACTGGGGGGGGGCTCCCTGAAATGCCCTCAGGGCAGGATGTCCGACGTTTCCAGAGCATTCCAGAAGGTACAAGAGCTGGGAGAGCAGGACCGTGTGCACCCGGCTCTCAGGGCACGTCCAGGCTGCGGTGTGCGAGGCCGGCGCTTTTTCTCACCTCTGGGGAGGCGGTGGGGCCCCGCAGGCCCCTGGGCACGGCCGGCCTGTTGCACGGTGGGGTGGCCTGTCCCAGCCCTGGGGCACGAGGCTGTGCCCTGATGCTCCCATGGGCAAAGGCACAGGGCCCAGGACCCAGGAGAGCAGTGGCAGGTGCCACCGTGTGCTAAAGCCACGCTCAGCTCTCAGCTCACTGTTACATGGGGGGCGGGCTCGGCTGGGGCCCCCCACGCCCAAGTCAAGATGTTTCCTGGCTGGCCGTGGGCTCGGCCCCGCCCGCCGCGGTGGGCACTCTCCTGGGCCCCGGGGCTCCCCCCTTCCTCGCCTCCTAAGCCGGCCGCGTGGGTGCCCTGCCAGAGCGAACCCTCGGCTCGTAGGATTAGACTGGATGATCCCTGCCATCTCCGCTCTCAGAGTCAACGGCCTAATCTCTTCTGTGCCGTCCCTTTTCCCCGCGTGGGAGCGTGTGCTCAGGGCCAGGAGTCCGAGCACGGCGTCCTCGGCGGCACTGTGCCCACCACCGGCGTCTGACTCCTCCCCAGCGCCCCACCCGGGGCTATCCAGAGTGAACCTCAGCTGCCTGGGGCGGGAGGGGACCCTCACTGCACCCTCCCAGGTGGCCTCGGCCACTCTGAGCCTCCTGGGCCCGGAGGTGACCTCTGACTGTCCAGACAGCTTGACAGTCCCTGAGCAGGCCCAGGGGACGCAGGGGAGATTCGGCGCTGCTGCCCCCTGCCCCGAGACAGCTGACCTTTTGGTTCGAAATCTTTTTGGACTCACAGAAACATTGTGAAACTAGTCGGAAGGATGCCCAGGTCCCTTTCACCCCGGTCTGTGACCGTCAGCGCCTCGCTGTAGCTGCTGTCGTTCCCACTCCCTCCTCCCGAGACGGCCGAGCGGAAGTCGGAAGTCACAGACGTGGTTCTGTGCCCCCTGACCCCTGTCGTGACACCTGTCGTTTCCTCCGAGCAGAGACACTCTCGAGCGTGACCGCAGGGCGGTGGCCAAAGGCAGGAGAGTGACACGGACGCAGGCAGCACTGCCCAGGGTCCCCGCTTGTCCCTGTCACCCCCTGCCACCCCCTCCTGGCGCGGGACCATGCGGCGCGCGCTGGTTTGTCCGTGTTTTGCTTTTTCCCCGTCTGACCTCTGGGGTCCCTGCATCCTTCTCGGTGTTGGTGACCTTCCAGCGTTTGGAAGCTTCCGGCAGCCCAGTTGCCACGGTCCCGTTTGGGTGGGAGAGTCACGGAAGCGAGTCTGTGTCCTTCTCAGCGTCGCCCTGTGCCATCGCTGGGGACGCTGTCTGGTCACTTGGCTGAGTGGCATCTGGCAGGTGTCTCCTCTGCAAGCTTTCCCCCTGCGGTCAGTGCCGGGCGGTGCTCTGAGACCACAGAAACGCCACGTCTCGCAGAGCACGCCCGTCCCTTCATTGAACGCCCGCTGACCATTCCTCTGCGAGAGAATTAGTGACGCTGACGGTGGTCACACGCAGCACGTCAGGCAGTCCTTTCCCCCGCTTCCTTTTTTTTTTTTTTTTTTTAGGAGAATGATATGTATGAAAAAGATAGACGCTTCCTTTTTTCTCTCTCTCTTTCTTTCTCTCTCTCTCTCTTTCCTTTCTTTCTTTCTTTCTTTCTCTCTCTCTCTTTCCTTCCTTTCTTTCTTCCTTTCTTTCTTTCTTTCTTTCTTTCTTTCTTTCTTTCTTTCTTTCTTTCTTTCTTTCTTTCTTTCTTTCTCTCTCCTTCCTTCCTTCCTTCCCTCCCTCCCTCCCTCCCTCCCTCCCTCCCTCCCTCCCTCCCTCCCTCCCTTCCCTCCCTCCCTCCCTCCCTTCCCTCCCTCCCTCCCTCCCTTCCCTCCCTCCCTCTCTTCCCTCCCTCCCTCCCTCCCTCCCTCCTTCCTTCCTTCCTTTCCTTCCCCTTCCTTCTTTCTTTTCTTTCTTTCTTTTTTTTCTTTTCTTTTCTTTTCTTTCTTTCAACAGAGTCTCACTCTGGGCTAGAGTGCTAGGTCAAAGGCTTCTTATTATTGTCACTTTCCATGATCACCCACTCCCTAGATCCCCCTGGGCGTGGCTGAGGAAGAGACTAGTCTCGCTTTGTTGCCCAGGCTAGAGTGAGTGCCGTGGTGTGAGCCTAGCTCACAGCAACCTCCAACTCCTGGGCTCCAGCGATCCTCCTGCCTCAGCCTCCCGAGTAGCTGGGACTACAGGCATGCGCCACCATGCCCGGCTCATTTTTTCTATATGTATTAGTTGGCCAATTAATTTCTTTTTTTTTTTTTTTTGTTTTTTGAGACAGAGTCTTGCTTTGTTGCCCAGGCTAGAGTGAGTGCTGTGGCGTCAGCCTAGCTCACAGCAACCTCAAACGCCTGGGCTCAAGCGATCCTCCTGCCTCAGCCTCCCGAGTAGCTGGGACTACAGGCATGCGCCACCATGCCCGGCTAATTTTTTTATATATATATCAGTTGGCCAATTAATTTCTTTCTATTTAGAGTAGAGGCGGGGTCTTGCTCTTGCTCAGGCTGGTTTCGAACTCCTGACCTCAAGCAATCCGCCCACCTCGGCCTCCCAGAGTGCTAGGATTACAGGTGTGAGCCACTGCGCCCGGCCAAGGCGACCACACTTGCAGGTTGACCTGCAAGGTTGACCACCTGCCCTTTGCCCCTTGGCCTCCACCCCCTTCCCCATGTGGCATTGCTGCAGGGACAAAACCAGGACTGTGGTTTTGTTCTATAAAATTTATTTTATTGTCACAAAATACACATTACATAAAATTTGCCATCTTCACCCTTTTTAAGTGCACAGTTCATTGGCATTGAGCATACTCCCATCGTTGTGCAGCTGCCACCACCCTCCGGCTCCAGAACTTTCCATCTTCCCAACCTGACACTCTGTCCCCATGAAACACGGAGTCCCCATCTGGCTCCCCCAGCCCCTGGCAGCTTCCATCCCCCTTTCTGGATGAAGTTGACGACTCTGGGGACCCCCTGTGAGTGGAACCACACGGCATCTGTCCTTTTGCATCCGGCTCATGCCACGGAGCATAGGTCCCCAAGATTCGCCCATGTGTAGCCTGGGGCATAATTTCCTTCCTTCCTAAGGCTGAGTGACCCTGCATTGCACGTGTGAGCCGCATCTTGTTTAGTCACCGCCGGTCCATGGACACCCTGCCGTGTCCCCGGAGGGCTGTTGGCTGGTGATGGCGCCGCTGGGGCTTGTCGTGGGGGGTTTTCCCACCAGGCTCACCCTCTCCCACCGGGTGTCTGCGCCCCTCCTCTGCCGTGCTAAGGCAGGCTGGGCTCGGCATCCCTCCGCAGGGCTGGATAAGCCGCAGGCGGCCTGACTTTGGCGGCACTCAGGGCACACTGGCACGTGGAGAAGGCACCTGGGGGATAGTAGGGACCAGGGTCCAATATCATACAGGGCAGCCGCGCACAGAGGCAGGCGCGGGCTCCGGCAGGAGGGCGTGCTCCCCAGCCCTGCGGGGGACCGGGGAGACCTGCCCACTGTGGGCGGCCGCGGGCCGAGGGAAGGGAAGACCTTACCTAAGGCTCATCGGCTGCCGCCTCTGCGGGAACAGACACAGGTCAGAACCCAGGATCCGCCCTGGACGGGAGGGACCTCCCCGGAGCCTGCCCAGGACTCTGAGCTCTCCCGAGAGGGGTGCAGCCTGAGCCCAGGACCCCTGTGGCCTGCGGGGACGGGTCCTGGTTCGCTGCGGTCTCACGAGGCGGGTGCTGGGCCCCTGCCAGGCCTCTGTGGTTTGTGCCGCTGGCCAGGCCACGTTGTCCTGGGCTGGCCTGGCCTCCGCCCACTTACAGGTGTGGAAACAGATCCACCTGCCGCGCCCCCCACGGCCTGCAGCGGGGCCCCGGGACAGGGGAGGCCGGGAGGGGTGGGCCCGGGGCCTGGGCACTGCACCCGGCCGGTCCCGCCGCGCTGGGGCTGTGACAGCGCACGGCTGAGACCAGCAAGTGCCTGGGGACGTGTGCCCCAGTCTTGCTTGCAAAGGCGACCGAGTCACAACAGGAAGAGGTTAGTGTCGTGGAAAGAAGGTTTTTCATACCAAGCCCTGGAGACGAGAGGCACGGCAGGCCACTCGGGGCCACGTGAAGCCTCAGGAAGCCTGTCCCACGCAGGGGCGGAGGAGCAGAGACAGGAACTGGGGCTGTGCCTTGAGGACTAAGGCGGCGGGAAGTGACCGGGTGGGGACGTCCCCAATAGCAGCCAGGGCAGTGTCCGTGGCCGGGGCAATTGTAACAGGACTCACGCACCCACGACTGCTGGCCAGCAGGGAGACGCAAACGCTCCCAGCCACCCGCCTGGCCCTGGGGTTCGGCAGGCGGGGAGGTGGGCGTCAGGGTGTCCGACGGGCAGCGCAGGATCTGAACTCGGGCTTGCTGCACCACAGCTGCCCCGCCCAGCAGGGACCGTAGCTGAGCAATGGCGGCCTGGTCCCCGCCTCCTGAGCCCGTTCCCCCCCCCACACTCGGGTGCTCCCCCTCCTCTGGGGGGCCTGGCAACCCCAGGGACATGGGGCCTCGGCAAGTTCCAGTTCCGTGGGGGCCTGGCATCCCCAGGACGCTGGCTCTTTCCTTCCCCGGGCCCGTGGCAGATCTGCAGGGCAGTCCCCGCGCCCCCCGGACTGCAGGGCTACTGCACCGTCCTGTCCCCCTGGGTGTAGACCCAGACTTGCCACACCCGGCCGGAAGCCCCCAGGCCGGAGTCACCGAGAAAAGCTCCCTGCCCGCCAGGACGCCCCGGGCACTGGAGGCTGCGCAACCTGCCGACTCGAAGGCGGGATTACACAGGTAGGACATGGGACATAAGTGCCCCGTGGGGCGGCTTTCTTGGGGCTCCACCCCCGTCCGCCCCCATCCCTCCCTGCCGGGGCCTGGTCGCTAGGGGGCAGTGCTGCCCAGCCCTTCTCGGGGTGGGGGGGCACACGGGACCGGGCCCTGGACTGGGGAAGGGGACCCGGTTAGACCTGAATTTCAGATAAACAACAAATAACGTTTTTAGTGTAGGTGTGTCCCAAGTGTTGTACAGGACATATTTATGCTAGAAAATTCTTCCTCGATTATCTGAAATTCAAATCTAACCTGGTGCCCGTGTTTCTTCTGCTAACTCTGGCACTGCTACCTGGGGACAGCGTGGGGCTGGGGAGCCACCTCCCAGGAGCCGGGCGGGGCTGGAACTCCCGCTGGAGCTCATTAGCTGGGTCTTTCCGTGCCTGCTTGGGTCACCGGTCAGCCACACCCGGCCTAGGCCGTGACTCAAGCGTGTGTTTGGGTGGGGCAGGGCAGGTGCTGTTGGGGCTGAGCTCCTGGTCCTTGTCCTCTCACCTCTCACCTCTCACCCAGAGGAAGAAGGGCCTGGCTGACTCACCTCCACCCAGGACACTGTTGGGGGAGTGAAGGGAGAGGTGAGGGTAAAAGGCCAGAGAACTCGCTGTGCTCACTCTGCAAGGGACGGCTCCAGTCGCAGTTAGTGTTCTCCACAACCTCCAGCCTTTTTTTTTTTTTTTTTTGAGACAGAGTCTCGCTTTGTTGCCCAGGCTAGAGTGAGTGCCGTGGTGTCAGCCTAGCTCACAGCAACCTCAGACTCCTGGGCTCAAGCAATCTTCCTGCCTCAGCCTCCCGAGTAGCTGAGACTACAGGCATGCGCCACCATGCCTGGCTAATTTTATATATATATATATATATAGTTGGCCAATTAATTTCTTTCCATTTATAGTAGAGACGGGGTCTTGCTCTTGCTCAGGCTGGTTTCGAACCCCTGACCTCGAGCAATACTCCCGCCTCGCCCTCCCAGAGTGCTAGGATTACAGGCGTGAGCCACAGCGCCCAGCCCACAACCTCTAGCCTTGTGCAGTGCACAACCTGCACAGCTGGGCTGGGTGGTCTTGGGTAACTTCTCTGCTTCCCTCTCTACCCAGGGGCCTGCCCTCATCTCCACCTGCTAGGCTCCACTCCCACTATGGCCTGTGTGCACCTGCTGGGGTTTCCTTGGTTACGAGGAATCTTACAAGGTTAAGTTAGGAATCCACCTGGAATTTAACCGGGTTCGTGATGCCAGGCAGGGGGCTCCGAGTCACTTTTCCATCCTTCCGATGCTTCTGCTTGCCCCAGTGCCACCCACAGAACCACCGCCCTCTCGAGTGAGTTCGCATGTGCGTGCAGGGGTAGGGGCCAGGGCTCCGACACCCCCACCCCCGGATCCGCAGGGTCCCCGGGTCTCTCTGTCTCTGTGGGCGCTGGGCCAGCTCAGCGGCTCGGGACATCCTGCCTTCCCTGACAACGTTCCGTGGGCCGGCAGGCTCCACGCGGCCATGCCCCGTCTGGCCTTGGCAGGGAGGAGTCCTTCATTCCTTCAGCCATTCCTGCCTTCACCAAAGGCTGGGGCACCGGCCGTGGGGTGGGGGCAGAGAGGGAAAGAACGGCGGGAAAGAGCCGGTGGAGTGGGCAGGCCGTGGGGTGGGGGCAGGAAGCCCCTGCTCTGTCACAGGGGCCCGGCCCGGCAGGACCCTGGGGACACTGGCTCCCCCGCACCCCCCCCCCCACAGGCAGCACAGGTTCCCCCGGTGGAGGAGGACAGGGACGCCCAGGTGTGGCTCTGGCGCTGAGAAAGGGACTCAGCGGAGGAAGCTGGGGACGGGATCCAGGGGGCAGAGTCCGACAGCACGTTCCACCGGCCTCCTGGCCCCCTGACAGCCCTTTCTCGACGTCCTCTTGTTGGCCTCATTGACAGAGGAGGGACTGTGGCCTCAGTGGGGCAGGGCCCGCCCGGTCACAGCCAGTGGTGGCATCGGCCCGGACTGGCTTCCACCACAGAGCTGAACTCCACCCCCAGCCGCCGCCGCCGGGTCTTGCGGGAGGCTGACCCTGTCCAGAGGAGAAAAGCTGCCCCGGGCCGGGGAAGCCTGAGCGCCCAGGCGGGGTTGGCTGGGGCGCGTGGTCAGCGCTGCCCGGCGGGGCTGCGGCCGGCCGGAGCCACAGGAGGCTGGGCTGTCAGGCGCGTGGCAGGACGGTGGCCCGTGGCCAGGGGGAACAAGCTGCTCTCCAGGGCTTTGGCGGTCAAGCCATTCAGGGCAAGGGTGGAGGGAGGCGATGGCCTGACTGGCAGACCAGACCCTCGCCCCTCCCAGCGCCCTCCCTGCCCCCTCCCGCTTCTCCCTCCCTCCCCCTACAGGTCCAGCTGGGTCAGCCACGCGAGGGCTGGCCACACGGCGGAAGGCCCAGGGAGACCCAGAGACCAGAGCCGGGCTGGGGCCAGGATGGGGGTGATTTGCGCAGGGAGGGTCCCACCTCCCACTGCCCTCTTGCCTCTCCCCTTCCCTCTGGAGGGGAGAGGCAAGAGGGCAGAGGAGGTGCTGGCAGGTGAGCACCAGGCTTGGTACCTGCGAGACCGGGGCCCCAGGCGCAGCCCGTCAGCTGAGCCCGGCGGTGATGCCCGGGGCTGCCGGCTCGGCCTCCGCCCTGCACGCTGGCCTGGGAGTGGCCAGTGCAGCTGACAGCGTCGGGGATGCCAGCTGGGCCAGGGGTCAGGTGGCCCGAGTACTGTCACAGGCTCTGCTGATGGGCCTGGCGTCTGCTCACCACCAGCTGGAGGCCTTCAATCCTCACAACGCCCCAGGCCGCCATTTCGTCATCCCCTTTACGCAAACGGGAGACTGAGGCCCGGAGGGCCACGGGGCAGGGCCGGGCTGCCCGGCTTTGACCCTGGGTGCTTCACCCAGCACCAGGTGCCCCTGGGCGTCCCCTTGTCCTCTCGGCACCCCACTTCCTGTGTGGGCTCTGCAGATAGCTCCTGAGGCCTGAGTCTCGGCGTCAGGGCCTGTGCTCCGATGCTTCTTGTCTCGGGAGCCCCTGTCTCGTCCCAGGTCCCGCTCCTGCCCTGTGTCACTTAGACTCAAGTGTCGAAGGGCTGTGGCACAGCCCTTCTGGCTGGGGAGGGCTGGGCAGAGAGGGCCCCTGGCCCCCCGCCTGGAGCCTGCTCCCCTCTGGGCTTGGGCCGGCCCCGCCCTGGCATCTCTGCCACCTTTGTTCTGGCCTCTCAGCCCGGAAATCCTCCCAGGACACCCTCGGGGTGTCATGCTACCCCTTACCGCCACCCCAGCCTGTGACCCCAGAGCGCCGCTGGCCCCTGAGCCTGGGCGCCTCCCCCCGCCCCCCACTCCAGAGAGTGTGGCCCTGCCCTGCCCATGGCGGCCGGGAACCCGGCCAGGCTTCACCTCATCTATTTTTAAGCACAAGCCCATGAAAGATTCACAGGCTGCTTTATTCACAGGTGGCAGTGATGGCATCGTGCCCCGGGGTACAGCCCCGAGAGCCCCAGGCCACCCGGCTCCTCACAGACCCAATTCCCCGTGCTGCCTGCCCTGCCCCCGGCAGCCTCTGCCGCTCACACCTCCACCCCAGAGGGAGTGGGGCTCCCACCTGGTGCGGCTGGCCACCTCCCTGACCCTGTGGAGCCAGTGCTCTCCCTCCCTGGCTCCCCCACCACCTGTGTCCCTTTCTCCTGGGCAGGTTTGCAGGGGTTGGCAAAAGCAAGGCCACCCAGCTGCCTGTTTCCTCTTGGGCATGCAAGGCAAGGTGGGGCGAGCGTCCCCGTTTTATAGATAAGGAAACTGAGGCCCCGGTGCACTGGCTAGCTTGGAGTTAGAAGCCAGATGGACTGGATTTCAAAGGCTGGGCGCCCCGCCCTGCCCCTCCCAGCTGGCCCTTCTGGGGCCACACACTCTGTTTCCTGGACTTGGAGAGCCAGGCCCCGTCCAACCCAAGAGAAACACAAGGACTTACGTGCCCCACCCCAGTCTGGTGGAGCAGGCTAGGGGTGCTTGGGCGTCCGACTGGGCCGGCCTCACACTCACCCAACGGCATCTCCCCTCCCCTGGGCTAGGGCTCCTGCAGGCCTCAGGAGAGGTGTCACCTGTGTCACCTGGTGTCATGTGCTATCTGGCTGGGTCCCAGCAAATGCCCAGGAGGGCTCTCGGCTGTCCTTGGCTGGCCCTCTGGCCACCGGCTCCACCACCAGCCCACCCCAACCCCCCACCCCTGGTGGCTGTGAGGACCGCAGGGGTCAGACAGGACGCCGGCCACCCCAACCCAGCAAACCCTGTTCCTCTTCCTTTCACCACCCTGGGGATAAACAGCAGACCCCTGCCGGCCCTGCTTAGCTGAGAAGCATCAATTTTAGAGCCGTATTGCTGCCAGCCCAGAAGATTCTCTGGGCTTCGCTTGGGGAACAAAGTTTTGTTAGCTCCCCAACTGCGGCCTACCGTAGCGCACTGAGCGAGTGTTCTCCGATGACACTCAGAGAGCCACGTCTGTCCCCAGCCTTCCCCAGCCCCAGCCTCCCTCCCCTCCTCGTTGGAGGCAAAGTGGGCGTTTTCTTCCCAGGCTTTTCCAAAGGGGGACAGAACTGGGGAGGCGGTGGGATTGGGACACAGCCCGAGGGGGCTCTCGGGCCTGGGGTTGGGGGTGTGCGGTGCCGGGTCCCGGCGAGAGAAGCAGCCAGTCTGTTGAAGCTGATGCGGAACTCGGGGGACGGCGGTGGAAGGAGACTGAACTGGAGGTGCCCCACTAGGTGTGACGCCCCAGTTGCAAGGCAAGTGGCAGACACTCTGCCTTCTCGGGGAAACAGGGAACTTGTGTCCCTGGCGGCCAGGCCCCTGCAGGGCACCCCACTTCCCCACCACTCACCTGAAGGGTGAGGTTTTTGTACTTATTGAAAACTTAGTACATCTTGCGGAGTGTGGGGGCGGCGGTTACGATGTCCGCTGACATATTTTAGGCACAGGTCACCTCGGTATCTGGAAAAAACAAGGGGTCAATAACAGACTCCCAAGGCCCTCGGGAGCGCTGGGCAGCTGTGGGCATTGCACCGATGGTGGCATGCACGGGGGCCCAGACCACCAGGTGAAGCCACCTGCTGGAACAGAAACCGAGTTTTACAGCTGCTCTCTGAGCACGTGACCCTGGAGGGGTGGGGACCAGGGCTGACACGTGCCCCTGCCCCAGTGAGCACCAGCCGCACCTGTGCCCAGACAGCTGGCACAACTGCAGAGCTGACCGACGTCCACCTCCAGCCCTGCACCAGAGAGTCCCTGGTGACACTCTGCTCCTGGCACCCAGTGCTGGGCACGCCTAGCCCCGCCCCCAAACTCCCCCATCTGCCAGCTTTTGCCCCTCCTGCCCCACCGGGCCCCAAAGCACCAGCTCAGTCTCCTCGCGGTGAGGGAACTGAAAAAGCCAGGGCTCCAGTGACCAGACAGGTGGCCACTGGCCACTTGGGAGCAGTTTGAGGGCCACTTTGTGTGGTGACCAGACTAGCATGGTGGTGGAGTCCTTGAGCCACCTTTACATGCCCTTGGGGGGCTGCGGTTTTGAACTGAGGGGCCTGTGGCCAGCCCCAGGTGGCAGGGGCTGCAGGGAGGTGGGAGGCACCTGGTTGGGCAAGGAGGCCCAGACCGTGGAGGCAGGCTCCCCCCCCACCCCCACTCGATGGCGCGAAGGGTGGGAGCAAGGCCAGAGCCTCGGGGACCTAGCGGCCAGGGTGGGGGAAGGGAACGTCCTGGGACAGGGCTGCGGTGGGTGCCCCAGGGCGGCGCCCGGAGGTGGGCGGGGTGGGGGGCGGGGCGCGTGGCGGGGGCGGGCCGAGCGGGGGTCCGCGGGGGCGGGCGACGCGGGGGGCGGGGCGGGCGCCGCACCTAGCCGCTCCCGTGGCCCGCGCGCCTCTCCCCACCGGCGCCCCGCCCCGCAGCGCTCGCAATAAGGGGCGCGGTTCGGCGGGGCGGAGCGCGGCGTCCGGCGCGGCGGGCTGGGCGCGAAGGGCGCCGCGGGCGCGTGCCGCGCCATGGAGCTGGGGCCGGGGCTGAGCGCGGCGCTGCTGCTGCTGCTGCTGCTCCTGCCGCTGAGCCGCGCCGCCCGGTTCTACGCCAGGGTCGCCCTGTACTGCGCGCTGTGCCTCGCCATGTCCGTGGTGGCCTCGGCCGTCTGCCTGCTGCGCCACGGCGGCCGGACGGTGGACAACATGAGGCAAGGGCCGGGCCGGGCCGGGCGGGGGGGGGGGGGGCGCGCTTCCCTTCCGCTTCCCGAACTTTCTTCTGCCTTTCCCTCCTTCCTGCCCCGCCCGCCGCCCGCGGGCTCGCGGCTCTCGGGCTCTCGGGCGGGCGCGGGGCGGGCGCGGGGCGGGCGGGGACTCCCGGAGCTGGCGTCACAGTGTCCTCGCGCCCGCCCTCGCCCGCCGGGCATTTGCTCCGTCACGTGTCGTCGGGTCCCTGCGCCCGCAGCGGGGGGCCGGGCGGCGGGCGGATTTCCCAGAGAGGCGCCGGCCGAGCTGAGAGCGCCTCGGTCCTGCCATGTTCGCGGGGAAACCGAGGCCGCGTCGGCGGGGACCTGTCCCCGGGTCCCTGGTCGGGGCGCCCGTCGACCTCTCTCTGCACTCCTCCTGCCCACCGCCAGGTGATGGATGCACCTGTGCGCAGGCGCCGTGGCAGGTTCCTCTTTCCTGCCCCTTCCTCCTCTCGGGAAGCCGGGGAGGGGCTGGGGGTTCCTGGAGTCCAGCTTCCTAGCAAAGGGAAAGAAGGGGGCGGCGGCTGAAAGTTCCCTCTGGACTTGGCTTTGCCAGGCGGGGCGTGGGGTAGGGTCAGGCGGGGTTGCCCAGAACAGTTGGAAGTTGCTGGGGGTGGGGGTAGTTAGGACAAGGCGCCTTCCTGCCCTCTTTCCTTGTTTGCCCCCCTGGGGGGCTGTTGCTACACTTCTCTCTGCCCCATTTGGACTGCCCAGCGGGTGGCTTTTGCAATGGCCTCTTGGTGGCAGCCTGGTGTGGGGCCCTGAGGTCCCCACCTCCCCCTGTGGTCACAGGGCAGTGGGTGTGAGTTTCCTGGCCTCCTGCCATCTGTGTCCTGGCCAGTGGCTGGGAGAGGCTACTGCTAGAACTGGCCCATATGCCATGGGCCCCCAGGCCAGCCTCGGGCTAGTGGCTTCCCATGGAGCCCCCAAGAAGCCCCAGGTATACAGGGGGATGGTGGTGCTGTGGGGAGTGAGGACTCGGTGCAGAGGGCTGGGTGGGTGTTCAGTGGGACATTTGTGTGTGTTCTCGGTGGCCTGCCCCTGTGCCATCCTGAGGGGCCAGGCCAGTGTCCCAGGGAGCACAGATTCCAGGGCCAGCCCAGGTGTTCAGTCGCAGCAGGTTCCACACGTAGAGAGCCCTGCAGAGTGGGCAGGGCCTGTTTCCAGGGGCTGGGCACCCTCTGGGCTCGGCCCCAGGGCAGGCAGCTGGAGGCCCAGGGCCCTGGGGTCTCCCTGGGAGGAGCCTCCACTTAGCACCTGCTGCTCCAGAGCCGGGGGGAACCCAAGTGGGTTCAGGCAGCTCCAGGCCAGGGGACGGTGGGGCCTGCTGTGTCCTGGGGTGTAGGCAGGGGGTGCCCTAGCTTAGGAGAGCCTGGAGTGGGCTCCCCACTTCCGAGCAGGCCCCTTCCTTGCATTTAAAGGCCCGACTTGCCCTTCGTGGCTTCTGCCTGGACCCCAAAGCCACTTCCAGGGGCCGAGTCAGAAGTGGTGGCCGGACTTGGCAGGCTGCCTCCAGCCCTCCTGCCCCACTGACCCTGTCCCCCGCTCAGCCCAGAGGTTCTGGCCAGCTAGGGTGTCCTGCCCAGGACCCTGGGGGCTGTGGTGGTGCTCAGATGGGGCCTTCCTGCCACCCTCCCCGCCCCTGGCAGCACCAGCGTCTGGGACATACATGCTTTGTTCCTGCTGGCATGTGGGTACAGCAGGTGCTTTGTTCCTGCTGGCATGTGTGTCCCCCAGGGAGAAGGGAGGGCTGGAGGGTGGGGCAGGCCTAGGGGAGGCTTGGGATTCCACAGCCTCCTGCCCCCGCACCCTGGGTCCCGGGGCCCTATGATGACACCCGTGACTCCCAGCAAGGCTGGGGGGCTCCCCAAAGTGTGGGGCCCTAGGGAGGGGTCAGAAATGCAGAGAATGGGAAGGGACCAGGAGGATGGGGGCTGGAGAGCTGTGGAGAAGCAGCTGCTTGGGGACAGGCTGCCCACCCCTCATTTCAGGCCCCCTGTGGTCTGGGACGGCCCGTCTGTGCCTGCTGGGGCACCGCAGGCGCCTGGCGACCTTGGTCGCGGGCTCCACCTTACAGACAAGGGGACGCAACTTGCAATTAAGGCCAGGGGTGGTGCAGGGAGGAGAGGGTGATCCCCCAAGGTCCCTGAGTCAGGACATGGCAGAACTGGGAAAGATTCGAACCCACGGAGGGCGACTCCAGACTGCCTGCTTTCCTGTGCCCAGCCCAGGACTAGAGGCTGAGGGTGCAGCCCTGGGGCTGCTGCAGGGCTGGGGGTGGGGTGTTCCAGCATCCCTGAGCTCTAGGGGGGGCAGCCCCACTCTGCACCATGCCCCCCCAACATCCCATCCTCCCCGTGAGCCGAGACTGCCATGGCTGGGGCTGGCCCCTCCCACGGGGTTCCAGGTGGGGGCCTTTGCATTTGGATTGGAGTCCTGAGTGTGTCAGGACCGGTGATGGGAACAGGACAGCGCAGGCAGACTGCCTAGGGCTGGGACCAGGGACCCTGCTGGTGGTGTCCGCCCCTGTGTGCAGGGCTAGGGTGGGACTACAGGCCACGTTTCCTCATCCCAGGGGCAGACAGACACCCGTGTTCCATCGTGTGACAGAGGACAGGGGAGACTTGGGACGCTGTGTGTAGTCGAGTTGGGTTCAGCTGCAGGATCAGGAAACCCTAATAACAGGGGCTGAACGAGAGTTCACTTTATCGTGCGCCAAAGGATGCCAGCGTGGCAGCCGGCCCCTTCGCCCCAGCAGCCTCGGGCCCAGAGCGAGGCAGGAGAGGAAAGGGCGCCCTCCCCATGCTCTGTGCCCACACGAGGCCAGGACGGAGTGGCCATGACAGCCCTAGCTGCAGGGGTGTCCACACTAAACCTCGAGGAAGGGAGAACGGGCTCGTTCTGGCCGCAGCGCCCAGAGGACTTATCTGTTGGTCACGGTAGGAAGCCAGAAGGGCTCAGCCTCGTGGTCAGAATTGCCAGCCACCGCGTGGCCCTGGGTCTCCTGACAGAGGCACGAGACACAGAGCCCTCCCTCGTCACGGCTCTGGGGGCCTTGGTTCTCCTGGGGTGTCACGGGGGACAGACTCCGTCCCACAGGCCCAGAGGCTGGCGCGCTCCTGAGCCCTGGCGTCCAGGCCCTCCCTGCTCCTTGGCAAGGGCTGGGAGGGCTCCCCGGCCCTCCCTGGGCAGAGCCCAGGCCTGGCCCGGGGGTCTGGCTGAGGACCGTGGGCCTCGGCCCACAGAGCTGCCTGGGGCTCCTGAGAGAGGCCCAGCCCAAGACCAGGAGCTGAGGGCAAGGGTCAGAGAGTGGCCTTCGTGGGCACGGCTGGGCCAATAGCCTGGGCCCTGGCCTTGACCCACCTCCCGGCCACCTGGAGCGAGAGCGTAGGGAGGTCAAGTGTGTTGCCCAGAGTCATAGCTGGGAAGAAGGCAGCCAGGACCGCGGTCCCAGTCTGTCTGAGCCAGAGCCCGAGCTTGGGAGCAGCCGGGGTGTCCGGGGGCCAAGCTCCTGCAGACCCAGGGTCCCCATCACCACCTCGGGGCGAGGAGGAGAACACGGGAGATCTGTGCTCAGTCACTGCCCAGGACGTGCCCACGACTTGCGACGGTGACCACAACTCACCTGCACGCCCATGCCTCGGCGCATGGGGGGAAAGGCTCGGGCTGCGTCCAGAAGGGTCTGTGCCATTTGTGGCACTTGGTTCGGGATGGCCATCCTGGTCCGGGGCTGACTGGAAGGCTCCGGAGTGAGGCCCAGGCAGGACAGGGAGGGACCTCGGGCTGCTCCGGGTGCGAGTGCCAATGGTGCAAAGCTGGTCCCCTCACCCCCCTGGCAGCGGTCAGCAGCGCTTCTGGCACGCTGGGCTGGGCCCTCTGCACGTCCTGGGCCCATCTGGGCTCTAGGTGGGCTTGGCTTTACCTATAGCCTGAGGTGCACCTTCCCTGGGGTGCCCTGGGGCGGTGGGGAGCCCCTGTGTGGCGTTAAGGGCCGGAGGGTGTGGGGCCACAGTGATGTCTGCTACAGACTTTGAGGCCCTGGCTCCTTTTGGGGCAGAGGACAGGGCTGTCCCCCAGGGCCCTGTGGTTGCCAGGAGGAGAGCTCAGGTGAGCTGGGGTGTTTGGACACAAGACAAAGCCTGGGGCGGCTGCTCTGGCCACCTTGAGCTTCCTGCCGGGACAGCCCGGAGCAGACTTCTCAGCCAGCCGGGGCGACAGCCTCTCGTCCTGCAGTCCGGAAGCCCCCCCCTCGGGCCCTCTGCCCTGCAAGTCCACCCAGCTCGGGAGAGGAGGTGGGCTCAGGCCCATCCTGCTTCCCTAGTAGGTGACCTGGGGCGAGTCACCTCCCTGCCTCAGCTGTAGAGCAGTGTAATGACCGTACCTACCTGTGGGATGATTGTTGGAACCAGACGTGACAAACATCAGGCAGAGGCTGGGCACAGCCGGGGGTGGCATTTCTGTTCCTGCCTCTGGTTAGAACCGCTTCCTCCCCAGGCTCCCCAGGTATGTCTGCAGAGTTCAGCGCGAGCCTCTCTCTTTGCAAAACGCCCAGCGTGGACACACATACCATGTTTCCCCGAAAATAGGACGTACCCATAAAATAAGCCCTAAGCGGGATTGCTAAGCATGTGCCCGATAGAAGCCCTACCCTGAAAATAAGACCTAGTGACGGGCGTGGCTACGCAGCGCATCTGCACAACCCGTGCATTTCGTCACGGAGCGGTAAAGAAGATGAGTGGCCCTTCTCACCTGCCCCGTGAGAGCTCTATGGCTCGACAGGAGAGATGGGGGCCGATGGTTCTAAAGGAAATAGAGTCGCAAGACATTCAGGATGGAATTCGGGGTTTGGAGAGTATGTTCCAGAAGACGACGACTTAACTCTATTTGAATAAATGTAGGTGGTTATGCCGTACTTAAAAAAATAACACATCCCCTGAAAATAAGCCCTAGGGTGTCTTCTTCAGGAAAACTAAATATAAGACCCTGTCTTATATTCGGGGAAACACGGTACTCACCACCACTGCCATAGAAAACCTTGAAAATACAGGACGTTCAGGGAAGGAAAATCTGGTGGTCCCGTGTGTGCCACCTGCAGGTGGCGCTGTGTCCCCTGGAGGACACTTACGTGGCCTTTCTGCTCCCAGGAGGCACCTCCGTTCCCAGGCCCACGGACCAGCTGTGCCCCGTGCTCGCGGTGACTTGGACAGTCATGGAGAACGGCTGCCCGGTGCCCCCACTGCCCGCCGGCTGTCCGTCCTGGGGACAGGGTTTTTGCACAGTATCTTTCACGGGCAAAAACCTGACAGGGCCGGGCGCGGTGGCTCACACCTGTCATCCTAACACTCTGGGAGGCCGAGGCGGGCGGATTGCTCAAGGTCAGGAGTTCGAGACCAGCCTGAGCAAGATTGAGACCCCGTGTCTACTGAAAATAGAAAGAAATT
The DNA here is from genome assembly GCF_040939455.1 of Microcebus murinus. Classification (NCBI taxonomy): domain Eukaryota; kingdom Metazoa; phylum Chordata; class Mammalia; order Primates; family Cheirogaleidae; genus Microcebus; species Microcebus murinus. The sequence continues at coordinate 93,628,261 of NC_134115.1, read as the reverse complement.
AATTGGCCAACTAAAAATATATAGAAAAAATTAGCCGGGCATGGTGGCGTATGCCTGTAGTCCCAGCTACTAGGGAGGCTGAGGCAGGAGGATCGCTTGAGCCCAGGAGTTGGAGGTTGCTGTGAGCTAGGCTGATGCCACGGCTCTCACTCTAGCCCAGGCAACAGAGCGAGACTCTGTCTCAAAAAAAAAAGTGACAGGACCTGACCAACGCCGTCAACAGCACAGGCAGTCCAAGTGTCAAATGAAAAGAGAGAAGGTCGGGATGGACGGAGGTCAGGGCTGCGTCCCAGCGTGCAGGTGCTAATGCCACGGACCGTGTACTTAGAAACGGTTAAAACGGTCAAATGTATGTTACGTGTATTCTACCGCGATGAACAAAAGAGAGAAAAGGAAACTGGCAAATGCCATTGTCAGAGAGAACCACGTCCCATTTCCGGACGTGGCCGGAGCGTTCTCCCTGTGCACCGGGGCGTGGGTGGGTGTGCAGGTGAGTTTGTGGTCCCTGTCGTAAGTCGTGGGCACATCCTGTGCAGTGACTAAGCACACATCTCCCGTGTTCTCCTGCTCGCCCCGAGGTGGTGACGGGGACCCTGATTTGCTCTGCCCGTCCCTGCCGGTGGACACCCAGGCATGTTCAGGTGTCCCTAGTTCAGACCACACTGCAGTTTCTCCAGACCACCTCACTGCTGCCTTAGGGCAGGCGTGTGGAAGAAGATCGTGGGATCAGAGACACCAGGTTGCTTCAGGGCTCTCGTGGGCCCCGCAGGGCCCTGCGGGAACGTCCGTGCCTCTGTGGCGGCCTGCGCCAGTGGCTGGCCCCGTTCCAGCGTCCTGCCCAACGACGCTTCTTGTAATCAGGCTTTCTAATCTGTGCCGGTGGGAAGGATGAAGACACAGTTTCCTGTTCCAATTTGCATTTCCTTGGCGATGCAACCGGGTTATTTTCCTTATTTGGTGGACATCTATGCTTTGTCTGTTTCGTGAATCGCAGGCCTCGATGGTCTCCTTCAGTCCGCACGGGGATCCAGGGAGCCGGGTCCCGCGGATGCAAACACTGAGGCAAAGCCTCCTGGCGGCAGGCGGTTCTCCCAGCAGGTTCTCCCGGTTCTGCCAGGACCTGCCAACCCCGGCCTGCTCTCTGAGTGGGAGGGGGACAGGGGGGTGGTCTGGCCTGGAGAGAGGTGCCCGGAGCTGGCTGAGGCTGGCAGATGTGAGGAGGGGCCCAGGCTTCCAGATCCAGGGAAGGATGGCGCACTGAGACTCAGTTTCCCCCGTCTGCAAATGTGGGTGATGAGAGTTGACCTTCTCACTGCAGGTGTGACAGGTGCAGCTGGTTAGGAGTCTGGTGTGCAGACACAGAAGGACAAATCCTGTGCGATGCCACTCTCAGGAGGTCCCCAGAGTCGGCAGACCCATAGAGATGGGAAGTAGACAGATGGGGGGAGTGGAGTCTGCGTTTCATGGGGACAGAGTTTCAGTTTGGGAAGATGGAAGGTTCTGGAGATGGATGGTGGTGACCACGGCTGCACAGCAATGTGCATGTGCTTGCTGCCACTGAACTGTGCACCTTAAAATGGTGAAGATGGGGCCGGGCGCGGTGGCTCACGCCTGTAATCCCAGGACTTTGGGAGGTCGAGGCAGGAGGATTGTTGCGAGCAAGAGCGAGACCCCGTCTCTATGAAAAGAATAGAAAATTAGCCGGACGTATGCCTGTAGTCCCAGCTACTTGGGAGGCTGAGGCAGGAGGATCGCTTGAGCCCAGGAGTTTGAGTGAGCTAGGATGACACCACTGCACCCTAGCTGGGGCAACAGAGTGGGAGTCTGTCTCTAAAAAAAAAAAAAATGGTGGAGATGGCAAATTTTATGTTTTGTGTATTTTACCACAATTGGAAAAAAAACCAGTCTGGTTTTGGGTGAAGGACCCAGCTCTGAATCTCTGCTTTTCGGAGAAAGCTCCGGGACTGGGCAGTTACTTCGCCTTTCTCTATAAAGGGGGCCTCTTCCCTAGGGTGGGGGCCGCGCTAATCTGTGTGGAGCGTGGAACACGGTTGGTAGCCCCGCACATCCCTGCCCCATCCCCACCCCCAACTGCAGGGGACAGGAGGGACCCAGGGGTCCTGCCAGGAGCTCGCACCATCCGGCTCTGTCACCCGCAGGCCGACCCCCCATAAGCAGATGTCCCTGCTCTCCTCTGGCCGGGCCAGTGCCCGCGGGAAGTCCTTCGGGTGGCAGGGCTGCGTGCGGAGACTTAAGGTGCCCCTTGCACCGGCCTGGTCCCGGCCGTTGTGGGCTGCTTGGCGAGGCCTTGAGGTCGCAGGTTGCCCGGGGCAGCCCCCAGCGAGACTGGCCACCTGCCGGGAGTGGGGGCTCCCGGGGTGAAGGGGCTCAGGTCTCGGGACCCGAGGGTGTGCCGGCCCTGCTCCTGCTCTCAGCGTGGCCACGCAGGCCTCGGGGCCGTCCCGGGCCTGCTGCTTCCCGGGAAGAGGGAGCCCGAGGCCCGTGGGCAGGAGGGGTGAGCAGGGAGAGCAGCGCCTCTGGGTGTCTGGCCGGGGAGCCCCTCGGGGTGGCCCTTCCCTTTGCACCTTGCAGAGGTCTCCGCTTGGCTCTGACGCTTTCTTCCTACCTTGAGGGGGACGGTCACTCCCTTCGGTTGGGTCTCCTCCTCCCACAGGGTGTCTGTCCCCCCCCCCCGCCCCCCTGCTGTAGGGGTGTAGGGATCCCTGCACTCCTTCACCTGGGTGAGAACCAGCCCAGCCCCCTTCCAGCAGGGCACCACCTGGCTGCCAGGCGCACCCCTCTGGGAGGGCCGGGCATGTAGGGGTGCGGGGGGAGGGGGAGGCCGGGCAGGCCCTGGGGAGCGGGCTCCTTCCCGTGTGCCAGGTGTCTGACCTCCAGGGGCTTACTCGTCTTCCCTGACAGCTGGGGAGACTGAGGCAGGGCAGCAGCCCGCAGGTGGGTGAGCCAGGCCCCCAGGGCTGTCTCCACTGCGTGTCGCTGTCCCCCCCCCACCCCCGGCCTGGGCTCAGGCCCTGGGGCCTCAGTGCACCGTCCCCTTGCCCTCAGCATCATCAGCTGGTTCGTGCGAGGCTTCAAGTACGTGTACGGGCTGCGCTTCAAGGTGAACGGCCGGCAGAAGCTGGAGGTGGACCAGCCCTGTGTCATCGTCTCCAACCACCAGAGCATCCTGGACATGATGGGTAGGCCGGGGCGTGGGGGTCTGGCGGCAGGGGCCGCAGGCTCAGCCTGGAAAGCGTGGGGGGTGGCGGGGCAGCTCGGAGGAGCCAGGGGTGGGGCTGACACAGGCAGGGGACCTGTGAGTCCCTCCCTCCCCGAGCTGGGCACTGAGAACAGGAGGCTGGCAGTGCCGGCGGGGCACAGGGCCCGCCACGCCCTCACGCCGGGAGCTCTGTGTCAGCACCCCCGCGGGGCAGGAGGACGCCTTGCCCAGAGAGCCGGGGGCAGGCGGGATCCCAGCCAGGCACAGGCCCTTCCTCTCCCCCCAGGCCTCATGGAGATCCTGCCCAAGCGCTGCGTGCAGATCGCCAAGCGGGAGCTGCTCTTCCTGGGCCCCGTGGGCCTCATCATGTACCTGGGGGGCGTCTACTTCATCAACCGGCAGCGCTCCAGCACCGCCATGACCGTGATGGCCGACCTGGGCGAGCGCATGATCAGGGAGAACGTGAGTCCCGGCCGGGGTCTTCGGGGGAGCGGGGCTGTCGGTCCCCCAACAAGTGGGGCTCCTTAGGCGGGGAGGGGGCTGGCCTCCCGGGGCTGTGGGTGCAGCCCGGTGGCAGCAGCTCTTCTCTGCCCTGCAGCTCAAGGTGTGGATCTACCCCGAGGGCACGCGCAACAACAACGGGGACCTGCTGCCTTTTAAGAAGGGCGCCTTCTACCTGGCGGTCCAGGCCCAGGTAGGCCAGGCCTCGGCCTCACCGGGTGGGCAGGGGGTGGGAAGTGGGTCCAGGTTGGCTGAAGGCTGAGGGCGATTGCCCAGCCTGGCTGGGGGTCGCTGGCACTCAGGGACCTGCCACTGAGTGGGGACAGGGCCTCCGCCAATGCCTGGTCCCCTGACCCACCAAGGAGGGCAGCCCCTGCTCCCCCACGCTGAGCGGTGAGGCCTGGGGCCTGAGAGGCCGGCGGCACTTGGTGGGCACCTGAGCTCTCGGGCTCTAGCCCCCACTTTGCAGGTGGCTGGTGGGTGACCTGCCCGAGGTGGGTGGGGTAGGAGGCGAGGGCAGGAGGCTGGTGGGGTGATGCTGCTCCCGATCACTGGGGTGGGGTCGGGAGTGGGCAGCGGGTCCGGACAAGCAGGGCGTTCGGTGTGGGGCACGGGCGGCCTGGGTAGAGGAGCAGTGGGCTCCGCCTCTGTGCCTGGGGCTCTCTGGTCCTCAGCATTCAGGGGTGCAGCTTGTCCTGGGGTGTCTGGGAGGGGCTGGGGTGTGTCCATCCATGGAGTGGGGTCTCCTGGTGGGTGACAAGTGCCTGTGCCACCCCTGCCACTGTGCTGGGAGATTCACGTCAGGCGAAAGCCGTTGTCTGGGATCAGGCCTTAGAGCAGGGGTCTCAGCCTGTCCTCCTGTGACAGGTGGCCTCGCCCTGTGCGAGGCCCGGGGAGCCCTCATTTTTTTTTTTTTTTTTTTTGAGACAGACTCTCACTTTGTTGCCCAGGCTAGAGTGAGTGCCGTGGCATCAGCCTAGCTCACAACAACCTCAAACTCCTGGGTTCAAGCCATCCTCCTGTCTCAGCCTCCCGAGTAGCTGGGACTACAGGCATGCGCCACCATGCCCAGCTAATTTTTTTTATATATATTAGTTGGCCAATTAATTTCTTTATATTTATAGTAGAGACGGGGTCTCGTTCTTGCTCAGGCTTGTTTCGAACTCCTGACCTTGAGCGATCTGCCCGCCTCAGCTTCCCAGAGTGCTGGGATTACAGACGTGAGCCACCGCGCCCGGCCCAGAGAGCCCTCATTCTGGGGGCCCCCAGCTACGGCCATGGAGGGCAGGAGTTCTGGACTCTAGTCTCAGCTTTGCCCAGCAACCTCCTCCTGTTGTCAGGGGCCCCGGGATGCAGGGCGCACCTGCTGGGCCTCGGGCTGATGTCACTTCCGCGTGGGAGGTGGGAGGGAGAAGGGGCCAGGTTGGTAGGTCCTGAGAGGAGAGACAGGCCAGGTGGCGTCAGCCGGCAGACTGGCGCACTTCCTGCCCTCCCCATCGGTCTCTGGGCTGCAGCCTACCTGCCAGTGCCCTGGGGCTCCCTGCCTGCCTGGGTTAATGATCAGCTCCAGGTGCCTGTCCCTGTCTGCTGTGACGCTGGTGTCTTCCAGGAACACAGCAGGCTCCACCCCTCCCTGGGCCAGAGCTGCCCCCCTCGTCCCTGGGGTTGGGGAGAGGACAGGAAGGGAGGGCCGGGCAGGGAAGACCTTGGTGACCTCTCCCAGCTAAACGGGACAGGGCCCTGCGCCGCAGCTAATGTTATGGCCCAGCAGGGGACAGACGTGAGCCCGACAACACACGTGCTAGCTCGGGCGGGCTGGACCGCCCGGGGCGTGGCGGCGTGCCAGGCTCCAGAGGTCAGGTGTGGGAGGCCCTGGGCCAGGTGCCAGGACTGCTGGGGCCAGCGCAGGTGGGCAGGCGGGTGGAGAGGCAGGGCCGCGCTCGGCCGGGGGGTGAGGGCTCACCCCAGTGCCGCGTGTCCCTGCCCGCAGGTGCCCATCGTGCCCGTGGTCTACTCCTCCTTCTCCTCTTTCTACGACACCAGGACGAAGCTCTTCACCTCAGGTACGCGCCACGCGCCCCTGGGCACTCGCCCTGACCGTCCCCGTCTGGGTGGCTGCAGTGGGCCAGACCCCGGCCACACAGTAGCCATGTGGTGAATGAATGAATGAATGAATGAATGGATGAACCAGTCAGTCTAGAGTCCCAGCTACGGGCTGGCATTGCTTCCTGTCATTCACCCTTCCCAGTGGCCCTGGGAGGTGGGTGGGAACTGAGGCTCCAAGAGGGTGGCCGCGTGGCGGAGTGTACACAGGTGGGCTGGGCCCACAGCCCCGGGGGCGGCTGATGAGCCCGTGTGTCCCGGCTCCCCACGTGGGCACGTGGGACCAGGGCAGCCCAGGCCAGCGGCCTCCCAGGCACCCCCCGCACTGGCCAACGGGCTTGGGGGCCTGCCCTTCCATCCAGACAGGGTGCCCTGGCCCCTCGTGAGAAGGTGGGGTCAAAGGTCGAAGGGTGGTGGGGGGGAGCCAGCTCTCTCCCACACCGGAGACCCCGCAGCCCCCCGCCCTCCGTGGAAGATGGGGGCACAGAGTGGGGTGGGGCTGAGCAGAGAGGGGCCCAGCCGAGGGAACGTTCTGGGGGTGGGGGGAGACAGGTTCTGGGTGGCGGGCGCTGTTCACAGTGGGGCATAGTGTTGTCAAAACCCACCAAGCACATGCCACGGGCTGCGCGTTTCGCCATGTCAGTATCGCCTCAATTAAAAACAAGCTGGGGGCCAGCGGGGGCTGGGGTCAGAGCTCCCTGGGGAGGGGGCAGGGCGGCCCCGGGAGAGCAGAGGCTGCCCCCGGCCGCTGACGCCCACCGCCCCATCCCAGGGACAATCACGGTGCAGGTGCTGGACGCCATCCCCACCAGCGGCCTCACGGAGGCGGACATCCCCACGCTCGTGGACACCTGCTACCAGGCCATGAGGAGCACCTTCCTGCACATATCCAAGCTGCCCCAGGAGAACGGGGCCGCCGCAGGGCCCGCTGTCCAGCCAGCCCAGTAGCCTGGGTCGTGGGGTGGGGCAGGACCTGGAGAGGGTGGGCGGGCAGAAGGCGGCTGGAGGACGCACAGGGACCCTTGCCCATGCTGCCAAATATCACTGTGTCTGGCTCCCCGGCTCCCCCGGCTCTCATTCGGGCCCTGGAAGCAGGAAGCCCCTTCTTCCGCTGACCTCAGACCCAGGCTCTCCACGTCCCCTCCAGGAGAACCAGCCGGACCCTCCCGGGCTCTGAGGCGGGGACTCGCCCACCGTGTACCTCCAGGGTCTGGGATGATGCAAAACCAGGCCTGAGGCTGTGGCCTGCAGGTGGGCTGAGAGGTCCTCAGGACAGCCCAGTGGCCCTGGGGACAGCCGGGGTGCCCGGGTCTGGCTGCCCAGGGCCCGCCAGGGGCAGAGTTGGGTTCTAGGTCCGTGCTGTGGCCTGCATCAGGCCCTCAGGGAGAGGAAGGGGCTCGGGGGGTCAGGACTCCCGGCCGCATGCACCCTGGACCACAGGGAGCCGGAAAGCGGGGTCTGCTGTTGCCCCGGCCCCGAGGACCTGCGGGTCAGTGTTGCACTTGCTATTTTTGTAAAGGAACCTTGGAAGTAACTGCGTGCTGTGGTCACTCAGGGTGGGTGGGGCTGCCTCAGGCCTCTGACTAGGGATGTGTGTGTGTCTTCCGGGCTGCTGCCTCCAACCCCCCAGACTGTGGGGCCAGCTGCCCCCCAGGGCCCAGGTACAAGCACCCCCATCCCTGCACAGAGCTCCCTTCCAGGGGCAGGCGTGAAGGCATGGGCGAGGCACTGTCCCTGTGGCTCCCAGAATCCACCTGCTCCGGCCCCTCTTGGAGATGGAGGACCCAGGCCTTGAGGTGCCCCTGGAGCCCCCTCGTTCTGCCTGCTGCCTTCTTCCCCGCCCCCTTGCCAGCCGGCACTAGGTAGTGGGCCCGGGTGGAGTGGCCAGGAGAGGGTGGGCACAGCCCCCAGTGCCAGGTGGAGGGGGCTCCTCTCCCCAGGCCCCCAATCCTTCCATTGACACAGCAGCTCAAGTCTCGATTTTATTCTGACAAAAACCAGGGCAGAGTATCCCCCAGCCCCCCGCAACCCGGCTGCTGCCTCCAGACAGGCTGCCCAGTGGCTGCCACCGGTCCCTGGCTCTGGGCAGGGAGCCTCGTACCGTCCCTGCGCCCCCCAGGGCCCTGGGAAGCTGTCGGGGTTGTCAGGGTGGATTCGCACAGAAGACCCCCCGGCCCACCCCGTGCCTCGGTCCAGGGAACCACCTGCGCCAGGGGAGAGGAAAGGAGAGGGCCCTTCCCGCCTTCCGCCAGGGCAGCCGGCTCGGTCCGGCCTGGGTAGAGAGTCAGGCCTTGGCAGGGCCAGTCACGACTCCTTGTTGCAGGAGCCTAGGGTCAGAGGAGGGTCTGAGGTCAGAGGTCGCAGCTCCAGGCCTGTGGCCACCCCGCCCCATGGGGGTCCCAGGCTCCTGGGTGCTCTGGGCGCGTGTCCGGCACTCACAGGACCCCAACTGCTCCTCTAGGAAGGAGATCTGCTCGCTCAGGGAGTCGATGCGGCCCAGCTGCTGCAGGGAGTGTGCCAGGAGGCTGCCGGGGTCCGGGAGCCCGTGCTCCAGGGCCTGCAAGGCCAGGCTGTGCAGCGGCGCCAGCAGCAGCTGCAGCTTCTGTGGGGGTGAGCGAGGTGGCATGACCCGGGGCCAGCAGCTTACCCTCTGTTCCCCGGGAATCTAAGAACCCTGCCCAGGGACCTAGCTGCAGGGCTCTGGGTGTCCACTGGAGGGGTCTCGGGCCCTGGCCAGTGGGAAGATTGGCAAGAGCACTTTGTCCCTGTGGACAGAGGCAGGGGATGAGCCCTGGGCCTGAGGGGCGCCAAGCTCGGCTCCTCCCGTCTTGGGGTCCCAGTGGCTGGCCGGCTGCCCCTGCCAGGTGTGGCAGCCAGGCAGGGCCCTGGGCTGTCGGCGGCAAGGAGACCTCCCTGGGACCAGGGTCTTTGCAGACCCCCCCAGCCCCAGCCCCAGCCCCGTGAACCCTACAGCCATCCTGCGGGTCGGAGCCACGTCCTGAGGACCACAGAGAGTGGTGGGCCTCGCCCTGGCCCGGCCCTCCACTGTCACCAAGGAGCTGGCTGCCGAGAGGGCTGGTGCGGCCCCACGCCCTGGGCTCACCTCCTCCAGCAGGTCCACCCTCGACTGCAGCCGCTGCACTTCCTCCTTCACCGCGCTGTCTGCTCCTAGGGGCAGAGCCAGGCCTGCATGAGGGGGGCTGGCACCCCCACGCCCGTGGCCTCTGATCTGGAGGGGCTGGCCCCGGCCACGGCTCCAGCCATAGGGCAGAGCCAGGGCACAGTCTCAGGCCCGTGGCCAACCCCACTGTCCCCCAGGGGCTGGCCTGGGGGTCTCGGGCCCTGCCCCCACCCGCACGCCGTGCTGTGTGGCCCTGCGCGTCCGGGGTGCGGGGTCCCGGCTGCACTACGGGCGGTCCGAGCCGAGTCCGAGCTGCGCTCTTGGGTGCCGGGCTGCCGACGGCGCATTATTACTCACGGTACGAGTTTGAAGTGTCACAGCGCGTACCAAAAGTAATAATGTCCCGTCACCAGCAGAGATGCGTCTTCCAGGCTGCCAGCTGGCACACGGACGGGACCCCAGGGTGGGGCCTTTCACTTTGTTGGCTGAGATGAGGCCCCCACAGCCCTGGAGAAACCCTACCGGGGACCCACCTGCCTTCCACCCCGTGACAGCCGCCCACCAGCCGAGTGCCTGGCTCACCCCTGCTGCACCCCCCCACAGATGCCTCACCCCTGCTGCACCCCCCGCAGAGCCTCAGGGTGACGCACACCCACCTGCCTGCTCCCCTACCCAGACACAGCCGCAAGGGGGGCGAGGTTACCTGTCATGGGGCTTGGGGCCACCCTGGGGGGCCCTCCCTGGGGCAGGCAGAGAGTACCGTCTGCAGACGGGCTGTGGCCCTCCCAGCCCTGGCACCAGTAACTGCCCTCCGTGTTGACGCAGCGCTGGGGACAGCCGCCCCCTCCGGTGCTGCACTCGTCCACATCTGCAGGAAACGGGGGCGTCAGATGCAGCAGGAGGGGTCGCACGCATACAGACCCCCTCGAGACACCCTGTTAATAACGGGCCGCCGTTTTGCCCAGCAGTGACCCCAGGACACTCCAGCAGGCACCAGGAGACCTCTCCCGGGCCCCCTCCCCTGCCAGGGGGCAGAGCCAGCCTCACCTGACTGGCAGGTGTCACCCCGCCAACCTGCAGGGCAGCGGCAGCGGCCTGGCTGGACACAGCTCCCTCCGTTCTGGCATGGCGGCTGGCACACTGCTGTGGGTGGGGAGACCAGTCACTGCCTCGGAGGGCCCCCGGTGCTCCTGGGGGCGCAGCCAGGGCGGGGGTGCTCGGCAGCCGGGACGCGCCGCGCTCAGGGTTACAGGGGAAGGAAGCAGCGGCCTGGGGTGGCTTCCCTCCCAACCGGCCTGGGCGCTGCAAGGGCGCTGCCCTCACCTGCCGAGCAGGCCCCGGGGAGCCCGGCGGTCCCGGCGGTCCTCTTCCAGCCGGGGCAGCAGGCGTAGCGCGGCCGGGTGGGCGCCGGGCCCGGGCTGTGGCGGTAGGCGGTCCTATAGAGGGTTCTGTGGGGTGGGCAGGCGGCTCAGAGGGGCAGCACGCCCTCCCCATCTGCCACCTCCTGGGCACCTGGAGCCCTCTCTCTGAGTGGGCAGGGTCACCCCAACGTGTCCCCAGAAGTCCTCTCCCTGAGGGACGGCAGCGCAGGGCCACTGACCAGCACTCACCGCACCCAGGTGCCAAGCAGGGTGCTGAGGGACGGCAGGAAGCCCCAGCCCCGCGTGACCGAGCAGGGCCTGCGTGAGGCCCCTGGCTTCCAGCCTCCTACCACGGGGCCCAGGGGCGGGCCTGCCTGGGCCGTGGCGGGTCGTGGCAGAGCCGGCTGCCGCTTCACCCTGGGCTCCAGCTCCTGGAGGCTAAGGGCGCTCTGAGAAGCTGAGCGCCTCTGACGTGTCCCCAAACCTAGGTCCCTCCCCCAGCAGGGCCAGCAGGGACCTGGAGGGGTGGGTGGGCTCAGGAGTCCGGGCTTTTACCAGGTCTCCGCCTCCCGGGTGTTTCTGGGCTGGGTGAGGAGGCGCAGTGCCCCACACCCACCCACGGCTGGGAGCCAGCGCCCCTCACGTGGGCAGGACCGGACACGGCAGGGTCTCCACGTGTCTGCCGGGGTGACAGGCAGGTGCAGGGAGTCTGGCATCATCCCAGTGAGTAAGGGCTTGCAGCCGGTGATGCCGGGGAGAGGTGAGCAGCCCGAATGTGCAGGGGCGGGACGGGACGGGTGTCCCTCTACACGTGTGCAGGCCCTTAAGGTGGTGTCCTCTCAGACGGGCCAGGGTGCAGGACGCAGTCCAGTGCTGGTGGTGACTAGGTGACGTCCTCGCACCCGGACTGCTGAGACAGAACCGGCCAGCCTGGGGAAGTCCGTCTCAGCAAGTCCTCTGGCCTCAGTTTCCTATCTCGGGGCCCAGGGTTCGCCACCGCCGCCGGGCAGGCTGCTGTGTGGCAGATGGGGCACCGTGGGGGACTGGCCCTCGGGGGGCTGGGGCTGGGCGGGCTGGCGGCGGGGGCACCCACCGGTAGGTGCTGCAGGCTCGGTGCCCGTCGCAGGTGGTGAGGAAGGGCTGGTACACACGCTGCACGAAGGACTCGGAGACGGGGCGCTGGGGAGCCCCAACAGCACACACCCTGCGGCTGTGGGGGTGGGGCCAGAGCTCAGCCAGGGACCCCAAGGGAGCTGAGGACATGAGCCCACGGGGAACCCCTCAAGACCTGGGGCGGCCTTGGGGAGGGGCTGAGGGCTGTTGGCCGCACCCCCACCCCCGGCCCCCAGAGGCCCTCGCCCCGCTCACCCCGGCCGGTAGACGTGCTGGGTGCCGCCCGCTCCCAGCACCAGCAGCCACAGCAGAAGCAGGTCCCGGGAGCCCCACATGGCCTGTGTCTCCGGGGGGGACGGCCTTCTCCTCTGCGCACCCTGGGGCACACAGCACGGTCCTGTGAGCCCCCGAAGAGGCCCCTGCAGGCGCCTTCGTTGCAGCCTGTGCTCGGTGCACGATGCCTGCCCAGCTTAGCACTTTTGAGGGGAGCCCCAGGGGCCGTGCCAGCTCCCCCCACCCTCAGGCCCACCTCTTCCAGCTAGGCCGGCCCCTCACCAGCCACAGACAGCCGGGCCTGGGGGCTGCGGAAAGGGATACCCTACAGAGCGCTTGGGGCAGGAACCATCTGGACCCTGCCAGGCTTGGTCTGGGACACCCAAGGGCGCCTGAGGCTCCAGGAAAGGTGACTCCAGGAAGGTGGGCCCAGGTCTGCATCTGGGCCGTTCCTCCCTCCCCGCTGGTCTCGGTGCCCCCCTTGTCACAGCAGGGAGGGGTGAGCTTGCCCCTCTCAGTCTGTGGACGGGTGTCAGTGGGCAGAGCTGGAGCCCGAGGGCGGCTGTGGGGTCCCATCGGGGTGCAGGTGCCTGGCATGTGAGCAGGTGCTCGACAGGAAGGAGCTGCTGTGGGGTGTGCACATTCAGAGATCCCCAGAGGGGGGTGGCACACATTTAAGAGGGGGTCACTCCCAGGCTGGCATAAGTGTCAAGTAGCCCAGAGCTCCCAGGGCAGAGGCCCCACCGGGGCCAATGAGGCAGCCAGTTGACGGACCACTGGAGCTGGTGTCCGACCCCCTTCCAGCTGCGAGTGGGAGGCAGGGAGCTGGGTGAGGCTTCCTGGGAGTATGAGAGACTCCAACCCAGACTTAATGGTCTGTGAAGGGACTGGGGGGGTGGCATAGGTCCCATCCTGTGTGCAGCCAGAGGTCCAGGAAGCTAAGGATCTCCCCGCCGTGCACTGGGGGGCCCACCCCAGGCCTCTCGTGGGTGCTCCCAAAAGGGTCAGGCTCCTCCCAGGTGGCTGCCCGGCCCTGGGGAGTCCTCAGCAGGAAAGGGCCAGGAGACAGGGGAGGTGGAGCTTGGGGTAAGGCTGTCTGTCCACTTGTCTGGGACTCTTTCCTCAGACACCACTAGGGTCTCCAAAGCCTGTCTGGTTCTGACAGTCCGTCCCACGGACAGTGACACCCACAAGGGGTTACTGGACCTTCCTCCTGGCTGAGCCCCACCCCGTGGGGAGAGCAATGCCATGTCCGCTTTGCACAGCAGTCACTGGGCAGTCCCTGAGCTGGGGCCCGGCCATGCTCTGGCTACTGCAGGGTAGGGAAGGCAGCTGGGGGAGGGGCCTTCCACACCTGTCCCCCATGGGCTGGAGAGGAAGGGAGGGCAGGGCCCTGGCCAGCTCAGGTGTTGGGACTTCTTTTGGGGGCAGGGGGCCATCCCAGCAGTTTCTGGGCAGGGGCCCATCCTGCTAGTCAGAGTTGGTGGGGACGATTAACTCTGGGGGGTGGGCCTTGCCAGGAAGGAAGAGGTCGGGGGGGGGGGGGCAGGGGGTGCCAGAGCTCCACAGCCCCCGTGCCCGGCCCTGGGCCTGGGGAGCCCGGTCTCCCCGGGGAGGATGTCACTACCCCTCACGGCGGCCGTGCAGAGCGCCTCCGTGACTGCGGGAAGCTGTCTGGAGAGGGAACCGCGGTGAAGAGGAGACACTCAATTTTTGAAAGTCATGCTTTTCCCCAAGGCCGAGGCGGCCTGGCGCTGCCACGCCGGGCTCCGCGAACCTCGTTCCCTCCGGTGTCACAGCGGCGGCCGGGCGGGAGCGGGCGCTGGGGGCGGCCCGCGCGCAGGCCGAGAGCTGCAGTGTCCCGGTCCCCGCCGGCGTGACGCGGGCCCTGCCCGCACCTGCCGCCCACCTGCCGGGCCGCAGCCCCCGCCGGGGAGGGCGACACCGACGCCAGCCAGCGCGGGGCTGCCCCGACCCTCCCACCGGGCGGCGCTCCGGGCGGCGGGGCCCGCGGGGGCGGGCGCAGGCGGGGCAAGCCCGACGACCATCCCGCGCGGCCCGGGGGCGGGGGCGGGGGCGCAGCGCGACCCCCCGGGGCGGCCGCCGGGCTGCGCCGCTGGGTCGGGCCGGGAGCGGGTCGGGCCGCGCCGCCCGGCACCGGCAGGGGGAGCCGTCTCCCAGGCCGCCGGCCCATTCTCCGGACCGGCCGCCGCGGCCGCCCGGGCGGGGGTCACGCGTGCAGGCCCGGCGCGGCCCTCCGCGCGCCCCGGCCCGCGCTCCTCCCGGTCCCTGCGGTCGCTTTGCGTCGCCCGGCGGCAGCCCCCAGTTCCGCGACAGCAGGGTCACCCTCTCCGTCCCTCGGGGTTTGGAGGGTCCCGCCCCCGCCCCCAGCCCGGCGGCCGGCAGACCCCCGCCCGGCGCCCTCCTCCGCGCCCCCGGCCCGGCGCCCGGCTGCCTCCGCACTCACCGCCGGATCCGGGGCGCGCACGCGCCGCCGCGGCCGCAGCGCGAGCCCGCGCCGTGGGGGCCCCGAGCCCCGCCCCGCCCCGCCCCCGGCCCCGCCCCACCTGGCGGCCCCGCAGGAGCCCCGCCCCCACCCCGGGTGGGCTCGCCGGCCCCCATGAGCAAGAGGCACAGGCCGTCCCGCCCCACCCCGCCCCCATTGCGCAGATGGGGAAACTGAGGCCCCGTGGCGGGCGGGCTCCCCGCCAGGCCGGGCAGTGAGTCAGCTAGAACTCGGGGTTGACGCAAACCCGCCTCGGAGCCCGCATCCCCAGCCCGCTCTGCGAATGGTGAATCCCTGGGTCCTCCCTGAGCCCCCGCACAGGGCGCGCGCGCGGGACCCAGGACTGAGCCAGGCTGCCAGGAGCCAGGAGGCCGCCTGGGGCGCTCACGCCGACGGGGGGCCGGGGTTCGATGAGGACCCCTTTGCTAGCTGAGCCTGTGAAAGCCTCTAACCGCCAGCGCGCTAGGTGCCAGGCGCCGGGCTAGAGCTGACCTCTGCCCGCAGTTACGGGGCGGGCACCATGGCCCTCCCAGGCCCAGAGACCCACACGGCAGAGCCCAGACAGGCCCCAGGGGCGACACGGAACCTCCCTCTAACATGGCACGTAGGTTGGGGTGCCGGCCCCAGTCCCACCTGCATTCCCTCAGGCAGGGGCACCCCCACCGTGGTCTCTGCCCCACTGCTCTGTTCAAGACAGAGCGCTCCTCCGGGTGAATGCACAGGCCCCCAGGGGGTCCCCTCATGCCCACTCCCAGAGGTCCCTGGGCTGGTCACCTCTCCTCTCCCGTTTCCAAATTTATAACCAGAGGCCCAAGCAGCCCTGGGGACTCTGGTACCCATAAGCCGTTTCCCGCCAACCCAAGCCCAGCCCAGGGCGCTGCCCCAGTCACACATGCTCTGTGCCCAGGCCACCCAGGGCACCCGGACTGCTGGGACTCACCTGGCAAGGGGGAGCTCGTCATCCCCTGGACACTGGTGGCGGCTACTGCTCTGGGTGGTGGGGGCCTTCTGTGCCCCCCCTGTGCCTGGGGCTGCGGGTCAGAGACGGGAGGGCGTCGGTGCCTCGGCAGAGTCTCGGGCACCGTGACGTCTAGGCACTGGGAAGGTGACGAGGGTCTAGCCTTCCATCCTGCTGCGGGACCTCAGCCCACACTGGGCCTGCAGACCCCGTCCTGCCCCCTCACCCGGTCGCTTCCCAAGTAGAGCCGGCCTCAGTCCCAGTCTGCAAAATGGGGCCGGCTCCAGCCCTGGGCTCCCCGGAGCTGAGGTAGGTCACAGGAGGTAGGTGACAGGGGCGTGAGCCCCACGAGTGGAGCTGAAGGTCCCCTACAGAGCCCTGGTGCCTGGTGAGGGGCCTGCGGACTAGCAGGGAAGGGCTGGCAACTTGGGCCTGCCTTGGTGCGCGGAGCTGAAGGACAGGAGGGGTCCGGTGCCTGGAGAGGAGCCCCCCGTTCCTGGTCCTTTCCCAGATCAGGGGGCCCTAGGAGCTCCCGGCAGGTGGGTCTGAGGGGCCGCTAGGGCAGCTGCTGTCTCGATGTCCGTAATTGCGAGTGGGGGGTTCCTAGGTTTCGTGACCCCCTGAGCCCAAGCAGCTCTCACTCGGCCCTGGGCAGTAAAGAGTTAAGAGTGGGGCCTAGGGGACTCTAGATGTGAGAGCCCCTGTGCTCACTTGACCCTTTGACCTGCCCGTCTCCCCCTGCCTGAGGCAGGCAGAGGCGTGGGCAGACGGGGTGCTCTGCCCCAAGCTGGGAGGGCCTCACCTTCTGCCCTGTCACCTGAACATGGGCATTCTTCTCGGGTGGGCTCCTTGGGAGGCATGCGTGGGTGTATGTTGCAAAAGGTGCGGCCCCTGGGACCCCTGTGGCTTTGGGAGCTTTGAGAGGGGACTTCAGCTGCTCTAGGGGGCTTCCCCAGGGCCCCAGGTGGGCCGGAGAAGTGGCCCACTTGCCCACACCACAGCCCACCGAGCTGTCCCCAGGCCTGAGCCCCTGGGACCAGCTGCACAGGAGACCGGGCTCCTCCTAGCACAGTTCCTCCCCCAGGGCTGGTCCCTGGCCAAACCCCTTGCTACATCCCCCAGCCCTGGGGACGGCCGGGGTCCCCACAGAGGAGTGAGGGGCGCCCGGCCCCACCCAGTGGGCCCAGCCGAGCTGAACTTTGCTGCCAAGCGGGGCTCCCTGGGGAAGCCGGGCCAGGTGGTACGGGCTCCAGGGGCAGGGCCAGGCTGCCTTGGCTTTTCCTTCCAGGGGTCTCGGGGCCCTGGGCAGCCAAGGGTGAAGTGTGGGTGTCAGGCAGACTGGATTGGGACCTAGACTGGGCCACTGGCCAGGCACGGCGTGGCCAAGGGACTCTCGTGGCTTCTCTGTGCAGCAGCAAAGACACGGGTGGGAAGAGCCCATGAGTCGCCTGCCTGCTGGGAGCCCACTCTGCCTGATCCCTGCCCCTCCGAGCCACCCTGCCATACCTGATGCTGCCGGGGCTTGGCCATGGCCACGGCCACCACTGCTGCCTCTGCAGGCTGGGGACAGACCCTGCCCCTCGCTGGGGCCTCTGGGCCCACTGGCCGCCCCGGGGCACCTCCCGGGGCCCACCCGCCTGGCCGCCGCTGGAGCCTCCCTCTGGCCGCCAGGGCAGCTGGCGAGGTGCGGGAGGCCCGACCGGGCGAGGAAGGGCGGCTTTTTATGCTCCATCCGAGTCAATCGGGATTGGGATGGGCCCTTCCCAGCCGGACTTCCTGTGTGTGTTCTCTGCTGATAACGGGGGTCTGTCAGCGCACAAACAGGAGGCTGGGGGTGGGGGGAGGCGCCACGTGAGGGGCCTGGCTGTGCTGCCGGGGGAGGGGGAAGCTGTCCCCAAGGACTTCTGTGTCTAGCCCCAAGGCTTGAGCTCAGCTACAGCCTGGCTGGTAACCCTGGGGATAGTGAGGGACAGAGAACGGGGAGCCTAGGGCCTTCCCAGTGCCGGAGGGGGCAGAGCCGTGGGACTACAGGCCACACTTGTGCGGCTAGACAGAAGGGACCTTCTGCGTCTCTGGGCCACAGGGTGCTGGCCCCTCCTGAGGCCACCCCAGATGTGGGTAGTGCAGCGTGGAAGCCCCCAGGGGCTCCAGCCCAAGGGAGGGACCTGCCACACTGGAGCCTTGGCCTGTGGGGGCCGGGAGTGGCAGGACCCAGCCGGAAGGGAACCAGGTGGGCAAGACAGGCTGGGTGGTCTGCAGGTCCCTGAGGCCCAGGGGTGCCCCTCAGGCTCCTCCCTTGGCCTCCACCGAGGGGATGGGGTGGTGGTGGGAGGGATTCAGGAACCTTTGGGGCCAAAGGGGGTGCTCCATCAGATTCTGGGGTCCCGGCTCCAAGTCTGACCCACAGCCTCCCGGTTTAGGGGGCAGTGGGTGGGCAGGGCCAAGGACGGGGGGTGGGGAGGCAGGCCACAGCTGGCCACGGGCACCCGAGTGAGCAGGGCCTCACCCAACCCCGGCTCTCCTTGGGTCCAGGCCCTGCTCTGGGGTCAGCCTCTGTCTACCCGATGCCTGGGACACCCTTTTGCCCTGGCCCTGAGCCGTCATGGCGAGCCCCGCCTCTCTCTGGCCCCACCCAGCTGCTCGACTAGGCCGAGGGGGGCCGGGGCGGTGTGGGAAATCCCCACGGGGCCTGAGGGAGCCCCAGGGAACCCGCACCCTGTTCTCTCCCACTCACAAGGCCAGGGCAGGGGTCGCTGCAAGCGCCACTTATGATGGTGCCTCTCCTCTTCCCTGGGCCTCAGTTTCCCTACCTGTTCCATGGCTGTCATGATGGCACCAGGCGTTGTGGGTCTTGTAGGGGGGGTCTGGGGGGCCTCTTTCTGGAGGCCCCTGCCCTGAGGTTGGAGCTGACAGGCAGAGGCCCCCTTCCCCCCATCTCTCCTGTCCTAGCCCACCCTGGGGTCCAGCCCTCACCCCCAAGGCCACACCCTCAGCACCCCGTGCCTCATGGGACTCTGCTCCCCAACTCAAGGGCTCACCTGCCCAGGACTGGGCTGTCCCTCCAGGTGCCTGGGCCAGGTTGGGCTTGGGCCCCATCCCAGGGGATTCCCTCTGCACACAGCACTGGGGCCTGTCCCTCTCCTCCCCAGCCCCCACACCTAGGGATCTGCTCTGGCCCCCTGCATGGAAGGACCAGCCCCTTGGTGTAAAGGGGGAAACTGAGGCCCAGAGAGGGAAGAGACCTGGTCCAGTGAGCAGAGAAGCAGGGAGGGGTCAGCACAGGAACGGCCACCTCACTCTCTTCCTATCTTTTCTCAGCGAGCCCCCAACTCCTCCCATGTTTCCCCAACCTGGGGCAGCTCCCACCATCAGACCTGTCCCTGCCAGGGCGTGGCTGAGGGTTGGGAATAGCCAATAGCCAAGCACACAGTGGGCCAGTGGGTGTGCCGCACTGGCTCCCGGGTGCCCGCATGGGGGCCTTGCCCAGCCTGCTGCCCACTTGTTCTCTGCCCTGCCCCGGCCCCTCCCTGGGCCAAGGGCAGACCCTCCTTGGCTCGGGGCCCCAAAGCACCGGCCTCACCTGTGCCTGGAACCCCGCCAAGAGGCAGGTGCAGGTGGGCTGGGGTCTTGCCTTACTGCCGGGGCACACCGGGGACAGGAGGGGTCGGGGCTGTCAGAGGACAGGGACACCCTCTTGGAGTCCGGAGGATACCGGGTCTTGGGGGTTAGGGGTCTTCAGTCTCCTGGTTCTACTGTGGGTGGAGCTTGCTCTGTGCTCAGGCCCGAGGGGACTTGAAAAAGGGTGGGCCGGGTCCTCCCTCCCGCCCCATCTTGAAGGTGCACCCCCCACCAGGTAGCCCCTCCCCCCCCAGAGTGCCTGTAGCATCACGGAACACACCTCCAGTAGGGAAGCCTTTCTGGAATTGTCTGTGGTGCCCCCTACCCAGGCCCACGCCCCCACCGAGGGCAGGCCAGGAGGCCTGGGGGACCCAGTGCGGTTGGTCAGCCCCCCCCAGGCCTCAAAGCCGGTCCTCACCTGGGCCGCTTTGCAGCCTGGAGCTGGGAGCCTGGCCCACGAACGTCAGGGGTGGTGTGTGGGGCACAGGGCCCAGCTGGGGTTGGGAAGCTGGAGTTCTTTCTGGTCTCAGCTTCGTGCCCCGCACCGGGCCTCAGTTTCCCCATATGCCCGGTGGCCAGTAGGGCTAGATTGTCACAGCTGCCTCTGCCTGACCTGTTAGTGCTCTTACGTTAATGGTGAAGGGGCCGCGGCTGCCTTACCTTCCCAGCGCAGCTGGCCGGCGGTGAGTGGAGGCTGGGGTCGCCCTCCTCGGACCCTCACCCGCGTGCTTTGGCCTCTGCAGCCCCAGGCGAGGGCACATGCGGCGCCCGGTGGAGGCGGCACGGCCGTGAGCGCTGCAGGAAGGAGGGACCAGAGCACGGGGCAGGGAGAGATGGGGCTTCCTGTTTATCCCCGGCCTGGCCGGCTGGCCTGGAGCGCAGGATGGCCCTGTCCGCGCAGCTGGGCCCAGCTCCGTGCTAGATGCGGCTGAACCTTCCCATCAGAGCGTGTGCGGGGCCCGGCGGCCGGTCCCCAGTGGGCTGCGAGGGAGGCGGCCGGGCCGGGGTGCCCCGCGGCCGGACGAGCCACCTGCTCCCGCACCGGGCAGCCCCACGGGGAGCGAGAGGTTTGCATAGCGGGGAACAGGGGTCTTCCGCTGTCCTGCCCCTCCCCCGATCCCTGCATCCCTGCGTGTAAATGCCTGGTGTCCGCCCCTGTGAGTTGAGAACTTTCCATGTCAGGGGAGCAGGCCGAAGCTCACAGGTGGAAGCCACCGTGCAAGACCACCTGCTGGGAAATGGAGACTCTGGACGTGGAACCCAGGGGAGCCAAGCTTCGGGGGTGCTTGGGGGCTCTTTCACCCCTTTCCAGCTGCTCCCCGGCCCTTCTTCCTGGGGACCACCCGTCGCTGAGCCGCAGACCTGGGAGGTTTCCTGCCTGGGTGGCACAACCACCCTTTGTCAGTCTGGCTGGGTGCCCCTGCCCTTGTGCCCAGTGCTCCGGGGGCTTCACGAAGGGTGACCCGCTGCGCTCCGCTCCGCAAAAATCCCAGCCTCTCCCCGAGTACCAGTTCCTCGGCGCAGGGGCCTACCCAGAACCTGGGGCAGAGCCGGCACGCGGCAGGTGCACAAGAGGCGCCGTCTCCCGCCCAGCCCGAGTGTCACCCAGGGGCGGCCGGGCACACGTGCACTGCAGCGAGACGTCGGCCCGGCCGTGAGTGCGCAGGAAGCGAGCCCGCGTCTGCCCGGCTGGTCTCCAGGGCCCCCGCAATGCACAGCGCTGGGCCACCCCACTCCCTCGTCAGCACCTGCTACTGTCTGTCTGGTTCATTTTAGCCATTCCAATGATTCTGCAGTGGTTTTGCTGTCATATATATATGTATATATATATATAGTTTTTTTTGGAGACAGAGTCTCACTTTGTTGCCCAGGCTAGAGTGAGTGCCGTGGCGTCAGCCTTGCTCACAGCAACCTCAATCTCCTGGGCTCAAGCGATCCTCCTGCCTCAGCCTCCCGAGTAGCTGGGACTACAGGCATGCGCCACCATGCCCGGCTAATTTTTTCTATATATATTAGTTGGCCAATTAATTTCTTTCTATTTATAGTAGAGACGGGGTCTCGCTCTTGCTCAGGCTGGTTTAGAACTCCTGACCTCGAGCAATCCTCCCGCCTCGGCCTCCCAGAGTGCTAGGATTACAGGCGTGAGCCACCGCGCCCGGCCTGCTGTCTTATATTTTTATTTTTATTTTTTTGGTGTAAGGAGCTAAAGAAAAGCATATTTCTTAAAAAAAAAATTTATTTCAGGAAAGTATGGGGGCACAGACATTTTGGTTACATGCTATGGCTTTGCCACATCCCAACCATGATTTGAGACGTGCCCTTCTCCCCCTACACCCCTCACCATGTGCACGAGCTGTGAGTTTACGCACCCCCAACCCCTGCCCCAAGGAACGTCACTGCCGAGTGAGCAGCTCAGCGTTGGTCAGTCAGCGCCCGTGTGATGGCGAGTGCACGTGGCGCCTGTTCCTCCATCCTTGTGGACACCTCGCTTCGGAGCATGGGCTCGGGCTCCACCCAGAAGAATGTAAGAAGTGCCAGAAAAACGTATTTTTTGAGCAACGGAATTCCTGCCCAGGGAAAGGGAGGCTCGCTTCACAGGGCAGACACCCGGGGAGGTCCAGGCTCGGGCGTGGGGCCTCGGGAGGCAGGGCTGGGTCGGGCACTGCGGGAGGGTGTCGTCGGGGTGGGAAGAGAGAGTGAAGAGGCCGCCCACTGGGGACTGAACTTGGGGTCCCCAGATGCCACTGGGTCCTCCCTGGAAGCTCCCAGAGTCGGGCGCCGTGGCCGGGCGGGTCCCTGCACACGCCTTGCTGAGCAGAGCGAGCCCGGGATGGGCGCGAGGCCCCACCCAGCGCCGCACCCTCGGGGCCCCTGCCCCACGGCGGGGGCTTGTCCCAGGCCGGGCTTCGGGACCCAGGCTCCTCTGGGCCCCAGAGCCCGCTTCCCGCCCCTGCTGCATTTCCTGCGGGGCCGCCCCCTGCCCTGCACGGAAGCCCCGCTCCGCTCCGTGGGCAACAGTTTGCCAAGCCCTGGGACGGATGGGGCCGCCGTTAGCACCGAGGGGAAAAAACACTTTATCTCCCGGGGCGGAAAGGGAAGTTCCTGAGAACTCTGGGCCGGGTGGCAGGTTCCTGGAGGTGGCAGCCCAGCCCCCACCTAGAGCCGTCCTGTCCCCTCCCGCCCAGAGGAACCGCTGAGGCCTGCTGAGCAACGTGCTGCATCAGGGTCCCCTCGTGGCTGTCACCCCGGCCCTGCAAAGGGGAGGCCAGGACCTAACACCGTTTATGGAGCCCCAAGGGAACAGCCACAGAGCCTGCCGCCCGCAGGGCCTGGGCTTGAACGAGAGCCACCAAGTGTGCTCGGCCTCGGCCTGGTGACTGCCCATTTGCCCAGCGGTCAGTGGTGGCCGCCGGCTTCTGGGAGGGGTGTGGGCGTCCCTCCCGGGGGGAGCTCGTGCACGGCTGCCCATCAGTCTCTGCTGCGGGGTTGTCCTGGGCTCTAGGGAGGTCAGGAGGAGGAGGTGCTCTGCAGGCCTCTCTGCCTCAGTTTCCCCATGTGTTGGGTCAGGGCACAGAGGGTCTAGGGAGTCCTGGGATGGATGCAGGGGGTCTCCACATCCCCAGTCATGGTGGGGGCCCTGGGCCTCTGCGCCTGCCACTCACACGCGTCAGCCCCAAGGTTGCCGCTATTGTTGTTACTGTATTTTTTAATAACTGTAGAAAATGTAAAGAGAGAAAGGGAAAAGAAAAAAAAGCATTTGCCTGGCCCGGCCAGAAATCTCTGTTTCCTCTCCGCCAGGAAACAGGAAGTGAGTGTGCAGGGAGATTGGGGACCAGCCCTGGAGAACAATGGGCCCCCAGCCCTGGGGAAGGGGAACTGCGTCAGGGGTGGGCAGGAAGCCGGCCTCCCCCTCCCCACCGGTGGGGAGGGGGCCGAGGCATAAATTTAGTCTCTGTTCCTGATGAAAGGCCGCCGTGCCCCATTGTTGAGGGGCAAGTCTGACCTAGGCCCCTGGGGGTCAGGGTTGTGGGGACTAAGTGTGGCCTCCCTTCAGTATAAGATGAGGCCCGGAGCGGGGAGAGCACTGCCAGGGGCACTTGTGGTGCTAGGGTTTGGACCCCTTCTTAGGGCTGAGCTGTACAGCCAAGGTAGTGTGGTGCCAGGAGGCCAGCTGAGCCCAAGCACCCCGCATGTGGCCAGAGAAACTACCCTACACTTACCCCAGGCAGTGTGAGCTAAACTTAACCCTACCCTAACCCTAACGCTAACCCTACCATGTCTATAATGCTACTGAAACCCTAACCCTACCCTAACCCCCATGTGCCCTGAGTAACTCCAGCAAGGGTCTTCTTACCTGGGCAGTGTGAGCTAAACTTAACCCTACCCTAACCCTAACGCTAACCCTACCCCTACCATATCCATAACCCTCCTGGAACCCTGACCCATCCCTAACCATAACCTAACCCTAACCCTACCCTAACCCTAACCTTAACCCCCCATGTGCCTTGAGTAACTCCAGCAAGCGTCTTACCCCAGGCAGTATGAGCTAACCCTAACCCTAACCCCAAACCCTCACACCTAACACTCACCCTAACCCTAACCCTAACCCTAACCCTCACCCCAAACCCTCACCCCTAACCCTCACCCTAACCCTAACCCTAACCCTAACCCTCACCCTAACCCTCACCCTAACCCTAACCCTAACCCTCACCCTAACCCTCACCCTCACCCTAACCCTAACCCTAACCCTAACCCTAACCCTCACCCTAACCCTCACCCTAACCCTCACCCTAACCCTCACCCTAACCCTTGCAGGGCTTTCCCATGTCACCCCTGGGGCTGACCCTGGCCTTGGCCGGGAGGAGCGGGCGGGGAGATGTTTCTCACGGGCAGCGTTGCAGAGATGCGAGTCACGAGCACACACACCCACGGATCGTGCGCAGCCCCACGGCGTCGGTGCAGCCGCAGAGGGGGTGACCGTCTCCTCTGCTGGTTTTAAAACATTTCATCACCTGGAATGAAATCCCTTTAGCCGTCACCCTCTGTCACCCCTGGCAACCGCTAGTCCGTGGCCTGTCCCTGTGGATTGGCCCGATGTGGATATTCCGAATAAACGGGCTGCGCACACGCGGACGTCTGGGAGCGCCGTGCCAGGCCTCAGCGTGTGGTCGCGGCGTGCGGCAGCCTCACTGCCGTGTGTGGCTGACACTACCCACCGCGCCGCGGACCACGGTTCGCTTCTCCACCCGCCCACCGCGGGCGTCTGGGGTGCTCCACCTTTCCGCCGTTGTGAATAACGCTGCTGCGAACTGCGCACACACGCGCCTGTGTGGACACACTGTCTCTGTGCACACACGTGTCTGTGTGGACACACATGCCTGTGGACACACGTGCCTGTGCACACACGTGTCTGTGTGGACACACGTGCCTGTGGACACACGTGCCTGTGCGCACACGTGTCTGTGTGGACACACGTGCCTGTGGACACACGTGCCTGTGCGCACACACGTGTCTGTGTGGACACACGTGCCTGTGGACACACGTGTCTGTGTGGACATGTGCCTGTGCGCACACGTGTCTCTGTGGACACGCGTGCCTGTGTGCTCACATGTGTCTCTGTGGACACACGTGCCTGTGCGCACACACGTGTCTGTGTGGACACACATGCCTGTGGACACACGTGCCTGTGCGCACACGTGTCTGTGTGGACATGTGCCTGTGCGCACACGTGTCTCTGTGGACACACGTGCCTGTGCGCACACACGTGTCTGTGTGGACACACGTGCCTGTGGACACACGTGCCTGTGCGCACACGTGTCTGTGTGGACATGTGCCTGTGCGCACACGTGTCTCTGTGGACACACATGTCTACGCAGACACACGTGCCTGTGCGCACACATGTGTCTCTGTGGACATATGTGCCTGTGCACACACACGTGTCTCTGTGAACACACATGTCTGCGCAGACACACGTGCCTGTGCGCTCACATGTGTCTCTGTGGACATACGTGCCTGTGCACACACACGTGTCTCTGTGGACACCTGTGCCTGTTTCCCTCAGGCCTGTGTCTGGCGGGGAGTGGCTGGCCGTGTGGTCGCTCGGTCTGTATTCGGCCGAGCAGCTGCCTGCCGACTGTCCGGTGTCACCTCCCCAGGCCGTGGTCTCTGCTGCGGGAGCTGGCGGGAGGGGCGGAGGGTCCCCGTCCTGCCCGGCTGTGCACAGGCGGAAGGAGCAGGGGACGCGGGGACGGGCACCCGTGGCCTCCTCCGGGCCAGGCAGGAGCTGGACAAGGCCCCACGAGGCTGTCGAGGCCCGTGGGCGGCGTGCTCCTCCGCAGGTGCGCCACGGAGGCACGGCCGGGAGTGGGGACGTTTGCCGGCGGCCCTCAGCCGCGGGGGCACAGCGGGCACTGGCGCCGCTGCCTGGCTCCAGGGCCAAGTCTGTGCCTGCCCAGATGGGGGCGGCAGGTGGGGCGGGAGGCCCCAGGCCGGAGCCCCTCATCCTGCCTCCCGAGCCCCGAGCCCAGCTGGCTGGGCCTCCGCCCCGAGGTGCCCTCAGGGTGGCCTGGGCTGCAGGCTCACCTGGGGCCAGGGCCAGCCGGAGAAGGGGAGAGGCCCTCTCTGCAGACCCCAGCTGGCGTCACGGCCCTGCGGAGGCCTGTCCCTTTCTGCGGGCGTGCCAGCCTTGCAGAAGACGGGGCCCGGGAGGTGCAGGGCGGTCGGCAGCGTGCCACCTGGAATGTTCTCAGGGCTGCCTTGGAACGTCTCGCTGTTCCGCCTCAGTGCCTGGGAAGCATCCGCGGCCCCAGTGTGGCCTTGCTCTCCCCGGGCCTGCAAGGCGAGGGCCCCGCCCGCCAGCCTGGGGCCAGCAGGCAGCCCTGGGGCCACTCGGGCTCTGGGCTGGTCTGGGGTCCAGGGAGCAGTTGCGAGGTTCTTGGGTGGTCCCAGGCAAGCCCCCAGCTCCTCTGGGCCTCTGTCCTCCTGCCTAAACAATCAGGGCGTGCCGAGACCCTGTTCCACACTGCCGTCTCCCCCTCGGTGGGTGGGTCCCGCCATGACCCCCGTGGCGCCCACCGGGGACAGCCGTGTCTCCCAGAGGCCTGGTGCTGTCATTCACACAGCGGCTGTGGACAAGCCAGGTCAGAATCCAGGTCACTCTGAGGCCGTGTGGCCCATACCTGCTCCTAACCCTGCCCCACCTGCTGCCCCGGTGCCAGGGCTCAGGTGGCCTAGGCCGAGCTCTGGGCCTGGGCTCCTGCCCCCACGGGCCCCCGGGCTCCCCCCAGCATCCTGCGTCCTGCCCGTCTCCACTCCCACCCCAGGGTGACCGTGTCGAGGTGGCCCTGGCCCCTCCCCGGGGCCCTGGGGGGGACTCTGCACCCGGCGGGATCAGCCACAGGCCACTGTCCTGACCCACGTGACACCAGCCGGACTCAGCCAGGATGTCCCAGCATGCGGCTTCCTGCACCAGCCCCTGCTCTGGACAATGGCCGGAAACGCCTGGCCCAGGCTGGGGCCCAGCAGGCCGTGCACAGCCCAGGCCAGGGAGGGCGGCTCCTTGCTCCCCGGGGCCGCGCTTGGACACCGCCCCACGGGGGCCTGGTCGGGCCTGCGAGTTTCAGGAAGCAGGACGCACACGGCCCCAGGCCCTGGTGGGGCAGGGGCGTCCCAGCTGCGGGCATGGCCAGAGGGGCTTGGGAGCCGCGGTCTCTGGCTGCAGTTAGCGGGCCGGGCTCAGGAGCCCCTGGGGCACCCGGGCTGCACCCTGGTCAGCTCCCCCATTCGAGTCACAGCAAGGTCCCCACGTGTCACCCGAGGGGAGAAGCTGGTGGCCTGTGCCCTGGGGCCGGGGGGCTGGCGTGGGACAGGAAGGTCACTCTCGGCTTGGGGGTCATTTATTTCTATTCTATTTTACGATTCCAAAAATGAACATCAAGACGTTTGTTCATTTGTGTCTGAGCTCGGAAGTGAGATAGTCCCTGAAAAACTGTTCTTTCCCTGCTGTTTCCCAGCCGCGAAGAGGGAGAAGGTCCGATTGGCGAGGCGGGTCTGGAGAAGGGGAGCTTGTGCCCCGAATGAACGCACCTTCTCCCCAGCGAAGGGCGGGTGGGAGTTTTACGGGGTTCGATGCGGCCGCAGGAGGTGTGGCGTGCGAGCACAGACAGGGTGCGGTTTCAGACTCAGGACACAGTTCACATACGTGCTTCTTCATACGTCACGTGTGTAGAGGCGGCGGCGTTCTCCCCGGGGGAGCGAGTCCAGTAGGGGATGATGCCTTAAAGGCGGCTGCCCCGGCTTTGCGCACGTCTGCGCTGCTGGCCTTGGCTGTGTGCAGCATTTGGGCCGCCCGGTGTCCTTCAGCAGCGTAACAAACGCTAAAGAAAATTGTCAGAAAGAAAAAAACCCGTTAATGCTGCTCCCTCCACTTTGCCGGGCGTCCCGGGGACAACAGGTGCTGATTTCGGAGGAGCCGGTTGGATTTGACGAGCGAGAGTGTGAGAGGGGGCCAGGCGCGGTGGCTCACGCCTGTAATCACGCTCAAGGTCAGGAGTTCGAAACCAGCCTGAGCAAGAGCGAGACCCCGTCTCTACTAAAAAAATATAGAAAGAAATTAATTGGCCAACTGAAAACATATAGAAAAAATTAGCCGGGCATGGTGGCAGCTGTAGTCCCAGCTACTCGGGAGGCTGAGGCAGGAGGATCACTTGAGCCCAGGAGTTTGAGGTTGCTGTGAGCTAGGCTGACGCCATGGCACTCACTCTAGCCTGGGCAACAGAGTGAGACTCTGTCTCAAAAAAAACACAACAAAACACAGCTTAAAGAAATGGCCCCACAGTTTCCCAGAACTCCCGCTCCTGGGAGCAGCCCCCAAAGAGACAGACGGACAGCACGGACGCAGGCAGGCACACGGCAGCCGCTCTGTCGTGATAGTCGGGGGTGGACACTCGAAACACGCCCCACCCATGCAGTGGAGCCTTATCCAGCATGAGAAAGAACAACGCTCTGACACGCGCCGCGACGTCCCTGTGCAGGGACACAGAAACGTGGCGTGTCCACGTGGTGCAATGCTTTGCAACGTGGCGTGTCTACACGGTACAACGCTATTCAATGTGGCGTGTCCACGTGGTGCAACGCTATTCAATGTGGCGTGTCCATGAGGTTCAACACTATTCAACGTGGCGTGTCCACGTGGTGCAATGCTATTTGACCTCAAAGAAGAGGCCACGCCTGTCATCTGCGGCAACACGTGTGAAGCTGGAGGTCATCACGTTCAGTGAAAAGAGCCAGGCACGGCAGACAAGTGGCACGTGGCCTTGCTTACGTGGGGAGTGTGGAAAAGTCAGACTTTTCCAGAGTAGAATGTGTCCCCAGGGCCGGGCCAGGGGGTAAGAGATCTTGCTCACAGGGTGCAAAAGTCCCAGTTAGAGGGGAGGAGTGAGCGCGAGGGTTCTCGGCCACAGCGTGGCAGCTGCGGCCAATGACCGCGTGTCGCGACCGTGAAAATTGCTAGGAGTTGCTCGGACAGCCAAGAGCAGGTACATGTGCCAGGCGAGGCACGTTCCACAGTGTGCACATATTGGTACGTGCTGCACATGTGCTGACACGTGTGTGCGGAATTTAAAAAAATAAATAACATAGTGCCCTGGGAGAGAAACAGTGCGAATGCAAGAGAAACGGTGTCCTGCCTGGCCCCACGGAAGAAGGGGGCGGCGGGACCTCAGAGGAGACACCGAGGGCCCTGGGGTGCTCGTCACGCGTCTCCTAAACTGGCCTCAGATTCCTGGTTTGATCTGAAAACTGACCAGAGGGAACCAAGCCCTCAGGGTGCTTGAGTTGTTTCGTGATTGTCAGAGCTAAGTAGAAGCACGTTAGGGAGAAGCTTGCTTTGTGGACGTCCTTTGTTCTCGGGACGTCTGAGAAACCTGCAGGGAGCCGCGTCTCTGGCCCACGGGGACGGGGGCGTGGCCGGCCGCAGGCACGCCTGGCCGCCATCACGAGGACGTGGGTGGGCGCCGCGGTGTGCGCAGACCTGGCCGCACCCTCCCCCTACGTGCATTGTTGCATTTACCCGTCATGACACCCGGGGAAGAGGTCGCTAGGACGCCCGTTCCCTCAGAGGCGGTCCGGAGGCCGGAGAAGCGGAGCAGCCGGTGGAGCCCCGGGGCGGGCAGGGCCGGAGGCAGAGCCGGGGCTTGGGCCGGCGGAGTCGAGCTCCGGCTGTTGCACCTGTGTGGGGGCGAGGTCAGGGCATCTCCTTAGCGTGCTCAGAAATTAATTCTCCCCGGGAGGAAAGAAGGTTAAAATGGCAAATTTTATGTTATACGTATTTTACTTCAATTTTAAAGAGTTAATAGTGCCATGTACCAAAACCCCATCTAGTTGTATATTTTAAATGGGTGGATTATATGGCACATGTTTTATATCTCAATAAGAATGTTGTAGAAAAAAGAAGAAATGTCTGAGCCGTGACTGCCCCCCACCATCTCGTCCAGGCGTCTGGCCCCCCAGTGGCCCTGGCCGGGCTGCGCTGGGCCCCCCAGGCCCTGCCGAGGGGCTCCGAGGGGTTGGGCTCTCCAACCACGTGAGACATGGGGTGTGTTTTCGGGGCCCTGGGAGCCAGAGGGGAGGTGACCCCCGAGGCAGCCCCAGCCCAGGAGAGTGAGTCTTCAGGGCCCAGGTCCTCTCTCCCGGCAGACGCCGTGCGCCCCAGCCGGCCCGGCTCGGCCAGCCCAGCACCCTCCGCAGCCTCGGCCCGTGGCTGGGACCCGGGCACCCTCCCAGCCCACGGCAGCTCCTGGACTTCCGGGGGCAGAGACATTCCTCCCGGGGCCCGAGGAACCTCTGCTCAGCCCAGCTTGGGGAGCTGACGTAAGGTCACCGTGTGGTCACTACAGTGTCACTGTGAGGTCGCTGTGAGGTCACTCTGCAGTCACTGCATGTCACTGTGTGGTCACTTTGTGGTCCTGGCATGGTCACTGTGTGGTCACTATGAGGTCACTGTGAGGTCACTGCGAGGTCACTGTGTGGTCACTATGAGGTCACTGTGCGGTCACTGTGAGGTCACTGTGAGGTCATTGCATGTCACTCTGTGGTCACTGTGAGGTCACTGCATGGTCACTGTGAGGTCACTCTGTGGTCACTGTGAGGTCATTGCATGTCACTCTGTGGTCACTGTGAGGTCACTGCATGGTCGCTGTGTGGTCACTGTGTGGTCACTATGAGGTCACTGTGTGGTCACTGCATGGTCACTGCGAAGTCACTGCATGGCCACTGTGAGGTCACTGCATGGTCACTGTGTGGTCACTGTGAGGTCACTGCATGGTCACTGCAAGGTCACTGTGTGGTCACTGTGAGGTCACTGTGTGGTCACTGCATGGTCACTGCAAGGTCACTGTGTGGTCACTGTGAGGTCACTGCATGGTAACTGTGTGGTCACTGTGTGGTCACTGTGAGGTCACTGTGTGGTCACTGTGAGGTCATTGCATGTCACTCTGTGGTCACTGCAAGGTCACTGTGTGGTCACTGCATGGTCACTGCATGGTAACTGTGTGGTCACTGCATGGTCACTGTGAGGTCATTGCATGTCACTCTGTGGTCACTGTGAGGTCACTGCATGGTCACTGCAAGGTCACTGTGTGGTTACTGTGAGGTCACTGCATGGTAACTGTGTGGTCACTGTGTGG
Organism: Microcebus murinus; assembly: GCF_040939455.1. Taxonomy (NCBI): domain Eukaryota; kingdom Metazoa; phylum Chordata; class Mammalia; order Primates; family Cheirogaleidae; genus Microcebus; species Microcebus murinus. The sequence goes on along the minus strand of NC_134115.1, from coordinate 93,597,803 downwards.
TCACTGTGAGGTCACTGTGTGGTCACTGAGGTCACTGTGGCAGTGGGCGTAAGGATGGTGGTTCCCCCAGTGCCTGACGATGGGCCATTTTAGGGCAGATGACAGAAGGCACAGAGGGGGGTGGGGGGGTCCTGAAGGCACACGTGGGCGGAGCCAAGCGGTGCCTCCCTGGGGCCTCGGGCGGGAGGGCGGGGCCCTGTGAGGGCCAGGGCACAGGGCTGGTGCCCTGCAGGAGGGCAGGGCCCTGTGAGGGCCAGGGCACAGGGCTGGTGCCCTGCAGGAGGACGGGAGGGTGGGGCCCTGTGAGGGCCAGGGCACAGGAGTGTGGCTGGTGCCCTGCAGGAGGGCGGGGCCCTGTGAGGGCCAGGGCACAGGACTGGTGCCCTGCAGGAGGGCGGGGCCCTGTGAGGGCCAGGGCACAGGGCTGGTGCCCTGCAGGAGGGCGGGGCCCTGTGAGGGCCAGGGCACAGGACTGGTGCCCTGCAGGAGGGCGGGGCCCTGTGAGGGCCAAGGCACAGGACTGGTGCCCTGCAGGAGGGCGGGGCCCTGTGAGGGCCAGGGCACAGGAACAGGCTGGTGCCCTGCAGGAGGGCGGGGCCCTCTGGAGGGAAGTGGGGAGGAGGAGCAGGGTCTGGGCCTGGGGGCTGATGCTTCTGGGCCTTTGCAGCCCCCAGGGTCGACTCGTCCAGATCCTGGCTCACCCCCACCCCCCCAGCGTGCCCCGGACTGGCAGTCACTGCCACCTAGGGCCTTAAACTCCCCGGCCAGGGCAGAGAGGAGGCGGGGGCGGGGGCTGCAGGAAAGGCTGGCCGGAGCGGGACAAAAGGCGGACGTGCCGCTGGCCATGTGTGCCTTATCAGGGCTGCACTCGCTGTGGCCACTGCAGCGGAAATGCTCCTCTCCGTGCCTTCCTGCCCGGGGCCCTCAGTGGGACAGCAGGACAAGGCGGGGGAGGGGAGGCGGATGGCGGGCACTCCTGTGGCCCGGCCTGGGCGCAGGGCAGCGGGGCCTGGGGGCTCTGGAAGGTGATCCAAGTATTCCACTCCCCACTGCCCTGCGGGCTGCTGTGACGGGGAGCTAACGTTCTACCCATTTATCAGACAGGGAAACTGAGGCCCAGAGCAGGAGTGACCTCTCTAAGTCAGGGTCAAAGCAGGTGGAGGGGCAGTTCACAAACCCAGGCCAGAAGCGGTGCCCTGAGGCTGCACGGGCCACAGAAGGGTTGGCCCCGTCCTCCACGACCCTGGGATTCTGGCCGACAAGGTGCCCACGCCCTGCGCCAGCTCCTCGGACTGGTGCCCGCCGGTGGTGGGGCGCAGCAGCTGGGCGGGGCTGCAGAGTCCTCCACGCCCGCCTGCCCGCGCACTGCGCCTGGGCCTGGGACCCGGCAGGCCCCCAGCTCCTCCTCCCCCGCCCTGGGGCCCTGCCCATTGGGGCTCGGTGCCAAATCACGAGAGGACCCAGCTGGGGCGAGGACGGCTCCGGCAAGCCACCCCAGGCCTAAGCCCCTTCCCGGGGACATCAGAGCCCCATGGCCGGACTCAGGTCCCGGCCCCGTGTGGGACAGGGCTTTGCGTCCCCGTCTGAGAGCGGGGAGCCGGGCCACCCTGCAGGCAGCCGCTCAGCCCCGCCTGGCCGTGACAGTCCTTCCCCTTGGGGCTGGCCGGGGCCTGTGACACAGGGGCCAGAGAGGGCAGGGCCACCTGCAGTGGCCCACCAGACCACTGGTGCCTCGGTTTCCCCTCGAGTGCTGACCAGGCCCGTTGTCATGGCTGGACCCGGCTATGCCTCAGTTTCCTGCCCCGCGCTGGGCCCCAGGGCTGTGGGTGAGCGGCGCCTGCCCGGCCCTGGCAGCTGGAGGGGGGCGCGCTGTGCGTGGGCCGAGTCCGGAGCACGTCCACCCGGGGCCGGCCGGGCCGGAGGCCCCGTTGCTGCTGAGTTGAGAGGACGGGGGAAGTCCGGCAGCCTCTGCCCTTCCTCGGCTGACGTCACCCATCGGGGCCGCACGGGAAGCATCGGCTGCGCTGGGGGCCTGTCCCCGGGGCCAGCATCACTAACTGCGCCCAGCGCCACGCTCTCTGGGACCCGCCAGGGGCTCCCCGACACTCGGCGCCCACCTCCGCTCTGGGCTTGCTCGTGGAGGGCAGAGGGGCTCAGCTCACGGCCACCTCCGCGGCCTGCCCACGGGGTCAGCTCCCTGCCACCACGCCTGTCCCCAGCCCCGTCTCTCAGGACTGCTGCTCTGGGTTAAGGTCACCGCCGGCGCAGTTCACCCTCTGCCCACAGGGTGGCGGTGTTTCCCCACGGGCGCCAGGACGGCACGGAGAGTGCCCAGGGTCCTCCGGGTGCCCCCAGCCCCGGGCTGGGCTTTGGGGGACCTGGGGCCCCCGAGCCTGGGGCAGCCTGAGCGGCGTTTCTTCCAGAAGGCGCTGCAGTGGGGGGAAGGGGAGGAGAAGACCCTCCCCGGGGGGCTCTCCCCGGAGGCCCCAGCCCCACCCCGCCGGGCCCGGCCTGAGCCGTTAGCAGTGGCCAGCTGGCCCTGCCGGATCCCGCGTGTCGGGCGCTGTCCGGCCGGGCCTGGGCTGGGCGAGGTTGCTGGGGCTTTGCTGCCCGGCTCCGGCCCCTGTAGCTCCTGGCAAGTGTCCACTCACTCTGTGACACGACCCCGCGTGCCCTGCACTTTCACGTGAACCACACGAGGAGGCCCACTGGACTCGGGGACTCGCAGGGACGGGAGGATGTGAGGACACGGGGGTGGGGCTGGCCCAGGGACTTTGGTGCTGGGCTTTTCTGGGCTCCCCTGAGGTGACCAGGTGACACTCCTGGCGCAGCAGTTTGCTTCTTGGCTTTTCGGCGGGACAGGAGATTCCCCATGTGCAGGGGGCACGGACAGACTGGCTCCCGAGTCTCTGGGACTCAAAGGGCAGCCACAGGGCCATTCCCCAGAAAACAGTAGCAGCAGGGCCACCGTGGAGGTGTGGGCTCACAGTGACCAGGCCGGCAGGACAAAGGGCCCAAGAGGCCAGAGGTAGATGTCCAAGGACAAAGTTGGATGGAGCAACAGCCTGGCGTTACAGCGCATGGACGGACCTTGCAGCTCCGGGGGACTCTGGGTAGTAGCGTGACCATCAGTCGAGACCTCTGGGCTGGGCGCGGTGGCTCACGCCTGTAATCCTAGCACTCTGGGAGGCCCAGGCGGGCGGACTGCTTGAGGTCAGGAGTTCGAAACCAGCCTGAGCAAGACCGAGACCCCGTCTCTACTATAAATAGAAAGAAATTAATTGGCCAACTAATATATATAGAAAAAATTAGCCGGGCATGGTGGTGCATGCCTGTAGTCCCAGCTACTCGGGAGGCTGAGGCAGGAGGATCGCTTGAGCCCAGGAGTTGGAGGTTGCTGTGAGCGAGGCTGACGTCACGGCACTCACTCTAGCCTGGGCAACAAAGCGAGACTCTGTCTCAAAAAAAAAAAAAAAAAATCGAGGCCTCTGACTGCCACCAAGACGCACTCTCCCCTCTCACGACGGTCACGTGGCTCCGCAGCAAAAGACCACGTGTCCTGGCCTCCTCGCTGCTGGCCTCTGACAGCCACTACCGGGTTCTGGCCAGAGGGCCCAGAGCAGAAGTGAGACGTGACACTTCTAGGTCTTTCCATTGACAGAAAGGGGCAATCCCTCCTTGGCCTCCACACCCCCTGCGGCCGGGAGACGTGGGAGCCAGAGCAGCTCCGGGGCTGATCTGAGGCCACACGCTGAGTGTGGCACAGACGTCTGGGCCCAGCTGCTCACCACCTCCCCCACGCCCTGGGGACTTCTGCAGAGAGGGACACCAACTTCCCCGTGGTTAGGACGCTGCTGTTTTGGTTCCCTTGCCTTAGGAACCAGCTGGTGTTCTAACTAAGCAAGAGAAAAGAGAGGCGATTCTTTTTGTTTGTTTGTTTGTTTTGAGACAGAGTCTCACTCTGTTGCCCGGGCTAGAGTGCCGTGGCATCAGCCTGGCTCACAGCAACCTCAAACTCCTGGGCTCAAGCGATCCTCCTGCCTCAGCCTCCCGGGTAGCTGGGACTACAGGCACACATGCCACCACGCCTGGCTCATTTTTTCTCTATATTTTTAGTTGGCCAATTAATTTCTTTCTGTTTATAGTAGAGACAGGGTCTCGCTCTTACTCAGGCTGGTCTCGAACTCCTGACCTGGAGCAATCCTCTCGCCTCGGCCTCCCAGAGTGCTGGGATTACAGGCGTGAGCCACCGCGCCCGGCCCATCACGCTCTTAAAACTAGAGTCACGCCGTGTCTGTCCTTCGTGTCTGGCATACACTGCTCAGCCCAACGTTGTAGTGTGTGTCGGAATTCTCCTCCTTCCCGAGGCTAGACAAGGCTCCGTCCTGTGCATGGACCACGTGTTGTTTATGCTTCAGGGGTCGATGGACTGGGGCGGTTCCCGTCCTTGGGCTGCTGTGAACGGCGCGGCCCTGAGCACACGTGTGCGCAGGGACACTTGTGTGAGTCACAGCCGTCAGCTCTTGTGCGTGCGCGCTCAGAACCGGACCTACCTGTGGGAGCGGGTGAGGTGAGTGAGTTTGGCCCACCGTCCCCACGGCGCGGCCTGGGCCCACAGCCGAACGTCGAACGTTTCCACGACTCCGGCTGAGACGGACTACCAGGCATTCGCACTCCTACCTGGAACAACCAAACGCCAGAACCAGACGAAACGCAGAAACGGGGGCTCCCAAGACCCCGGACTCCAGGCAATGTAGGACGGTGGCCCTGAGGACGGGAGTGACGGAGGTGAGCCCCGCACTCACCCCGCCCAAGGCCCGGAGGGCGCTTCCAGGCCACCGCCCAGGCAGGGCGGCCGACAGATCCCAGGGGACCCCACCTCTGGGGAGACCAAGGTGGCTGGAGGGCACGGACGGAGTACCAGGGGACCGTGCCACACGGGGAGAGGATCCCGCACGTCTGGACTGCGTCCCCTGGGTGTCCAGTCGAGGCCGGGCAGCGCACCTCTGCAGGAACTCCGGGCGTGGGAGGGAGTCACCTACAGGGCCGGGCTCGGTGCGGCCTGACCCAGGCGCCGGCTCTGGGCAGATGCCACTGGGTCCCCGCCGGCCGCAGGGCCAGCTCCAGCCAGCTGCAGGCGGCCGCGCATTCAAACCGGGCAAAACTGAAGCCTGTTTTGTCACTTCTGTTTTCTGTCTGTCCCCCCACGCCGTGTGGCCGCTGTGCTGCCGGGCTTCTCTGCACCTGCCTGGTCCTGAGGGCCGCCCACGTCTAGAATTGCAAGAAAACCACTTAAGATCTTCAGACTAAATTTGCCGTCACTTTGTCTTTTGGCAATTGCTGTAAACCCGAGCCCGGTTTCCCTCCCCGAGACCATCTCATGCCGGCGTGGTGCCCGCGTTACTGTTAATGAGCCAATGTCGAGATGCTGTGGACTAAAAGTCCCCACTCCGTTAAAATTTCCTGAGTTTTTACCTAATGTCCTTTTTCCGTCCCAAGACCCTGTCCGGACACCACGTGGCAGGACACTTGGGCTCAGTGTTGTTGGCCTGGCCACCCGGGTGGCGCCGTCTCTGGGGGCTCCCACAGAGGGCTCAAGCGATCCTCCTGCCTCAGTCTCCCCAGTAGCTGGGACTACAGGCATGGGCCACCATGCCCGGCTCATTTTTTCTCTATACTTTTAGTTGGCCAATTAATTGCTTTCTGTTTATAGTAGAGACGGGGTCTCGCTCTCGCTCAGGCTGGTTTCGAACTCCTGACGTCGAGCGACCCTCCCGCCTCGGCCTCCCAGAGAGAGGTAGGATTACAGGCGTGAGCCACCGCGCACGGCCGGCCATCGAGTTATTAATCGTACTGAAATACCACTCATAACGTCTGCAGGATGTGAGGCGATGTCTCCTCCCCCCCGTCCCAAGACTGGCAATTTGTGTTTCATTGTCTGTTTTCTGTGATTAGCCCTGCGGGAAATCCACCTGTTTCATTGATCTTTTCAATAAGCGGCTCTCGGTTTCATTGATTTTCTCTCCTGTCTGTCCACATTCTATCTCATCGACATCTGCTCTTACCTGCGATGGTTTCTCCTACTTCATTTGTGTTTAATTCCCTTCCGCAGTCCCAGAGGTGGGGGCCTGGCAGCTCTGCCCTAGCTGCCCACGTGCGCTGGGACCCCAGGAGGGGCAGGTTTGCTGGAGACCCCCAGGGGCCCGAGTCCTGCCTGGACTGTCCTGGGGCCTGTGGGAAGGGATGGAAGCAGGGGCTCCCGGGCTCCTGCCCCTGCCCAGGCCTTGGTCCCCTGCAGCCAAGCGCCCCTCCCGCTCTGGGCACCCATCCTGCTGGCCCAGTGGGGAGTAGGGCTGCAGGGGCAGGGTGCAGAGCCTCCAGCGGCCACAGGGGGGCAGTGCAGCCCAAACACGGCCGTGTGTGTGCGTGGATGAGTGTGTGTGTGCGTGTGCACATGGGATCCAACCCTCCTCATGGTACCCACCATCTAACACCCCTCCCAGCGGAGCCCCCTCCCCTTTGCAGCCCCCTCCCCACCTGAGCCTCCAGGGGGCGGCAATGGCTGGGGCCCCCACCCCAGCGTCCACTTGGCCTGCGGGTGGCGCCGCATGCCTGGGGAATGCTGTGTGGGTGGGACACGGGTCATCCCGCCAGGGTGCCCGCCAGCCTCCCCTGGGGCCTGGGGGCCTCGCCCTGCCCCGCCCCCAGAGGCCCAGGCTGAGCCCCGAGAACGGGTCTGGAGTGTGGGCGCTGCCCGGCTGCCCTGGCCAGGCCTTTGCTTCCCCAGGTCGGGTGTGAGGCACCTGCTGGGTGCTCGGGCTGCGGGTCCCACAGATGGGGGCTGAGCACAGGGGCTTGGGTGGGTGGGGTCTGGGGTTAGGGCTGAGGAGGGCAGCTCAGGGCCGGGGCTTCCCGGCTGCAGGAGGGAGATGGGGGGCTGTGGGGAGGGGCCGAGCCTGGGGAGCAGCCCTCCCTCCCTCCCTCCCCTCCCCTCCAACCTGGCCGTGCAGGCTGGTGCTGCCCTCAGGCCGCCAGTCTGCTGCACCCCCTCCCTTGCACCCTGCGGCAGGTGGGTCGTGGGGGCTGTGCTGTGACCCCCCCTTGGTGACCCGGCTGTGGGGAGGGGGCTCAGTCTGAGGGGCTGTGGGGGGCAGGGAGGGCCTGTGGGCTAAGGGGTGTTTCTGTTGCACCTCGGGGGCGGGGTGGGCCGTGCCAGGTGCCCAGGTGCCCAGGTGCCCAGGTGCCCAGGTGCCCAGGTGCCCAGGTGCCCCAGCCCAAACAAATCAGAGCCGCTCAGCAGCATCTGGTCGGCAGCGCCTTTGTTTGCCGAGAAGAAAGAAGGGCTGGGAAGCTGCTGACGTCCCGTCCCAGGTCCCTTCCTGGCCCAGCCTCTGGGTCCTCGGGGTCACAGGGCAGCAGCCAGGACTGGGTCCCAGCTGGAGCGGCCCTCAGCCACCCAGAGCGGCAAGTCCTGGTGCTGCCGGGGAAACCAAGGTGCAGAGCAGGTGCTCTGGAGGCCCAGGGCCCACCCAAGGCCCCCTGTCTCCAGGGCCCCGGCAGGACGCAGGGAACCCGGGCCAGACAGCCCCGAGCCACCTGCCCAGCCCTGTCCAGCCCCCCTTGGTGGCCGCAGGCAGCCCCCACGATCCGTTCCAGGCCCCCACTCCCCAGCCCGACAGGGAGACAGGCGGACAGGCGGGAGGGTCCCGGGCTGGGGGCGCAGCGGGGCCTCCGGCCTCACCCTCCAGGAGCAAAGCCAAGGGGAGGGGCCTGCGTGTTTTGGCCAGGGGGGGTGCCCCAGTTTTCTCGTCTGTGAAATGGGGTGCAGCTCCCGCTTCAGAGTGTGCAGGGCCTGGTTCCCTCGGCAGGTGGAGGCTCCAGATGGGAGTCTCTCCTGGGACTCACAGGACAGGCTTCCAGCCTCCAGGCCCTGCCTCGGTTTGCCCAGGGGCTGCTGGGGGCCGGGGAGGGCAGGCAGGCAGCGGTGCCGGGAGGGGCTGCGAGGGCAGGGGGACGTGGGAAGGCACGGAGGAGCAGGTGTCGCGGGCCTGATGGATGGCGGTTTGGCCAAGGGAGCGAGGGGAGGGGAGGCGCTCGCACGCAGGTGGGGGCCAGGGCTGGCTGGCAGCTGTCCCTGCTCACTGTCCCTGGGCAGGCCGCCCCGGAGCAGTCGGGGGAGGGCAGAGCTCTGTGGCTGGGAAGCTGCAGTGCCGTGCAGGGGTGAGGGGAGCTGCCCCCGCCCAGAATGCTGGGTGAGACCCCTCAACCAAGACGATGCCCCTCTATCCCAGGCCCAAAACTTCTTCCTTTGTTTTTTTTTTCTTTTCTTGAGACTGAGTCTCGCTCTGTTGCCCGGGCTAGAGTGCCGTGGCGTCAGCCTAGCTCACAGCAACCTCAAACTCCTGGGCTCAAGCAATCCTCCTGCCTCAGCCTCCCGAGTAGCTGGGGCTACAGGCATGCACCACCATGTCCAACTAATTTTTTCTATATTTTTAGTTGTCCAGCTAATTTCTTTCTATTTTTTTAGTAGAGATGGGGTCTTGCTCTTGCTCAGGCTGGTCTCGAACTCCTGACCATGCCTGGCCCTTCTTTTCGCATTTAGGAACCTCTCTGGAGACCATCTTGCCCACCCTTCCTTGTACAGGTGGGGAAACTGAGGCCCGGGGGCCAGGCCAGTCCCCTGATCTCGACAGCAGCCGATTTGTGCCTCAGCCTCACTCACTCCTGCTATGGAGCCCCGAGAGAGCTGGAACTAGGCCCCCCTCGCTGACTCTGCGGCACCTTCCCTGGGCTGCAAGCTGTACCCAGCCCCCCTCTTACCCTGGCACCCTGCTCCCCACAGCTCCATGCCCTGAACCCCTCCCCCCACGCTGAGTGCAGACCGGCCTGTGTCCCTGGGGCAGGGTGCTGGGACCACCTGGCCCCCCAGCACCCACCTCTGGGATCCGCGCACCTCCCACCACTTCCTCCTCCCCCCAATGCCCTTTGGCCTCAGGCTCTGGGGTCCCATCTTCTGAGCCCTCCCCTGACCCCAGTCGAGGTCAGGCCCTGCCTCGGGCTCCTGCATCAGGCCCGGGGACCAGGATCCAGGAGGCTTTCGGGGATTCACAGAAATGTTTTACTTTCTTTTAAAATCAAGAGAAAAACCCTGGGTCAGGCGCGGTGGCTCACGCCTGTAATCCTAGCTCTCTGGGAGGCCGAGGTGGGAGGCTCGCTCAAGGTCAGGAGTTCGAAATCAGCCTGAGCAACAGTGAGACCCCTGTCTCTACTAAAAATAGAAAGAAATTAATTGGCCAACTAAAAATATATAGAAAAAAATTAGCTTGGCATGGTGGCGCATGCTTGTAGTCCCAGCTACTAGGGAGGCCGAGGCAGGAGGATCGCTTGAGCCCAGGAGTTTGAGGTTGCTGTGAGCTAGGCTGACGCCCCGGCACTCTAGCCCGGGTAACAGAGTGAGACTGTGTCTCAAAAAAAACAAACAAACAAACAAACACAAAAACACAAAAAAAAAAAAAAACACAAACAGAGTGAGAGAGAGAGAAACCCTGAACTTTTAAAGGGGCAAGCAAATGCTTTAGTGTGTAATGTCAATATCTTTGTCTTTGTGTCCACACATCCTACAGTATGGTGTTTGCTATTTTTATTTTTTACGGAGGAAGGTGCTCGGGGAGACAGACGGCGCCGGCCCCCTTGTGTCACACGAAGCCCTGGCTCCAGAGCTGTCCCGAACCCGGGCCGACCCTCTGCTGTCACTGCCTAGGACAGGAACAGACCTGCAGCCCTCGGGACAGAGCCAGGTGGACACAGTGACGCCACCACCGCCGAGCCCACCTGTCTCCCCGCCCCGGTGTCCGGGTCCTTTGGCCCCAGAGCCGTGGGGTGGCCTGGGATCTCTGTCGGACTGGCACCGTCCGGCAGGGCCCGGCTCCAGGCAGGGCACCCCCATGCTGACACCAGGAGGGCTTTGAAGCAGCCCACAGGCCTGTAACGAGGTAACGAGGATGATTAAACCCAATAAACTCAGAAAGGAAAAGGCTTTTCTTCAGAGGTGGCTGGGGAGGGGCCCCGCCAGACCAGAGTGGCCGGGCGAGCAGGTGTCCCGTCCCCCCCCCCCCACCTGGCCCGAGGGAGTGGGGCTGGCAGCCAGCCTGCGCCGTGCTGAGCTTGGCATTCATCTCCCTTACAACTCTGTGATGCAAGCCTGAGAATCCCATTTTACAGCTGGGGAGACTGAGGCTCCACAAGTTACACAGCCACCCAAGGTCATGGAACCTTCCAGGTGCCTTAACCACCAGGCAGCACTGCCTTGCTTGGGCAGAGCTTGGGGCTCCCTGGATGAGCTCTGATTTGGGGCCGGGCCCTGCCTCCTCTGGGGGGGTCACTCCACTGCCCCCAGCCTCAGCCAGCCCCGGTGGCAGGAGCCTGGCCCCTCCCAGCGCTGGCCGGTGGGGCTGCAGGGTTTTCCCACTGTCAGGGCGTGGGCGGGATGGTGAGGGGCAGCCAAGCGGGGCAGGGCAGGGGGCTCCAGACCGTTTCTCGGGGCTTTCCTATGAGAAAGGCCCCCAGCCACGCCCTCGTGGCTGCTATCGGAAGCCAAACACGGCGCTGGGGAGTGTCAACACGCGGCTCGCCACCTGGCATCTGGTGCCCGGAGCCGGGCGGGGGCCGGGAACGCCGCAGACCCCTCCAAGCAGAGAAGCTCCATGCTATTTATAGCTGGGCTAGGAGAAGCCTGGCAAATGTGGCCGGCCCCTCCCACGGCCCCCCGCCCAGGCCCTCCAGACCCTGTGTTTGCACTCTCGATGGGCAAACAGACGGCCGATAAGGCGTGGAGATTGGGGGGGCCGTTCAGCTCCCAACAAACAGCTTCTCTTCCCCTAAGCACGAGGTTCCCAGCCTCGAACCCCGGCGGGGTTCGGGGCGCTGGGGTTGGCAGCTGCCAGGACCCGAGAGTCCAGGCGGGCCCTGCCCAGCCCGAGTCCAGCTCCGAGCCCCTGCCTGCTGGCTTCTCCTGGCACACCGCCAGCCGAGGACCCCCACCCGAGGCCATCCTGCCCCTGCAGGGGGGCGCCTGCACGATCAGGCTGAGTTCGGCTGACCTCCAGCAAGTGGTCACCTGGGCCTGGGTCAGACTGCTGTGGACCAAGCCGGCCACCACGCACATGCTGTGTACATTTGCAAAGTCCTGGCTCCTCGTCCATAAAGCCGAGTGGGCCCGCTCCACCTATCAGGGCTGGCGGGGAAGAGTCGAGGCAGTGGAGGTGACGGGCTGGCACCCAGCAGGTGCTCAGCGCACCAGGTGACCAGGCCCTCTGCCTCTGCATGGCCAGGTCAGCTGCCCGTGCTGCCGCGGGCCTGCAGCCTGGCCTGCCCTGCACCACTCCAGCCCCCTGAGCTCCTTCGAGCCAGAAGGGGACGCAATGGATGCCTAGGGGAGCCGTGCCTAGGGCCTGGAAGAGCAGACCGTCACCTCCAGAGCACCGGGAAGTGCTTGGCCTCTGCTCACGCAACCCAGAGTGGTCTCAGGCTGGGGGCCGAGGAGGCCAGAGGGGGAGTTGGGGACCTGCAGAGAGGAGGCTGAAGCTCAGCCTGGAGTCAGAGTCCGTCTGTGCCCGGGGCCAGCAGCCAGGCTCTGGTTGAGGTCAGGGGTCAGTCCATGGCTGGAATAGGGACTTAGCCTGCACCTGTGTCAGGGCTCAGTCTATGTCAGAACTCGGTCTGCAGCTAAGATCAGGGATCAGTCTGTAGCCTCGATCATGGCTCAGCTTGGTCTGGGGTCAGGGCTCAGTGTGGGCTGCTGGTGGGGGCTCAGTGTGTAACTAGGGTCAGAGGCCAACCTGTAGCTGATACTGGGAATTAGCCCATGGCTGGGGTCAGGGGTCAGCCTGTAGCTGGGATCAGGGCTCAGTCTGTGGCTGAGATCAGGGCTCAGTCTGTGGCTAGGATCAGGGCTCAGTCTGTGGCTGAGATCGGGGCTCAGTCTGTGGCTAGGATCGGGGCTCAGTCTGTGGCTGGGATGAGGGCTCAGTCTGTGGCTGGGATCAGGTCTCAGTCTGTGGCTGGGATCGGGGCTCGGTCTGTGGCTGAGATCGGGGCTCAGACTGTGGCTGGGATCGGGGCTCAGTCTGTGGCTGAGATCGGGGCTCAGTCTGTGGCTGAGATCGGGGCTCAGTCTGTGGCTGGGATCGGGGCTCAGTCTGTGGCTGGGATTGGGGCTCAGTCTGTGGCTGGGATCGGGTCTCAGTCTGTGGCTGGGATCGGGGCTCAGACTGAGGCTGGGATCGGGGCTCAGTCTGTGGCTGGGATCGGGGCTCAGTCTGTGGCTGGGATCAGGGCTCAGTCTGTGGCTGGGATGAGGGCTTAGTCTGTGGCTGGGATCAGGTCTCAGTCTGTGGCTGGGATCAGGTCTCAGTCTGTGGCTGAGATCGGGGCTCAGACTGTGGTTGGGATCGGGGCTCAGTCTGTGGCTGGGATCGGGGCTCAGTCTGTGGCTGGGATCGGGGCTCAGTCTGTGGCTGGGATCGGGTCTTAGTCTGTGGCTGAGATCAGGGCTCAGACTGTGGCTGGGATCAGGGCTCAGTCTGTGGCTGGGATCAGGGCTCAGACTGTGGCTGGGATGAGGGCTCAGTCTGTGGCTGGGATGAGGGCTCAGTCTGTGGCTGGGATCAGGGCTCAGACTGAGGCTGGGTCAGGGCTCAGTCTGTGGCTGGGATCAGGGCTCAGACTCTGGCTGGGATGAGGGCTCAGTCTGTGGCTGGGATCAGGGCTCAGTCTGTGGCTGGGATCAGGGCTCAGACTGAGGCTGGGTCAGGGCTCAGACTGTGGCTGGGATGAGGGCTCAGTCTGTGGCTGGGATCGGGCCTCAGTCTGTGGCTGGGATCAGGGCTCAGACTGAGGCTGGGGTTGGGTTCACTCTGAGCCTCGGTCTGGACAGTCTCTGCCTCTGCCCCCGCGGCTCGCGCATTCCCCAGCGGTCCAGGGTCACGCTGCTGCCGCTGAACTCCACTTCCTCTTTGGACCAGCACGTTCTTGGCCGGCGCCCAGCAGCTGATTCCCGGGGAGAGGCCCCATTTCCACCAGCCACGTTCCCACGCCTGCCTGGGAGGCTGCCAGAGGGTGGTGGAGTGTCGGGGGCTGCCTCCCAGGGGACCTGCGTCTCACCCTCCCCGGCCCTGGTGACAGCTGGGACTCCTGCAGGAGGAGCTCCCGACCCGTGGGTCCCTTCCCCGGAGCCCAGCGTCCTGGTGCCCGGTTTCCTGCCCCAGGGGGACGGGCCGGGGACACGGAGCACTTTGGAGGCTTGCACAGCGAGGCCGGAAAGACATGCATTTCCCCAAGGGGGGCCCCATGTGGGCCTCAGTTTCCCCAACAACATAGTGGAGGAGGGGTCGTGGCTGGACAGGATCTGTCCAAGGCCCCTTCATCCTGTCCCATGTCTCAGTATGACAAATCTGACTGGCCAGGGACATGCGGGGGTCTTGGCTGCTCCCGGGAGCTGCTGTCCTGCCCCGGGCCCCACAGAGCTATGGGGGCAGGGCTGGGGCCCAGAGAGGAGCCTGTTTGTCTTGGAAACCACAGCCCAGTCCGGGATCCAGCAGCACGGGGAGAGCCCCCGGACCGGCATGACCTCCGGCGGGTTTGCGCAGGCCGGAGGGGCCCGGCTGGCCCCGAGGGATCGGCTGGTGACGGGGGCAGCTCTGGGGCAGGTGGACTGTCGGAGGGGCCACCACGCAGCTCTCAGCTCCGGAGGGCTGGAGAGCCCACCGGTTCTGGCCAGACAGCTCTGAGGTCGCAGCCTGGGGCTGGGTGAGGTCTGAGAACCAGAAGCCACAGGCCCCTGTCCCCCAGCTGTCAGACGCGGGGCTACTTCCTGTCCCAAAGGCACAGCCACTGTGCAGCAAGGGCAAAGGCCCCGTCTAGGTGGTGTCCCCGTTGGAGCCTTCTAGGAGCCCGGCCCCTCCTCCCCACCCTCCAGAGAGAGCAGGAGATGCGTAGGTGGGAGGTGGCCCTGCGTGTGACATTCCACACTGATGTCCCAACCAGCCCTTATTACTCCCGGTTTCCAGAGGAGCACACTGGGGACCAAGGGGGACAGGGCCTTGGCCCAGGTCTCTGGGTCCTGCTCCAGGGAGGATGGGAGCCGGGCAGGCTGGGACTGGTGCGGGTGGGGGCCGGCCTCCCGCGGCTGCTCAGCCGGTGTTGCAACCCGGCCCCCCCAGCCGTGTCTCGACTTGCGGCGGCCGCTGCCCCCGGGCACACAGGGAAGCCTCGCCCGCCTTCCCAGGACCGGGACCGCAAGTCCCAGCGTGGCCCTGCATCTCGTGCCAGCTCCGAGCGTGGGAAAATGCTGAGCGCGGAGGAAGGTGTGGCATGTGGCCAGGTGTGAGCACCGCAGTGCCGCCCTCCCCGGCCCAGGAGGAGGCCGGCCCAGCCCCCAGCCCCAGCCCCTTCCCTCCTGGCCCCAGCCTCCGGCCCTAACCTGGGGCTGCCCTGGGGACCACTCCCCTCTGGGTCCCCGAGGGCTGGTCCCTGGCTGCAGCTCCCACCCCCACCCCGAAACTGCACACAGCTGGTGCTCAACAGTTGTCTCTATCAGGAGGCAGAGCTGCGCAGTGTGGCCATGTGGCCAGAGCATTTCCTCCCCCCTGAGGGTCACTGAGGTCCGAGCTGTGCTGGCCCTTGGGGACAGGTGTGGGACCCCTGCTCCCCAAAGTGAGGGCCTCCTCGCCTGCCCCCAAGGCTGCTGGGACAGAGAGCTACCATGCTCCCCAGAGATCCCCCTGGGGCCCGGGCAGGCAAGGCCTGGTGTCTGGGTCCCACGAGTGACCCCAGGTCCTTCACGTGCTGCCGGGGAGAAGGACAGAGGAGGAGGAGGGGCCCAGGAGCGTGCAGGTGCCTCCCTGAACCCTGACCCTGAGGGGGCATGAGCCAGCGGCAGGGGAGGGGACAGGAGCAGCGGCCCACGGCAGCCAGCTGCAGAGGACGCTGCCCGGGCATGTGCCCGCTCTCCGCACTGCGCGCTGCCCGGTGGGAACGGGCTGGTGGGAACCGGCCGGTGGGAACGGGCCGGGGCAGCCCTGACAGCCCAGCAGCGTCAGCGAGCGTGGTCCCCTTAACAGGACCCTGGTCGGGGGCCTCCTGGCTTCCCGGGTCTTGTGCATGCTGTCCCCTTCACAGTGGGGAAACTGAGGTGCTCAGACTCTGCACCGTGGAGGGGGTTTCAAATGGCCCCAGAGCCCAGCCAGCCCCACAAAGCCCCCTCGGGACTCCCTGCAGGGAACTCAGCCCGGCCCCTTTGATGCTGGGGGGCACTGGCCTTGCCCCAGGCTCCCAGAGAAAGTGAGGTCCGGGCTGAGGCTGCGGGGCGGCCCGAGCCGTGTGCAGGACGAGGCTGTGGAGAAGCAGGGCCAAGGACGCGGGCCCCGTCCGGTGCCGTGGGTGCCGTGGCGGGTGTAGCCGGTGTGTGAAGAGGAGCTCCTGTTCACACTTTAGAGAAGCCTCAGGCACGCCGGGCAGGGGCACAGCCGACTGGAAGCCCCATGAGCAGTGCTCAACCTGCACAACCACACAGGGCAGCCCCCAGGCTCAGGGGAACGGGCAGAGGGGCCTGGTGCAGGGAGAGAGGGGGCCGCCTACCTCTGGGAGCCGTCTGGTTGCACGGCCAGCCCCTCCTCCGCTGGGCCCACCTCCGAGGACCTGCCCCGCAGCTTCCTCCGCAGGGAGGTGGCCCACTGTCATTTACCCCTCAGTCACCCGCTCCTTCACCATCTGCTGCAGAGGAAGGAAGACCCCTGTCACCCGGCCCACCTGCGGTGACCAGTGCCGGGAACAGGAAGCCCAGGGCATCAGGCCACCTGCTGCCTGCCCCGTGGCCTGCCCCCAGCCCAGTGGGACAGGAGAGGCTGGGCCTCAGCGAGACCCGGTCCTGTGGGCATCCAGGCAGAGCCCACCCAGACCTGCCCCTCGCCCAGGCCCTGACCTCGCCCTGGAGGCATGCCCGGGCAGAACCCACCATCTCCCCGTGGCACGCTGCGTCCCTGGGGGGTTGGCAGGACCCCACACCCGAGGGCCCCCCATAGGCCTTACCTGCACCCCTTCTCCCCAGGGACAGATAGCACACGGGCTCTGAGCCAAGAGGGCCGGGGCCGGGGAGGCTGGCGCTGGGTTGCCCGCGGGTCCTGGGAGAAGTGGCCCATGGCAGCGCCCCTCCCAGACCCTCCTGGGCCCTCCCGGACCCTCCCGGACCCTCCCAGACGAGGGCAGGCCGGTGCCAGCCCAAGCACCTGGTGAGGGTCTTGGGCAGGTGTCCCATTCACAGGTGGGGAGACCGGGGTACGGGGACCCCGTGGCGTTTGTGGGACCTGTCACTGCCGAGGGGCTGCCCACAGAGTGCCTTTTCCCAGGGAGGGGGGCACGGCGGCCCGGGAGCCCGCGTGTCCGCAGGAGGCTGCACCCCTGCACGGGGGAAGAGCCGGCGACTCGGGTTTCGGCCACGGCGCTCAGGCAGGTGTCGCAAGAGTGGGCAGGAAGGCGGGCCGCGAGCACTGGGAGGCCCTTCGTGTGGGAAGAGGGGCTTTCTGGGGCGCTAGGAAGCCCACATCTTCCCAAGACCCCCCACGGGGCGAGGTGGGGCCACCTCTGCTCCCTCAAAGCCCCGGCCAGGCCCTGGGGCCCCGGAGCAGGCGGAGCAGGCATCTGCTCCCGTCCTTGTCCTTGGGCCTCGAGTCATGCTCTGGGCCTGGCACCGGCCCAAGCCCGCGGCTGGGTGGAGGTGTGCAGCCCTGGGTGCCTCGGGGCACCCTGCGTCCTCCGTCCGGAAGCCCCCTGCCCAGAGGACAGCACCAAGCGGCGCCTGCAGCCGTGGCAACGGGCCGCTCGAGGGCCAGGAAGAAGGGTCCTCCTGGTGACAGGCCGGGACCTCGGGCTAAGTCTGGGCCCCAACCCAACATGCCTGTGACCCCAGCAATGGCCTCCTCTCTCTGGGCCTCAGTTTCCCCCTCTCTGCAATGGGTGCTCCAACGGAGTGCCCTGGCCCTCGCTCCACGGGGTGTCCCGCCTGGGCTGCCGCCGTTCCCAGCGCCTGTCGCTGGTGTGGGCGGTTATCTCGGGCGGGGGACGCGGCCCCAGATAGCGGCGCTGGCGGCTGGGAATCCCACTCCTCCCCGCCGCCCGGCCCCGCGGGGCCTGATCAGCGGCAGGGCGGGCTCTGGGCTCTGTCTCCCGCGCTCTGTCACGGCGGCTGAGATAACCGGGGGCCGCCAGCCCCCCAGCCCCGGCGCAGCCTGGCCCCGGCCCAGCTGTCCTGGGGGAGGGTCTGCAGCCCCCTCCCCACAGCCTCTCCCTCCGCATCCCAGGCTGTCCTTTGGGGGACCGCCACTCCTGGGGGGACAAGGGGCATCTGAGCGTCTGCCTCTCTTCTTCCCTCACTGCGCAGAGGCCAGGACGGGGGAGGGGCTGCCGGGCCGGGAGGCAGGAGAGACGTCAGGGTGGGCCCTCTCCCGGGCACTCCCTGCCTGGGCCCCTGCTGGGTGCCCCCTCCACCCTCCCCTCTGCCCACGGGGGCCTCTGCGGCCTCTCTCGGCTCCTTCCCACCCCTGCCTGGCCGGGCCTTGCCTGACCCCCACTCCTGCCCACGCGCAGTGGGACCTCCCCGCCTCCCTGCCCCCACTTCCCACTTGGTGATGGCCTCGTTCAGGCCCCTGCGGTGACCGGTGACCGCTCTGCCCTCCCCGGGCCACAGGGAGGAGGGAGGGATGCTGCGGTTCACAGGTGGGGCGGGGGCCAGACGCGGGCCCGGGCAGCTCCAAGACCAGAGCCAGCCCTGTCCTGGGAGAGCGGAGGGGCACAGAGCGAGTGACGGGAGCCGGGTGAGGGCCCCCACAGAGGCGGGCAGTGGCACACCGGTGGCCCCCCAGGCAGACGGCTCTGGGGCTGGGGTGAGGCTGTGCGGGCCTGGTGGCTGCAAGGCCCCCGCAGGGCCGGGTGGCTGTGACCCTGGTGGGGCGTGCCCAGGCCGCCCTGGCGACTGGGCTGCCCCTAGCCTGACCTCAGCCGCCCCTCGCGTGCGGGCACCAGCGGCCCGTGTTCCGGGCCTGGACTGGTTGCACAAGCTGCCGTGTCGTCAGCACAGACAGCCGATCGCAGCACACGGTTCCCAGCCCGCTTCCTCTTTGCTCCGTGCACGGCCCCAGCAGGGGCTGAGCGGACACCCGGCCCCGGCTCCAGCCCAGGCAGGTGCCCGGCTCAGACTTCACAGGCCTGGCCACTGCGAGCCAGTGGCGGGAGCCACGGGTCCCCTGCGGAGTCACCCGCAGCGTGAAATCACCGGCTCAAATCACTGGCCCCACCAGTGAACACTGGGGCGTGACTCTCAGGCCCATCTGGAAAGCAAGAAAACTGAGGCACACAGAGGGGACTGGGTGCTAATGACTTCCCGGCCATGGGGGTCATCTGTTCCCTGTTTAAAAACCCTATTGCAGGCCGGGCGCGGTGGCTCACGCCTGTAATCCTAGCACTCTGGGAGGCCGAGGCGGGCGGATCGTTTGAGGTCAGGAGTTCGAGACCAGCCCAAGCAAGAGCAAGACCCCGTCTCTACTATAAATAGAAAAGAAATTAGCTGGACAACTAAAAATATATGTAGAAAAAATTAGCCGGGCATGGTGGTACGTGCCTGTAGTCCCAGCTACTTGGGAGGCTGAGGCAGGAGGATTGCTTGAGCCCAGGAGTTTGAGGTTGCTGTGAGCTAGGCTGACGCCACAGCACTCTAGCTGGGGCAACAGAGTGAGACTCTGTCTCAAAAAAAAAAAAGATTCTACAAATGTGAAGAATGTGGCAATAAAGAACAAAAAAAAAAAAAAAGATTGTAGCATCTTCTCCCTACTCACAGAGGTGGAAACTGAGGTCTAGAGAGGTACCTGGCCTCCAAGGCCCCCAGATTCCTCTTTCTCCTCCTCCAGGAAGTCCTCCTGGACTGTCCCACCTGAAAGGGTCTCGGCCTCCCTGGGCGATGAGTAGTTGGGCTCCTGCCCCTTCAGGCTGTTAGGGGACAGTGGGTGCATCTACTTCTTCCCTGTCTTTCTCCACTGACTCAGCACACAGTAGGCGCTACACGAATATTTGTTGATTGCCTGGCCCGATTAACACGCCCTTCCAGGCCAAATGTGCTTTTCCCTTTCCGGCCTCCACACCCTACTCCCATCTCGCCATCAGTAGCAGGAGATCTGGGGGCAGGCGAGCACACCCCTCGGAGCCTGGGCCCTCCTGGGCCTCCCCCGGGGCTGCCTCCCGAGCGCTCCCTCCTGGGCCCCAGCAGGACTCGCACTCGTGGCTGCAGGGCCCGGCCCCCAGGCTGCTCCCTCTCCACCCTGCCTGCCCTGGACTCAGCTCCGGGGCCCAGCCCTGCTTCTCCCAGTCCAGACGCACACACCGCTGCCGACCCAGCGGCTCCCGGCCCCACGTGGCAGCTGGTCCCGGGCCTCTGACCCTGGCCTCGGTGCGTGGGACCTGGCCGTGGCTCTGCCACTTGCTGGTGGTGTGGCCGGACCGGTGGCCCGGGTTCTTCGCTGCCTCCCTCAGGGGGCAGGGATGCGGGAGGTGACCCGTCCGCGGCCAGGACCGACGCTCGCTGAGCGGTGGGCGCCCACGCCGGGCTGGACAGCAGGGCAAGGCCACAGTCCTGTCCACTCGGGACTCGGATCTAACTCAGTTCTACCACGAGCTCCGCGCCCAGAGCCGGCCTCAGCGCCACCCTCACACCGGCACCCACAGACGGGGGCGTGCCGGGCGGAGGCCCCGGCGTGGGCTGGCCGCTCCGCGCAGGCCTGTCGCCGAGGCAGGACTGGTGCAGGCGGCGGGTCCTCACCTCGCCCAGCCAGAGGCACACGGTCACCCAGTGTCCAGCGACGCCCGCTTGGCGGCAGCAAGAAACAGGGCCGCCCCGTGCACGCTTCGGAGCCCGAGCCCTTTCCCACGTTACGGCAGGCCGTGCACGTCTTGCCCGACTGCAAACCTGAGCTCCATCACCCTTTCCTTGAAAAGAGCGACTCCTGCCCCAGCCCCAGGCTCTCGCACGCCAGCAGCCCGCTCCTCCGGGCTCCAGCGCCGCCGTGGCGTGGCCGGGTGGCCCGGGCGGGGCGTCCCCGGTAACAGCATCTCCGGGCCCAGCAGGCCTGGGCCGCGTCTGGGCCCTCTCTCTCATCCTTTCTCCTGGACTCACCGCCGCGGCCTTTATGGCCCCGAAGCGCAGGCTGTGCGCAGGGGGTGGCCTGTCTCTCTGCACCTGTCCCCCTCAGCCTCCCGTGGGGAGCCCCCGGCAGAGCGGCGGGGGAGGCGGCCAGGCTGGGACCACCCCACGCAGAGGAGCCCCCGGGCAGCTTCCGACCAGACGCCTCTTCTCATCCATGCTGTCCCCTACTCTGCAGCAGCCCAGGGAGCTGTCGTCGTCCCCGGCTCACAGCAGACAGCCGGGACCGGAGAGCAGAGGCCTCCTCTGAGGTCACCCAGCCGGGAGGGGCTGTGCCTGGTGCCCCCTCCCCTCCCGCCCCCTTCACTGACGCCCTCCAGCTCCGTCCCTGCAGAGCTCCCTGAAGGCCCAGCCTGGCGGACACAGCCAGTCCCGCAGGCAGCCCGGCCCCGTTCCTGGTGGCCTGGCCTGGCAGACACAGCCAGTCCCGCAGGCAGCCCGGCCCCGTTCCTGGTGGCCTGGCCCCTCCGCTTCCCGCCGTCCCACGCAGGTGCCCGTGTCTCCCACCCTGGCCCAGGGCCCAGGGTCTGCCAGGCCGCACACCCAGAGCCCGTCGGAGCCCCTCCCTCTGGTCCAACTTTGCACTCCGGGCCACCGGGCAAGACGGGGCGCAGGCTACGGCAGGGAGGGCTGTCCCCTTGGGCCTGCTGCCCCGGTCCCCGCCCCACACCCCAGCTGCCTGGGAACCGGGCTGGGGAGGGGGCGGTGGGCTGCGTGTTTGGACAGCTGGGAGTGTCAGGCCGGCCGGTGACCTGCCCGGATTCACTTCCGGTTGGCCTCTCTGGAGGTGCGCGTGGGAAGAGCCCGAGCAGAGGAAATCACCTCCGTGGGGGAAGGATGCTCTGGCCCAGGGCGGGGGCAGGGGGCTTGTGGGGGCTCGGAGAAGGCTCTGGAATTTGCTGTTGCTGGCTCCCGGAGAGTGGGGGAGGCCTGAGACAGCGGCGACCCCCTCCCCCTCCAGCGTGCTCCCCTTCCCAGCCCCGGTGGCGGCAAAGCTGGGGTGGACACCTGCGACCAGGTGTGAGAAGCGGCACTCGGGCCCGCTCGCCCTGCGCCCGGCTACTGAGGCAGCAGGGGTCCATCTGGATGGGGCTGGTGGGTGCTCATGGCATGCCTCAGTTTCCCTCGAGTGCACCGAGGGCGTGGAGAGCTTGAGACGTCTGTGCTTTGACTTGCCTGCCTTGAGGGGTCCTGGGTGTGCCCGGCTCAGGGTGCCGGCGCCTGGCCACGGACCTGGGGGAGGTGGGGAGGGAGGGAGGTGCGTGTGCCGGTCTCTTCTCACCTGCTGCTGGGCCTCGAGGCCCCACACGTCCCCCAGGTGACCCGGTGGTGGGACCCCAGCCCACAGACAGACAGCAGGGGACACCACTCCTGCGAGGGGCCCCCGGGTGGCTGGACCAGTCATTGCCCGGGGCGTGCGCTCTGGGCAGCCCCTCTTCCCGGCCAGGGTCCCCACGGTGCACGGGTGGCACCAGGCAAGGCTCGGCCACTGTGGAGTAAGCGGCGCAGACACCACGCCCCTCCTGGGGTCCTCTGGCTGCTGGGGCCAGGACACCTCCCAGTTTGGAGCTGAACTGGGACTCCATCCCCCTTCCCGAGAGAGGTGGGGGACCTCCACAGTGGCGGGGGGGCCCGCTGGTGGAGCATGGCTGAACAGGCCCTTGGAGACTGGGGGCACACAGCACAGCCTGCGGAGGTGGCTGTCCTGGGCCGAGGGCCCGGCCACTGGGACACTGCGGAGCTGGGCAGGGCTGGGGCGGGGCGTCCTCAGGGCTCTGGGAGACGGGGCAGGTGGCCCAGCTGGCCCCGCTGAACCCAGCCTTCTCCACGGGAGCTCCCTCCAGGAGCCCCAGGGCGCCTCTGCTCCGCCAGCCCAGCAGGGCCTTTGCTGTGTGCAGCCTTCCATACTGCGGGCCACAGTCACGCTCCCACTAAGCCCCGTTCAACCCCAGGGCAACCTTCGAGGCAAACGGCCCCATCCTATAAATGATCACGTGGAGGCTCAGAGAGGTTAGGTACCTTCTCCAGGGCCCCACAGCCGGCAGCGGCCGACCCTGGAGTCTTGTCTCCCAGGCCTGTCCCCTGGTCCCGGAACGGAGGCAGGACAGAGCCGGGGCCAAGGACAGGCTGCGCGGGGGCAGGGCGCTGGCTGCAGGACGGGCCAGTCCCCGGGGGAGGGGGAGTGGCTGGACAGAGGCTCCGTGTCACGGCCGACTTGTGCCCTCCCGACACACACTGGAGCCCTCACCCCCGGGGGCAGCGCATCCCTGTGCTTGGGGCAGTCTTCCCAGAGGCCAGTAAGGTACAGCGAGGCCACCGGGGTGGGCCGTTGCCCGGTCTGACCGGCGTCCCCACAAGAAGAGGGAACAAGGACTCAGAAACCGGAGGGAAGATCCACGGAGACGTGGGGGAAGGCAGAGTCCACAGGCCACGGAGAGAGGGCTCGGGAAGGGGTGGCCCTGCCCACGCCGCGATCTCGGCCACGGCGTCCTGCCCTGCGCGGGGCTCCTCCGGCTGCCCGGGCGCCAGCCCCACCCGCGCAGAGCCCAGCGCCGTGCCCCCCCACCCTGGGGGCAGTCCCCGCGTGACCGCACGGACTCCCCTGCCTTGATTTGCAACACCGAGGCTCCGGGCACCATTCCCAGGGCCCCGGTTCTGCCACTGGCCTGTCGTGGGAGGACCCCTGCTCCCTGGAAGGTTCCAGCGTGCTGCGGGGGGCGGTGGGGGGGGGAGAGGTTGGAAGCTGGTAGAACAAAGCCTGGATTTGTGGGGCCTGCCCTCAGGTTGCTGTGTGGTCTTGGTCCACCTTCTTCGCCTCTCTGGTCTGGTCCACACTCACGCCCCAAGCTGGGATTTTTGGGGGACCGAGTGGCTCCTCCCCGGCTTCCCTGGGCTTCCTGGGAAGGCCCCTCCCACCGCTGCTCAGCCTCCTTCCCGCCGTCCATCTGCAGTCTGTGCTGATCTCAGGGGTCCCCAACAAGGACCCCCCCAAAGTGCTTCTCCCCAGAGCACCTGTGGCTCCTGCACTTCAAGGAGGGGCCGCAGCCCCGGGACGTCCTCGAGCACGAGTGCCGCCGCTGCCGGCGTGCTGCCGGCCCTGAGGTCACCGCGCCGGCCTCGCTCTGTGGTCCGCACGCAGGCCCAGTGGGCAGCTGGCGGGGCTGGGCCGGAGGCGGCCACTTCCTGGGCTGGCTGGTGACTCACAGGCCTGTTTCTGGGAAAACTCCCACCCACCCCTCCAGATCCGGAGGGCGCAGAGCTCGTCTGGGGGCAGGCTGCAGGAAGCACGAGTGTGATGGGGCCGGGCGGGGGGTGGGGCCGGGCAGGAGCCAGGGAGGGCTGGGGTGTCCTGGCCGGACACCTCCCCGAGGCCCCGGGCCCCCGGGCTGTGTACCCTGATGCCAGGCGGAGCCAGGCTGCCCCGGACCCCTGTCCCGGCACAGTGGCCCTCCCTGGGCCTGGGCCGGGGCCCCAACGCCATCCACAGGGCCGTGGGGGATCCTGCCTGTGCCCCACCCCGAGTCCTTCTCACCCTGCAGGGCACAGCCCGTGACGTTGGCCCCCAGGGTCCCACGGCTCAGAGGGGCTGCGAGCAGCTGGGACTCGTCCGGGCTCTGGCCGGAGCCGGAGGCAACGGGGTGCTTCGACGGCGGCAGGGGGTGGGATCGGGGGACCAGCCCCAGTAGGCACCCCCCCGGCCAGAGTCCAAACGCCATTTGCTCAGCGGGTCCCTGGAAAAACATCCTTTCGGGAGGGCTCCCGGGAGGGGACCAGGCCTCAGGCCAGGTCGGCAGCTGGGCCAGGACCTGCTGAACAAACACCCAGCGACCCGCAGAGCAGACCCGGAGCCCAGCCCCGCCCAGGCCCATTTGGCCTCTGCGGCCCCCTCGGCCCCACCGTAGGGGACAGCTGCCCCCGCCCGCCCCGGAGCAGCAGTCTCTTTTGTTTTAACAAATGTGCTCAGATATAACTCTTGGGCCACCGATCCCGCCCACTTGACGTGTACAAGGCCACGGTGCTTAGTGCAATCACAGAGAGGCGTGGCTGCCACCGAAATCGATTCTGGGACATTTCCGTCCCCTCGAGAAGAAACCACAGACACTCCCAGCCCCCAACCCACAAGGCTCAAGGGGCCACTAACCCACTTTCTGTTTTTATGGGTTTGTCTGCTCGGACTTCCATAGGAGTGGAATTATATCACACGTGGGCTTCCGTGGCTGCTTCTTCGAGGCTCATGTGTGCTGTGGCCCGTGCCAGGATTTCTTTCCTTTATGTGGCTGAGTCGCAAATCTCCCACTGGGACGTTCCGTCCGTCCCTCCTCCGTCAAGGGGCGTGTGGGCGTGTCCAGCCTCCGCCCCACGCATCACGGCGCTGTGAACACCGGCGTGCACATTCCCGTGTGGACACATGTTTTCATCACGCAGCTGGGAGCGGGACTTCCGGGTCACGTGGCGACCATGTAATCATTTTGGGAGCTTCCGGCAGCTGCGTGGCTCCCACCCCCGGCAGCAGGGTCCAGAGTTGTGATTTCCCTGGGCGCTGCCCACGCTCGCTGGGCCGGCCCGGCCCCCTCTCTCTGTGTGTCCGGCAGCTACACCGGGTGCCAGGACACCCTCTGCGGCTGGCCTGCAGTCGCCCTGGGCCCATCCAGTGAGCGCCGGCCGCCCCCTCGGCCCCACGCCCAGACTGGCCCTGTCCAGGGCCCCAGTCAGCCCCTGCTCCTGCAGCTAGAGAGCATGGGACTGCACAAAATTCAGGTGCGAGGTTTCAGAAAGTTCTGGAGGGTTCCAGAGGCCCCTGGAGCTCCCTCGGCCCCCGTGGACCCAACACAAGGGGCCACCCAGCCTGCGGCCCACAGACACCTAGGCTCACCCCCGAGGTTGCTCAAGGGGCCGCCTCCCGCCCCCCGGGCCGCCTGTCTTCTGGGCTGAGCCCTCTGTTGACGGGAGCCCCCTGCCAGCCCCACCCGGCCCTGGCCCCTGGTGGCCGCCTGCCCACAGCGCCAGCGCCCAGAGACCCCCAGGTCTGTGGCTCTGACGGAGTCACCACCTCACACATCTTCATCTCCCAACACTCGCTCGGCTGCGGGCCGACATCCAGCCCACGACCAGCGGGTGGGCGTGAGGCCTGGGTCCTGGGAGCCCAGTCCTGAGCAGACAGGCGACTTGAGCGGGCGCGAGAAGAAGGCGCCCGGCTGGCCCTGTGACCTGGCTGCGTGCTGCACGCCCCGTGCTATCTCTCCTCCAGCACCCGGGGGAGGGGTACATCTCCGCTGATGGGGAAACTGAGGCATGCAGCCAGCAGAGCGATGCGGGGAAACTGAAGATCTTCGAACGTGCGTCCTGGGCCGAGTGGCTCCAAAGCCTACTATGCGTGGCCCACACACAGGCGCCTGGCAGGTGCCAGGTGTGGCAGGTTTGGGGCGTGCAGAGGCCTGGCTGCTCCCCGGCCCTGGACGCTGTGGGTGTGTGGCCTCCCGGCCGTGGCTGAGCTGTGACCCGTCCCCCAGCAGGAGCCCTCTGTGACCATCTGGGCAGGACCGCCCTGCCCATCTGCTCCCCAGGAACTGCCATCCCTGTCCATGGGGTCCCCTCGGGTGGTGACAGTTGTCCAGACATGCCAGGCTCGCTGGCCCCTCTGTCCCAGGAGCCCCCGAGGGCTGATGGAGCCTCCTCCCCAGCTCGGGCCCCGATGGCACCCTGCCCCAGGGCCGCCTCCTCAGGGTCGGGCTTCTAGAATTTCATGGCAAGGCTTCTGAGGAGGCATCTGCCGCTGCGGGCAGCATCTCGGGAGGGGTGGAGAGAGATTAAAACCAAATGCCACCCATTCCTCCCAAGGCAGACACGGGGCCGCTGGCGACCCCCCGGCGTGGGGACACAGCCTTCCTGGCACACAGACCACAGCCGTGCAGACTCCATGCCCCAGCCCAGAGCACTTCCAGGCCTGTGGCTGCAGCCACCACCCTGCAGACGGGCTCGGGGGCCAGAGTGCCAGGTCCCCTGGCACAAGCGCCTCCCTCCAGGCCCGACCGAGCGGATGCTTGGAGGGGCCAAGACGCCGCTGCCCAGACCGGCGGAGCCCCCACGGCCTCTGCTGTTGGGTTGTTCCCTGCGAGGCCACTCCTCCGGGCCCGACCTGCCACCCAAAGCCCAGGGCCAGCCCGCCAGCTCAGGAGCCCCGTGGCACGCAGGAAGGCCACCGGCCAGCCCGTTTTGCAAACCGGCCCTCCAGAGACAGCAGCTCGGGATCAGAGAACAAGAGGTCCAGGGAAGGGCTGGGCCGTGGGTGTGGGGACTGTCACCACAGAGGAATGTGACATTAGCAGCAGCTGGCTGGGGGTGCAGACCAGCCTGCAGGGGGTCGGGGGGCTCCGGGTATTTCCTGTGACACCCTCAAGGTGGCCACTGCAGGGAGAGGTCCAGGCGACATGGGCTGCTTGGGGCCCAGCCTGGGAGCCCGGCCTGGCCGGGTCTCTGCTTGGCCACTGCTGCCCCCCAGCCGGGCCTGCCTGGAGGTTCCCAGGGTGGGGTGGGCGTGGGCTCTGTCTCAGGCGAGGGGACCCCAGCCCCACCCAGGCCCCGTCAGAACAGGGGCTCCATCAGCGTCCTTCTAGTCCCCCCACACCGGGAAGGCCATTTGCCAAGGCTCCAGCCAGCTGCCAGTGGGCCTCGCCCCTGGGGACAGAACCGAGGCCCATTTGGCGTCTGTCCCCAACCGGTGAGACCCGCAGCTTCTGTTTTCTCAGGAGGTGGGGCCTGTGCCCGGGGACGAAGAGAGAGCAGGAGAAAGACAGATGGAGGGAGAGAAACTGAGGCAGGGAGGCGTACTCAGAGAGCCAGGGAGAGCCACAGAAACACCCAGGCACAAGGCAGGGAGAAGGCACGAGGCCCGGGCTGAGACTGGCCGGCTGGCGCCCCACCCACCACCCCACTCCTCGGCCCTGGCTGAGAGACAGGTGAATCAGGAGCCTGGGCCCAGGGCGGCCTCGGGCTGGGACAAAGACCCCTTTGAAATTTGGATCAAATGCTCAGAGTTTTATTGAGCGCTCACCACGCAGTGGGGGCAGGGGGGCAGGAGCTGCCTCCGTGGGAGCCACTTCAAAGGCCTGAGGGATCCCAGGAGCCCTTCCGTCCTCCTCCCTCCTTTTGTCCTCCTCCCTCCATCCTCCCTTCCATCCTCCCTCTCTCCCTCCATCCTCCCTCCATCCTCCTTCCCTCCTCCCTCTCTCCATCCTCCGCCCTCCATCCTCCTTCCCTCCTCCCTCTCTCCCTCCATCCTCCTCCCTCCATCCATCCTCCCTCTCTCCCTTCATCCTCCTCCCTCCATCCATCCTCCCTCTCTCCTTCCATCCTCCCTCTCTCCCTCCATCCTCCCTCCATCCTCCTTCCCTCCTCCCTCTCTCCCTCCATCCTCCCTTCCATCCTCCCTCTCCTTCCATCCTCCTCCCTCCATCCCTTCAGGAGGAGGCCACGAGGAGGGGTTACTTGTTCGGGCCCAGCCAGTGCTGACGTGCACCCCATCCAGGGGGCCTTGGGCCCGGCCCCGTCCCTGAGGCTACCGGGCCGGCTGGGGAGGCAGGAGCCCCAAGGGGCCCAGTAGGCAGAAAGGCATTTGGAGCAGCAACTCAGAGGCCATGGTAGGGGGACAGTTAGGGCTCAGGGAGGCCTCCTGGGCCAGTGCAGCTGGCCTTGCACTGCAGAGTAGAGAGGCAATCACCTCCCTCGTTCTGGATACTCGACCTCCGTTAATGCCACCTGGCAGGCCTTCACGCCCCGGCATTCTCCACTCGCAGCCAGCGCTAGCCTGGCCTCAGTGCCGGCGTCCACTCCTTCCTGGCCCTGTGGGACCATCCAGCTGCATGGTCTGTGGGGCCTGTCCAGCTGCCAGGGGTGTCACAGCATGGCCCCCACAGACCCCCCGGGCATAGGCTGTGTCCCTCTAATTAGCCACCACTCCCACCCGCGTTGGGCCCTGCCTCCCCACAGACCCTCCCAGAGCTGCCCTGCCCCAGCTCTGGCCGTGGACCCCCCCCCCGCCGGCCTGTGGCCTGGGAGGGGCCGGTTCTGTGTGTCTGTGGCCGGGAGCCCCGAGGACGGGGTTGGGCCAAGGCTGCAGCCCGGGGCAGCCCGGTGGGCACATCTGCAAACTCAGATGGACCCAAACTCACAAGCGCCACGAGCAGGGGGCCGCCACCCGGGGGCAGGTGCCTGAGATCCAGGTGGGGCCGCTTGGGTGGTGCTGGGGCATCCGGGGTACTATCCCGCCAGCTGGCAGGCCCCCTCCTCACCCCGGGCCGGTGGCAGGAGAGGGGCCCTGGCTGCTATGGAAGGGGAGGGCCCCATGCCAGCTCCCGGGGCCGCCCCCGCCCCCGCCCGGGACCCGGGCTCCTGCAGGGGCGAGAGGCTGAGACACCCAGAAACTTTCCCTCCCTGCCCGGGGCCAGGGGCCTTTGAAGTGGGGAGGTTGGGGGGGGCGGATGAAAAGGTCCCAGGCTGTAATTAGAGGAGGTTTCACTCTCTCACAGAGTGAAACCAGTTGCCAACTCCCGGGAAGGAGCAGGCCTTGCTCCTGAGACAGGGCCCTGAGCAGGGTCTCCGGGCCCCATGGCCACCAGCTCTGTCCCAAGTGGGCAGGTGGCCGGACCTGCTCCCCAGGGGGCTGTCCCCCCCACAGCCCTGCACAGAGGGAGGAAGCAGGGGTGGCTCCAACAGCTGCCCCCTGCCCACCGCTTGGGTCTCTCGGGGGGCCTTTGGGGTGACACCAGGCTCGGCGGGGCCCCCAGTCTCCTAGCACCTGCCGCCTGGGTGTCCAGCTCCTGTCTGCAGAGCACAGTGGAGCTCTAGGCAGCAGCTTTCACCCAGCCCTGGTGAATGTCCTGTCCCCAGAGAGCCAGACCCCGGGGCAGCCCAGGGCATCAGGGTGTGCCGGTCACTTCTGACCTGGCCGGGGCTCGAGGTTGGTGGGAGGGGCCCAGGCAGTGCCCGAGGGCTCCTGGCTCAACAGGAGACATTGCAGAAGGCTGGCTGTGCCCGCCCCAGCCCCCCAAAACCTCTCTCTAGGGTGGACACCCCTCCTCTGCACTCTCACGCGCCCTCTGCTCCCCTGCTCAGCACTGACCACGTCCCCCTCCCCGTACAGGCCAGGTGCCTCCCCCCACCTGACCCACACCCAGAGCCAAGACCCAGGCCAGGTCAGAGGTGACTGCAGCCCACCTGGCGCCCTGGGCTGTGCTCTCCAGACAGCACGGGCCTGGTTCACGTGCTTGCCCTTCCGCCCTTTCCACCTTCCCTCCGTCCCTCCTCCCTCCTTCCCTCCATCCCTCCTTCCTTCCTTCCCTCCATCCCTCCTTCCCTCTTTGCACCCTCCCTTCCTTCCGCTCCGAAAACTCATCCATCCACTCAGCACAGCTCCGCGGGGCGTCTGCCCTTGGCCAGGCTCGGCTAGGGGAGGATGGAGGAGCCAGACGCAGCCCCGGGGCAGAGGTGCTCTGTGGGCAGCTGTGGTCCCTCCCAGAGGGGCCACCCCCAAGCAGGGTCTCTGCAGGGGCCGCCAGGGCTGGGGCTGGGAAGGGCTGGGTGGGCCTTGGGGCTGCCATGCTCTGGAAGGCTGGGCTCAGGCTGCTGTTCCCAGAATCAGCACCGGCACGGGCCGTGAGGTCACCTGGCAACACATCATTTCAGGGAACGACCTAGTTATGGGAGTGGGGGGGACATGGGTGCCCCAGCAGCCTCCCCCCTACAATTTCTGACCTCCCCTCCCCGCCAGACCACGCCTGGAGCCAAGACCTGGAAATCAGAGCCCGGGGAGGGGTCGGGGGCCCTGCTGTCCAGGGTGGGGCTGGGTGGGGGTCAGGGTTGGGGCTCCGTCCCCTGCAGGCAGCTCCGCCACGAAGGCCCAGTCACCAGGCTTGTCCTGCTTCTGCAGACAGCGTTTTCCTTCCTGGCAGCCGGGAGCAGCGGGCACTGCCGCTGGCCGGGCGAGGGCAGGCGGGGGCTCCGGGCTGAGCTGTGCCGCAGCCCCCCAGGAACCCGTCCTGTCGCAGCCCCCCCCCCCCGGCTTCAGGGGCCCAGGGCAGGGACTGAGCTCAGGGCCCACTGGCCAGCACGGGCCAGCCTGGGGCAGCGGCCGGTTTCTGCAGCTCTGGCGCTGAGACCTCATCCTGGGGACAGACCTAGCCCTGCCGTGTCCCCTCGCCTCCCCAGTCTGGGTCTGCTCCTGCTTGCGGCATCCGTGCGGGGGAGCTCCAGGGCAATGGGGCGGCCTCCGGGCTCGGGTCCGGCCAGGAGGAAGAGAGGAGGAGAGGCCGAGCCCCCCTCAACCCGAGGGGCCATGGGGGCAGAGGGGGGCCCGGATACCACCTGCCTCGGCAGAAGGGGAGGAGGAGGGGTCAGAAAGGCTTTGGGGTCACGTCTCAGCTGGGACCTAAAAGGGGACGGGAATTTGCCGGGTGAACTGGGGCGGGGGGTGCCCCAGGCGCTGTGTGCTTGGGGACCTTTGGCGGCTCAGCGTGAGGACCCGGCTCTGGGGCTGGGTGTCTGCAGGCCGTGGGCTGCTGGCGAGCGCGGGCGTGGCCTGCCTCGGCTCTCCCAGCCACGGAGCAGAGCTCTGTCCCTGTGCCGGGCCCGTTAGCCACCCAGGCAGCTGGCCTTGCCAAGGCGCCGTGGGCAAAAGGCCGGCCCCGTGGCCTGCCGTTGGCCAGCCGTAAACAGCCGCAGGCCCCGCCAGGACCTGGCCGAGAGCAGCCGTGCAGGTGGGGGGCTGGGGAGGTGACCGCCCCCTCCGACTCGGCTCTCATCCCTTGTGGCCGGGAACCTATCGCACCGGCCACACTGGCCTCCAGGCAGACCCGCGAACCCCCAGAAACTCAGATTCTTGGGGTTCCCACCACTGGCACAGCCGGCTCCCACCCCCCTTCCCGCCGCAGTGCCGCGTGGGCCCAGGACCAGGCGGCCAGGCTCACGTTCACCGGGAACTCCGGAGGGTCACAGCCCTTGGGAGGAGGCCACGGGGCCACGGCCCCCGCCCCCGGCCTTGGCTCTGCGCAGTGAGCACGCTGGGAGCCCCTTGGCGGCAGGCCTGCCCGGCCCTGCCCTGCCAGCCTGCCAGCCACCCCCTCACGCTCAGTTTCTCACCCCTCCAGCCTGGGCTGTGCCTGAAGACGCAGGTCCCTGGGCCTGGGAAGGGCCTGGGAATGCCCTGGGGTGGGGGCAGGGCAGGCGGGAGGGGAAGGAGCTGGCCGCGACAGAGCCTGGAGGAGGCTGGGGAGCAGCACAGGCCCGGATGGGACCTCTGGGCAGTGCTGGTGGCCCAGGTCCCCAGCCTCGCCCAGTCCGTCTGGGGCTGCCAGTGACTCTCCCGGAGACCTTCAGAAACCACCCTCCTTGCGCCTGGCCCTGCCCGTGCCTCCAATGAGCAAGGGAAGCTCGGAGGCAGTCCCTGTAGGCTTCCTGGAGGAGGAGGCTTACCCTGGCCCTGTAGGGATGGTGTCCCAGCTGGTGGGTGGAGGAGGCGGGTCTAGATGTAGGAATGAGGGTCTGGGCGTGTTCGGGACACAGTGGGGGGACCCCGGGCGCCATGTCGAGAGGGGCTGGGATGAGCCTGGGCTGGGAGAGCTCCGATGTGGGGGCTGACTACGGGCAGGGCACTGGGTCCTGTGGGAGTGGGGAGCCATGGCAGGCTCCAGAGGGAGGGCTGGGATTTGAGGCGATAAACCTCCCCAGGCCCTGCCAGCAGCCGTTCCCCCTCCCTTCCTCCCTGCTAAGGACCGGCAGGAGCACGAGAGCCTGATGGGATCAGGGGTTTCCTGTCTATGAGCCAGCCCTGGAGGATAAGGACGCTGCCCTGCACGCCCTGCCCTGCCCTGGCTGGGACACACGGTCCCTCAGGAAATCCCAGCCCTGCCCGGGCGTCTCTGAGCTCAGGGAGGCGGCACCCGGGATCCTGTGGACACACCCTGGCACCCCACCTCTCCCAAACCCTGCATCCCCGCAGCCCCGACACCAGGAGACCCACCGGCACCTCAAACCCCAGCCTCCTCAGCTGTTTCCTCGCCCATGCAGTGGCCGTTGGGGATCCCTAAACCAACCCTAACCCTAACCCTAAACCTAACTCTCTGCAGGGGCCAATGGGCTCCCTAACCCTAACCCTAACCCTCAACTGCTTCCTCGCCCATGCAGGGGCCGTTGGGGATCCCTAACCCAACCATAACCCTAACCCTAAACCTAACTCTCTGCAGGTGCCAATGGGCTCCCTAACCCTAACCCTAACCCTAACCCTAACCCTAACCCTAACCCTAACCCTAACCCTAACCCTAACCCTCAACTGCTTCCTCGCCCATGCAGGGGCCGTTGGGGATCCCTAACCCAACCATAACCCTAACCCTAAACCTAACTCTCTGCAGGGGACAATGAGCTCCCTAACCCTAACCCTAAACCTAACCCTAACCATACCCTCTGAAGGGGTCGTTGGGGCTCCCTAACCCTAACCATAACCCTCTGCAGGGGCCCCTGGGGCTACCTAACCCTAACCCTAACCTTAACCCTCTGCAGGGGCCGTTGGGGCCCCCTAACCCTAACCATAATCCTAACCCATTGCAGGGGCTGTTGGGGCTCCATAACCCTAACCCTAACCCTCTGCAGGGGCCATTGGGGCTCCGAAACCATAACCTTAACTCTCTGCAGGGGCCGTTGGGGCTCCTTAACCCTAATCCTAACCCTCTGCAGGGACTGTGGGGCTCCCTAACCCTAATCTTAACCCTCTGCAGGGACCTTTGGGGCTCCCTAACCCTAACCATAATCCTAACCCATTGCAGGGGCTGTTGGGGCTCCATAACCCTAACCCTAACCCTCTGCAGGGGCCATTGGGGCTCCCAAACCCTAACCTTAACTCTCTGCAGGGGCCGTTGGGTCTCCTTAACCCTAACCCTAACCCTACCCTCTGCAAGGGCTGTTGGGATTACCTAACCCTAACCCTAACCCTAATCTGCTGCAGGGGCCATTGGGGCTCCCTAACCCTAACCCTAACCCTAACCCTCTGCAGGGGCTGTTGGGATTACCTAACCCTAAACCTAACCCTAACCCTAACCCGATGCAGGGGCCCTTGGGACTCAGGCACATCACAGATTCCCTCACTGGAAAAATGCACAGAATTTCACACCCAGTATTCAGAGTTTTGGGGGTGGCCATCTGGGGGGAGCCCCCTGCTCGAGATAAGGCTCCTTGTGAGAGGCGGTGCCCCTCCCTCCTGCGGTGGGGACTGAGGCCTAGAGGGGACGACACTGCTGGTGTCACGGGGTTGTTCAGAGCCAGCTGGTGGCCGGACCAGCCTGGAGATGCCAGGGCCAGCGGGCAGCCCCTGCGGGCCAGCCTCCCACAAGGCCGGCAGGCACCAGGCCCCTGTCCTTTCTGGCCCAGCCCCGCCCTGACCCCAGCGGGGCCGGTGCCCGGCGTCTGGGCTCAGGTCCCACCTGTGACCCCGTTGGCCGTGGAGCCCGGGATCCAGTGTGGCGTCCCTTGGCCTGCTTGTCCGCCTGACCCGCAACTGCCCCACCCCAAGGACCTGACGGAGCCCTCAGAGCAGGCACTTTATGGGGACGGTAAAAAGTCACGACTACAAGCACAGACGACCAGTCGTGACACCTGGGTGCGAGCTCCACTCTGCCTCTCCAGGCAGGTGGCCTAATCTCTCCAAGCCTCGGTTTCCCCAGCTGTAAGGTGGGATAAGACGCAGGCCCCAAAGGGCCGCGTGAGGATTGCAGTGACCAGCAGGTGCCCAGCACGGGACCAGGCCCTATGAGCAGGCCGCTGGCGGTCCCTGCATCCCCGTCCCCACGCTGCTCCCTGGGGCCCGTGGCCCTCATGCAGAGGAGCCGAGGGCTGGCTGCGTGTGGGAGCCACCCACACGGACGGGTGGTCCCGGCAAGGGGCTCCGGGTGCTTTGCCCGGCATTCAGGAGGGAGGGCCGAGGTCGGCAGACGGGCAACACCGGCTCAGCCCGCGGGGCCGTGGTGAGGGCAGCGGGAGGCCAGAGAGGGCCGGGTCGGACCCTTCCCGGGGCGTCTGGGTCCCAAGAGCTGAGGGTGCCGGGCAGAAGCCACTGAGAGTGCACAGGCTGGTGCCGAATGGGGGCTGTGTCCTGCAGCGGGGCTACAGGGAGCCCACCGGGGCGCTGTGGGGCCACCAGCCCCAGGTGCTCTGTCCCTCCCCCAAAGCCTTGCCACTGCAGGGGCGGGGACGGGGGCGGTGCTGCCTCCCCCTGGGATCAGAGGCGCTGTGGGCGCCCCAGGCGGACCATCCCACCTTCTGAGTTCCCAGGCTATGGCAGCAGGTGTTCCTTCCACCTGCACTCGCTCCCCGCCTGCCCTCCCCTGCACCAGGGCCCTGGGGACACCACCCCTCCCCCTCATCTTCCACCTCCCCTCCCCGCCCCTGCTCCAAAAATCACTGTCCCAGACACACTGCAGGCCCCGTGGGCCGTCCTCCTGCTCCACCGCCACCCCTGGCACCCCGAGTGAGTGGACCAGGACGGGGCGGCCCCCGGACTACCTGCCCCTGTCACACAGCCACCCGAGTCCAGTGGGACCTGGAGGGCTGGCTGGGGAGTCCCGTGTGACCTTTAAGCTGACCTCCCTCTCCAAGTGGCTTCTCCCGGCCTGAGGACTCCATTCGGCCTTGGCCTCAGGGGCTCCCCTGCCAGGCCTGTCCCCACGCTGGGCTGCCACTCCTGGGGGCGGGCTCTGTCCAGCTCCCTCAGCACCAGCCAGGACGGGGCTGTCCCCGCGGCTCGGCTCGTTGAGGTGCCCTGAGGCCCACAGCCTGGCAGTGGGGTCTAGGACACGTGGGCAGCCCCTGGCCTCTCTCTGCTACCTCCCTGGTCCTCAACCAGGGCTGCTCCAAGGCCCCCAGGAGTCCAGGGAGGGGGTGCTGACCCCCGCACCTGGCGCCAGCAGAGCTCAGCTTGCAGACCTGAGGCATCAGCTCAAAGGGTGAAGGCTCTGGCTTGAGGGAGGGGACCCGCCTGGGCAGGTTGGAGCTGTCAGGACGTCCTCGGCTGCTGGCAGGATGGGGTGTGGGTAAGGGTGCCCAGGCAGGCGTCTGTGTGCAGGAGCACGGGATACCATGGTACACACACACATGCCTGTGCACACACGCAGCACATGCACACACATGCACACATGCATACACGTGACACATGCACACACGCAGCACATGCACACACATACACACGTGCACACACATGCACACGCAGTGTGACGCTAACTCCCGCAGTGTGTGTTTCAGCTGCACTTTCCCCCACCATGGCTGGGTGTCCCGAGTCCTGGAGGCGTCCCAAGCTCCTCCCCCCAGAGCCTGAGCCAGCAGCGCCCGCAGCCCTGGAGGAAGCTCTGTTCTTCCCGGCAGAGCCACACGCACACCGCCACCCGCATGCGGGAGCAGAGCGCGGGGGGGGGGGGGGACTCCGGGGCAGAACGAGGCTGTCCCTGGGCTCCGTCTGCCCCTAGCCCCCCCTACCAGGGCCTGGGTCCTCTGCGGTCCCTCAGAGGGTCTGTTGGGCCAACCCGGGCCTGGCGGGGCGGGAGCCCCCCTTGAAGCCCAGCTGCCTCGATGGCACGTCCCCGAGAGGCGGCTCTGCACACGGACGGCGGCCCCGGGGCCCAGCAGCCAGGACAAAGGGCCCTTTGTGCGGCCGCTGCCTGTCCCCTGCCAGGGTGCAGGCGGCTGAATGAGCCCCTCGGAGGCACCCCCCAACCCGCCAAATGCCAAGGCACAGGGGCTGGGACGGTGGCCATGAGCAGAGCCCCCGGCCCGCCAGCTGGGGCCTGGCGAGGGGGCTGGTGGACGCTGGCCTCGGAGCCCCCCGCCCCCAGCGCCGGCTGCCTCTGTGCAGGCCTGGCCCACCCTGGGAGCCGCTTGCCCGCCGGGGCTCCGGCTCTCCCCGCCTGTGGCCTGGGCGCCAGGCCTCACCGTCGGCTGAACCAGCTCCAGAGCCCGGGGCTCCTGGGAGGTCAAGTCTGAGAGTCACGTGGGGTGGGGGCTCTGACCCCAGGCCCACCATCCACTCCTCCCTCCCTCAGGCCTCCCGCAGGCCCCCACGCAAGGGCAGGGTGGGCGAGGGGGCTCCTCGAAGCGCACTGCTGCTCACGCCAGGGTGGATGGGGAGGCCAAGAGCCCCCGCCAGCCCAGCAGCCCTTCTGGGGACAATGACAGGGGAGAGGGCGACTTGGGTCAGGACAGGGCCAAGATGGGCTTCTCGTGCCCAGGAGACCCTGCACTCTGGGCCGGCATGTCCCCAGCTGCCGGGCACACCTCTGGGCCCATAGGCTGCACCAGAGACCCCCTCGGTGGTGGCAGCACCAGTTCCGGGCCCCCCAGGCCCTGCCCTGGGCTCTACGGACAGCAGCCCAGACAGGCCCTGCCCGGTCAGTCTGCTGAGAGCTCGCAGAAGCACCAGGGGCGCGGGCCTGTGCTCTTTCTAGGAACAGGAAGCTGAAGTTAAGAGGCTGGCCCCTCCTCCACTGTGCCAGCCCTGGGGTGCAGACTGGGGTGGGTGGTGAGAGCCGGCCCCGGCTGGGCGCCACCCCACTCCGGGACTCGGTTTCCCCATCTGCCAATGGGGCAGCAGCGGGACCCACACACTCAGAGGCATCCCCAGCACCAACGGCCTGGGGTTCTGCTGTGGACGTGTCTGGGCTTGGAAGTGAGGCCAGTGGGGCAGGGGGTTGGGGGGGAGGGAGGGTGACCCAGGAAAGTCCGGGTGGGCCGGTGGCAGTTGGGACCAGTCACACTCTCCCACCGGCCCACCCCTTCACGCCCACCCCTCGTCTGGGGCCCTCACGCCCCCGAGGCTCCTGCCCCTCGTCCAGACCGAGCCAGAGATGCGGCTTTGGGCCGAGGGCAGCCCAGGCCTGCGCCAACTCTTCCGAGGGCCGCAGACCCTGCCTCACTCGGTGGAGCCCGGCCCAGACCTGTGAGGGGCGGTGGGGCTTGCTGACCCTGGGAGGGGCCTGCCTTGGGGCCTCCCCAGGCCCTGGCCTTGGAGGCAGTGGGGACTGAAGCCAGATTCCAGGGGGCGGCGGGCGGCAGGTGGCAGGTGAGAGGTGCAGGCCGGGGGCTCAGGCTGACTCCCAGCCCACCTCAGGGTTAATGGTGATGGATGCTGCCTGGGGGCCCAAGCCCCCTCCCTCTGAAATCACCCCTTTCCCAAGGCAGGCGGTCCGACCCGCCCAGAGACGCCGGGGAGAGCCGGCTCCGAGGGCCTGGGCAGCGGCCGGTCTGCCTCGGTCTCCTCGTCTGCAACTTGGGGCAACAGCGCCCCACCCAGCAGGGCTGCCGACAGCTGTGCGGAGTCCCCCGTGCCCGGCACCCAGCACGGCCGTGCCGCCCAGGTGTCCCCTCCTCTGTCCCAGCTGCACCGCCAGCTCCCTGGCAACGCCACCGCCGCCTCCGGAGCCCACTGTGCCCGGGAGGGAGGGGGCCGGGTGGGCGGGGCCCAGAGAGGGTCCCCCTGGGCCGCAGGGAAACGGGCCAGCCTGGGCTTGGACGCCCGCTTAATCTTTTGCTGAAAAGATAATTTCTTTCTGTGCCATTGTTGGGTGCTTGGGGGGAACAAAGGGGCTTTTGTGCGGGGCGCTCTGGTCCGGCCCGCGAGGCCCGGCCTTTTCCCTCCAAACTCGGAGCCGCAGCGCCGGCTTTCTCACAGCGCCTTCCTCCAGCTCAGAATCACTCCTGTCCCGAAGGGCCTGCGCCGCGGCGGCCGGGAGAACCTTTCTTCTGCCTCCCAACCCTTGCCAACGCCGCGGAGCGCGGGCGCGGCAGGACGGAGGGAGGCCCCGCCGTCCGGGTCAGAATTCCCTCCGTTTCCATCCCGCCTCGCACCGGGCGGGAGCGGAGCGTGTGAATCCTGCACTCCACACCCAGCTCGCCAAGGGCCATTGAACATCCATCAGCCGTGACCTCTCCGGTGACTGCAGAAGTCCCACGCCTTCACCGCAGCACTGAGGAAACGGGAAGTGAGCCCGCGCGCGCGCGCACACACACACACACACGCATGCACATGCACACACGCACACGGCGGCACACACAGAGGATAAGCACGCACACACAGATGCACACACACACACAGGAAAAGCATGCACACACACACATGCACACGGCGACACACACAGAGGATAAGCACGCACACACAGATGCACACACACAGAGGATAAGCATGTGCACACACACACATGCCCGCATGCACATGCCAACACACACAGAAAATAAGCACGCACACACAGACGCACACACACAGAGGATAAACATGCACGCACATGCCAACACACACAGATGCACACACACAAAGAGGATAAGCATGCACACGCACACACAGGCACGCACACACCAACACACACAGATGCACACACACACAGAGGATAAGCGTGCACACGCACACACAGGCACGCACACGCCAACACACACAGATGATAAGCATGCACACATAGACACACACAGAGGATAAGCATGCACACGCAGGCACACGCACACACAGATGCACAAACACAAAGGATAAGCGTGCACACGCACACACACGCACACACCAACACACAGAGGATGAGCGTGCACATACAGACGTGCACACACACTGAGGATAAGTGTGCACATGCACACATGGATAAAAAGTCACCAGTAGCTCCAGCCTGTTGGCTTCTGGGCATGCCTTTCTAGTGTCTTTTGTATGTACCCATAACACATAATTTTGCTTCACAGAATCGGAGCCAGCCTTCATTCATTCTTTCATTCATTCCTTCATCCACCCCACAAGCAATCCCCGAGCGGCTCGGGCTGCCGACAGGGCCTTCCGAAGGCCGAGTAGCTGGCGAGCGCCCAGATCACCCCTTGATTACTCTTTGCAAACTGCTCTTCTCATCTAACGCTGTGTCACGAGCATTTCGGACCATTAAACGATTACACGGGCTCCCGCAACATGCGTTATTTTATTTTTTATTTTTCAGACAGAGTCTTGCTCTGTCGCCTAGGCTAGAGTGCAATGGTGAGATCGTAGCTCACTGCAGCCTCCAACTCCGGGGCTCAAGCCATCCTCCTGCCTCGGCCTCCTGAGTAGACTACTGGCGCCGCACCACTGCACCTGGCCTGGATCTCATCAAAGGCCTTGTTGCATAGTTTACCAAACGTGCCAGGAACGTTGTGACTGTGATTTCACAGAACAACTTCCGGGATGGGCGCTATTATCACTCCGTTGTGCAGACGAGGGGACTGAGGGTCAGAGAGGAGCCCCGCCATTCCCACTAGTGGGAACACACAGTGGGTTTGACTTTGCAAAGTCAAACTTTGCAAACACTCCTTCCCAGCTTCCCGTGGGGTGAACCCCTGACCCTCGACCCAGTTGGCCTGATCCGCAGCCTCTCAGGGGCCTAAGTAGAGGTTGCATCAGCGAGACCACGGAACCAGGCAGAGCACTTTCTCCAGTGTCACCTGTGATCCTCCCACACCTTTGCAGGGCCTTGCCGGGGCTCAGGGTGCACCGCTGCCGGGGGCACCACTTTTCAGCGCACGGTTCGGTGGCATTAAGCACATTCACATCCTTTTGCTGCCCTCACCACCCTGCGTCTCCGGAACTTCTCCATTGTCCCAAACTGCCACTCTGTCCCCACAGAACACGACTCCCATCCCACCCCCCACCCGCCAGCCCCGGCACCCACCATTCCACCTTCCGCCCCTGTGAATTTGACGACTCTGGGGACCCCATGTAAGTTGAGTCACACGGCTTTTGTCCTGTTGTGTATGGCTCATGTCTCACTGAACGTGATGTCCTCAGGGTGCATCCACGTGCTGGGATTTTCCACCGCACGTCTGCGACCCATTCGATTCCCCGTCACCCGTCCGCGGACGGACGCACGACTGCGACCCGCTCTTGGTTGCCGTGGACGGCGCCACCGTGACCCTGGGTCGGCAGGTGCAGCCCGGCCAGTCCCCGCTCTCACCTTGCAATTTCTTTCTTTCTTTTTTTTTTCTTTCTTTGAGACAGAGTTTCACTCTGTTGCCCCGGCTAGAGTGCCATAGCGTCAGCCTCGCTCACAGCAACCTCAAACTCCTGGGCTCAGGCGATCCTCCTGCCTCAGTCTCCCGAGTAGCTGGGACTACAGGCACGCGACACCACGCCCAGCTATTTTTTTTCTATATATTTTTAGTTGGCCAATTAATTTCTTTCTATTTTTAGTAGAGACGGGGGTCTCGCTCTTGCTCAGGCTGGTCTCAAACTCCTGACCTCGAGTGATCCTCCCGCCTCGGCCTCCCAGAGTGCTAGGATTACAGGCCTGAGCCACAGCGCCCGGGC
Source organism: Microcebus murinus (assembly GCF_040939455.1). Classification (NCBI taxonomy): domain Eukaryota; kingdom Metazoa; phylum Chordata; class Mammalia; order Primates; family Cheirogaleidae; genus Microcebus; species Microcebus murinus. Next base: position 93,557,229 of record NC_134115.1, on the reverse strand, counting down.
ACAACCTTGCAGTTCCTGCAGGGCCGTGTGCAGAAGCCGGGTTGCGTGAAGATTCTCTGCAGTGCTGCTGCTGGGGGTGTCTGGTGGGGTGGGGGGACATTCCCAGAAGGGGCCACAGCGCTCCTGCCCTGCTTGAGCTGGGGGTGAGCTCAGTGTCCTGCAGCAGAGAGATTTTGTTTAAATCCCGACAAACATCTGCTCAAGTCCGATTTCAATTCCTCGGGGCAGACACCCAGGGCCGGAGTCGCGGGCGCGCACGGTGAGCCTGCGTTTAACTTCTCAAGGGCCCACCGCGCTGTTTTCCACCGCCGTGCTCGGGGTTCCCGTTTCTCCACGTCGTCTCCAAAACTTAACTCTCTGGAGTTTTTTGAAATGACACTGGGTGTGAAGTGGCGTCTCGTTGGATTATCACTTCCCTAGTGACTGACGATGATGAGCGTGTTTTCACGTGCGTGTTGGCCTTTTGTGTGTCGTTGGAGAAATGTCTACTGAAGTCGTTTGTCGGTTTTCAATTGGGTTGTTTAGGCTTCCTGTTGCTGAGTTGTAAGAGTTCTTCATAGACTCTGGATATCAGCTCCTCATCAGACGGATGATTTGCAAACATTTCCCCCCGTTCTGCGGCTGCCTTTCTGCTCCGCTGCTAGCATCCTTGGGGGCCCAGGTGTTTGACCTTGGCGCTGTCAATTCGTCTATTGTTCGTCCTTGCTCGCCCCTGCGCCTCGAAGCCTCTATGCGCAACCAGGCTTGGAAAGTGCATTTCTCCCGGTGGGATCCCAGGTCGATGTGGCCTTCACTCAACACTCAAGGTCTGCCATTCATTCAGCAAACCTTCCCTGGAGGCTGCCAGCTGCCCGCTCTGTGCCAGGCACCAGGTGCAGAGCCCGGCTAGACAGACCGGCCCCTGCCTGCGTGGGGCTCGAGGTCCGGTGGGAGGGACAAGAGAGGGAGCTGGACGTTAAGAGAGGCAGGATGTGCAGGACCGAGGGCCAATGAGGGACCACGGGGCTTCTCGGAAGGGGTGCTGCAGGGTGGCCTGGGGGCAGGTTCCGAGCGAGCAGCTCCCGGTGCGCGTGGGCCGGGGACACAGGCAGGCCTCCAGCGCCGCGCTCCTCCCTACCCCTCGCCGGGGCCTGCAGCGCCGTCCCACGCACACTCAGGGAAGCAGGTGGGGCCACGCCCGTGTGCGTTGCTGGGCACCGACCTGAGACACCGGGCGTGTCCCTCCCATGCCTGCCACACCCCTCCTCCTGAGACCTCCCGCTGCAGATGAGGAAACTGAGGCAGGTGAGGCGAGCCCTGGGGGGCTGCGTTAGTGCCTGAACTGACGACTCAGTGGCCGGGATGGCAGGTCTGTCAGAGCCACTCTGTGGCTGGTGGTCAGACGTCCCGTCTGTGTCCTTGGGGCTGCCTCCACCAAGGACCACAGACCGGGAGGGGCCTGCAATTCTGTCACTCTTCACGGGGTCCCAGGGCCTAACATGGCACCCCAGCCTTACCAGCCACCGCTTCTGGCCACGGTGTGACGCCAGAGGCCGTGTGATGGCATTTAGGGAGGCCCGTTGCCGCTGGTCTCCCGCGGCCAGAGGAGCGGTCAGCCACCCGTGGCGCCAACCAGAAACCGCCGCCCCCACGTCCTCGTGGCCTCCGTGACCTCCATAGCGCCGAGAGCCGGGGACGCAGCGCGAGCCGGGACATCCCTTTCCCGGGGCTCCGTCCAGTGCCGTGGCGGGCGGGGGGCACGGCCTTGAAGACCACCCTGCACCCCAACTCCCAGATCCATGACCGGCCCCTGCACCCCCGCACCTGCATGGCCAGGCCAGGCCCGGTCCTGCCGGCCCCTCTCCCACCTCCACCCATCAGCCAGAGCCTCCAGTGCCACCGTACATCACAGCACGCCCTGCTCACAGCTCTGCTGGGACTCCCCCGTGTAACCAGGTTAAGGGCCAAAATGCCTCCCAGCCGCCTGGGAGGGCCTGTGTGGGGGCCCCGTGCCCCCTGCCTCTGCTACCTCCGCCAGCCCTGCCCCACTTCTTGCTGTTTCTTGGAGGTGCCAGGAGCCTTCCTACCACAGGGCCTTTGCACAAGCTGCTGCCTTTGCAGGAGTGCTCAGCCCCTCTTCTTGCCCCTCAGGCCTCTCCGTGGCTTTGACAAGGGGGTGTCCGTCCCCCTCCGTGCAGCGAGGCCCCTGGGAGCGGGGCTGTGCCTGCCGGGCCTGTGGGAGCAGATGGGTGAGCGAGGCCCCCCGCACTCACCCCGCTCTGAGCGGCTCTGAGCGCCCACACCACCCAGGCCAGCCGCAGTCAAAGCCTCCGTGCCTGGGAGCCCTGAGGACCCTGCCCACCTGCAGTGCCGAGGGGACAGGACAAGACGGGGTGCACAGCCCCCTGCCCACCCCAGGGTCCTCTTCCTGCCGCACCCTTCTGGGGCCCAGGGGGCCTTGGGGGCCTGCAGACCAGCCCCGGAGGAAATCCTTGCATTTTCTGCGGTGAATGGAAACAAATGGCTTCTTGTTTATTTCCTGGTGAATTGTGGAGGGTGGGAAAGGGGCTGGGGGGGGGTGCTGGCGTTAACTCTTTCTGCCCTGGATTTAATTGTCCCCTTTCCGGCCTGGGCTCCTCGGTGGCTCCTGGCCCCCCGGATGCTTTCCTGACGCTGACTCGGGAAGGGGAGGGGGAGGGAACAAAAAAACACAACAAACACAAATAGCCCTGGCAGGTGAGGTCTGGGAACCAGGAAACAGCCTCCCGCGGTCTCACAGCCGGACGGGGTCTGGGCACCTGGGGCCGCACACCTGACCAGGAGCCGCCCCCCTGCACGGGGAGGGGCCCGCAAACTGCCGTGAACTGCAGGCGCTTTGGGTACCCTCGGCTGGGGTCTCTGAGGCAAGTTTTTCCCATTACCTCACCCGGAAGGGCGGGGGGGGCTCCCTGCAGCGCTGACAGTCCGGCTGCCCGGCCCTGGAGCTGCGGCCCCCAAGACGGCGCCCGGCACCCCGTTGCAGCCGGAGCTGACGTGGGCTCGGGATGCAGACCCCGCGCCACCCCGCCCCACCCCCGCCTTTGCACCACCGGCGGGCAGCGGCCGGGCCTGGGCAGGAGCCCGAGTCCCAGCACAGCCAGGAGCCGGGGCCAGCGGACTGGGGCCGCCCCACTGAGCAAGGACCTGGCGGGGAGCAGCACCCCCACATCGGGTCTCCTGGAGCCCCCCATGGCCCAGGAGGCACCATCAGGATCACCCCCATTTCCTCCTGTGTGACTTCGACTCCATTGCCACCCTCTCTGGTCATCCGCCACGCCTACCCCCACTAGCGGGGCCACGCTGAGGAATGTGATGTCCAGAGACCAGACCCCCCCACCCCCCACCCTGCCAGCGCCCGCCGGTTCTCACAGCCCTGGCGGCAGCAGGCGACTCCCACACTCTCCGGGCCGTCTGGCCCTGCCCCCAGCCTGCTGGAAATGCTGACCAGATGTTGGGACTGTCGCCCGTGGGGGTCGGGAGGAAGTGGCTGCAGGGAGCTGCCTACGAGCCCGCATCCGCCCCGCTCTTGCCATTGCTCGGATGGGGAGACTGAGGCTGGAGGCCCCAGGGCTGACCCCACCTGGAGGGGGAGCACAGGCCTCTTTTTGGGTCCCAGCCTGGCCTCTGCCCAGTGCTGCAACCTCAGGCCCTGCCTCGGCCTCCCTGAGCCTGGCTCAGCCCCGCGGGGCCATCCAGAGGGTCGCAGGCCCCGAGGGACCCACCGGCCACCCTGGGGGGCTCAGGGAGTGCGGCTTCTGCTGGGAACCGTCACCCTGCTGAAGGGCCACGTCCTCCACGAGGCTGGCTTGGGTCACAGACCCAGTGTCAGCCCCACCTCCTGCCCTGTACACACACACTCAAACATGCAGCATACACACTCCTGTGGATACACGCACGCACGCGTGTACACTTGTCCACACACGGTACACACACATGTGCACACGCAATCGCACATGTGTGCAAACTCACACAGGTACACAAATGCAACATACATGTCTAAGGTCACACAAGGCTCACACACTGGCTTATATGCATGTGGGTGCACATACATGCAAACAAGCAGTCACGTGTGCACATGCACACACGTGCAGATGAGCATGCCTGGTGTGGATACCCACATGTGAACAAGCACCCATGTGCGCTCCCACACGCCCACTCACATGCAGAGACTCACACGTGAACAGGGACTTGTGTGTGTGCACATGCTCTCACAACGTGCGGACTTGTGCACACACGCACACGCTTTCACACGCGTGCACACATGAGAGCTATTCTGCTTCCCAGGAACACCGCACGGCTTCCCTCGGGTGACAGGGCGACACCCCAGCGCCCCTCTGCACGCCCGCCTGCCCCCGAGCCTTCCCGGCCGGCTCTGCGCCAGGCCCTGTGCCCAGGAGAGGATCCGGAGGAGCAGCGCAGACCCTAGCCAAGGAGTCAAGTCACCCAGGAAGTGCCCGTGACGTGTGTCCTGCAGGCTGGGGCCCTGAAGCCCGTGGCCACAGCAGCCGCCCCAGGCTCTGAGCAGCCACTGCCCCCGGGACGTGGAGGGACAGGCTCCCTCTCTGAGCAGGCCCGGCACCTGCCCGGAGCTCCAGGCGGCTCAGCCTCAGCGCAGGCAGGGCCAGGACGGCCCCCAGCCACGCGGGGGCCCGGGACTCGTCAGGCCTCCCAACATCGGGACGAGGCCTCATCCCCCATGGTGGTCCCGTGGCTTGGGCGAGAGTCTTGCGAAGTGGCCCGGGGTCCAGGCCCCTGCCCGGCCCGTCGTGCTGCGGGATAAACATTTGCTGTGTGTTTCCTGCCCGGCCGGCCGGGCCCCTGGAGCCCCTCCACCCGTGTGTGCCACGAGGGGCGTGGGTGTGAGGCCGGGGCTCCCTCTTCCCGGCGTGGCCTCTGGGGCCCCGACCCTGCAGGGCTGAGCGCAACTGCTCCCCGCAGCCGCGGTGTCTTTGGGGAGCCCAGCTCCGACGCGGCCGCTCCCCCACCCTCTGGCCACCTCCTCAAAGACGCCTGCTGGGGCTGTGACCCGGAGCTCGGGGTTTACTTGCCTGGGGCGCCGAGCTGACCCCCTGGTGGCTCGTGTAGCCCGGTCCATCCTCCCACCGAGGCTGGCACCTGGGTGTCCCAAGAGCGCCCACATTCCTGCAGGCCCACATTCCTGACTCACAGCGGTGCGGTGGAATGAATGAACAAATGAACGAATGAACCGATCTAACCTTGGATGAGAAGAGCTAGAGGAACAGGGGAGAAGGATTCTGCCCAATGCCCCAAACCCCACTCTGCCCTTTGGACCCCCGAGAAATGCCTTCTCTGCCCCTGCCCAGCCTCCTGCAGGGCTCAGCCCAACCCTTAACCGCTCAGGTCGGGGCGATGGGTGTTGCTGGCCCCGGGAGAACAGCTGGGGGGGGCAGCCAGCGGTAACGGGGGAGAGGGAGTGACAAGGTGTGAGTCAGGCGCCCAGTGTCCAGGCCCTGCCCCTTGCTAGCTGTGTGACCTTAAGCAGGTTGCCCGCCCTCTCTGGGCCTGCCTCAGTTTTCCCTGCTGTGAATGGGGCTGTGAGCACAGGGGTGGGGGCCGTGTTCCCTGGCTGCTCGACCCGTGACCTGGCTGCAGGCTGGCCGGGCGTGGGAAGCTGCGGGTGAGGTGGAAGGAAGGCCGGCTCCAGCCAGCCTGGGGGAGGCCACTGCAGGGCCGGCCGGGAGCCACTCATTATGACAGAGCCTTGGGGAAGCAGAGAGGAAGCTGGTGGGGGGTGGAGGGTGGGACCCAGACCCCAAGCCGAGGGTGGGGCGGGGCCAAGGCTGGGCTCCCCCAGCTGCCAAGGCCACCCTGCAGGCCACCACCTCCTTGGCAACAACAGCCAGTCAGTGTGCAAGTGACTGTCAGCACAGCAGTGGTGACTGAGCCCTACCGTGTGCTAGGCACTACCGTGTGCTGGGCACTGCAGGCTCGTGGAGAAGGGGACATGCCCATCCTGGGGCAGGGGCTCCAGCTGGGACCCCTGACCTTCCTGGGGACCCCGGGACAGCTCACAGCCCTGCCTGTGGGCATCCCGAGGGCGTCTGGCCTGTGTCCTTTGCCCTGTTTTGGTCACATCCCCTTGAAACACCTGATGGCCACTCTACAAGTGTCCTGGGGCCACCTCGGCCAAGCACCGCAGACCGGGTGGCTCGGAGCAGCAGAGATTCCTTCTCCCCCAGTTCTGCAGGCCGAAGTCCGGGATCCGGGCGTGGGCAGGTCCCGGGTCCCCCGCTCTGCCAGCTGCGGGGGGCCAGCGGTCCCGGGGGCCCCTACCTCCACATCCTCTTGGCTGGCTGTGTCCTCTCACGTTAGGACACTCGTCACTGGGCTTAGGGCCCGCCCTAGTGCGGGGTGGTCTCATCTCCAGGTCCTGACCCTAATCACGTCCCATCCTGAGACTCCCGGTGGACGTGGATTTGGGGGCTCCATGGACCCTGAGTGCCTCGAGATCCACCTGTGTGCGCCGCCCCTCCTCAGTCCCCAGGGGCCTCAGGGCAGATTCCTGGGGAGGGGTCGGGGTGCTCCGGGCAGAGGAGCCGCTGAGCAGAGGCCCGGAGGCGGGGCCGGGAACGGACACCCCAAACCCCGCGTGTGGTGTCCCAGTTGTGCTGGGTCTGGCCGCCCAGCGCAGCCTCCGCACAGGTGGCCGCCCCCTCGCCCTGGACGTGGGCGGCTCTGGCCTCCAGCCGGGGGCTGTGCAGTGGGCAGAGCGGCCGCAGGCAAGCCCGGGCCGGGCCGTAGAAAGGAGACGCCATCTGTGGGCCCCAGGGCCTGGGAAGCCTGTGGCAGGTGCGTCCCCAGCCCCGGGGCCCAGCCAGGGCCGGGCTAGGGTTTCTCGAGCTGGTGCCGGTGCCGCGCCAAGGCCTCCCCGGCGTGGGCCGCCCTGTGGTCCGGCTCCCAGGGCACTGCAGAAATGTCCTTTTGTTGGCCGAACAAAGCAGCTTTGAGTTGGGCCCTTATCTCAGGCCGTGGTGAGACGGGACACCACAGACCCAGGCAGGAGCCAGCCGGCCGGCCTGGAGGGCGCCCCAGCAGGAGGGGCAAGGAAGGCTGCGGGAGGGACTGGGCAGGGCTGGGAGCTGGCGCTGCCTCCTCCGGCGGGGTCTGGGGGCTCCTGAGGGACACAGCAGGCCCATCAGATAAGGCCCCGTGGGGGCACAGGTGTGCACAGACCTACACAGGTGAGGGCAGGCAGGCACAGGTAGGCACAGGTGTGTATAGGTGGGCACAGGTGTGCTGGGCACAGGTGGGTACAGACATAGGCAAGGTGGGCACACATGTGTACGGGTAGGCACAGACATGCACAGACAGGTACAGGTGGGCAGAGGCAGACAGAAGTGTGTACAGGCAGGCATGGACATACACAGGTGGGCACAGAGATACACAGGTGGGCACAGGTAGGCACAGGTGGGTTTCCATGGGCTGAGCCAGGATGGTGGCAAGGCTGCCCCTCCCCAGTGACAGGTGCCCAGTGGGGCAGGGGATGCCCGTCCTTGGCCCAGCCCAGCAGTCTCCAGAGACCAGCCCTTGACTTGGCACCCTGAGGCAAGGCCAGGAAGGAGTGGCCTGCGGGCACCTTGCACCCAGCCCAGTACCAGCCACCTGTGTCCTGAGGAGCTCAGAGGCCTGAGAGACACGCTGTGCCCTGTCCTGCTGCCCCAGGCTTCTGTGGTGGGTGGCGCCCACCAGGAACCCCAGGGCGGAGGGTGGCAGCAGGGCCAGAGAGCCCCACGCCAGGCCCGCCCCGGCCCAGTGCAGGCAGAAGCCTCCCCAGGAACTGCCAGGTGCCTGGTGCCCTCTGGGCGCCGTGCCAAGTGGCCACTGGCTCTTCCCCTGCAAGGCGCCCTCCTCCCTCCTCCCTGCCTCCTCTGCTTCCGATCTCTGGGTCAGGGGCACCACTGGGGGCTCGGAAAACACCTGTGGAACGAATGAATGAATGAGGTAGAGATAAGGGGAGACACAGGTATTCCCACAAGCTCAGGAAGGGGGGTGGGGGGGCGCTGGGCCAGGGGAGGGGTGGGCGCCCCACTGCAGCAGGCTCCCCCCACTGGATGTCCGGCCTGGGGGCTGGACCCGCCGGGTGGGGGCCAGACTGGGGCTGCCTGGCTGAGGGCCGGCTGGGCAGACGCCCGCCCCCCCAGGCCCAGACCCCGCCGGGGGCTGCTTGGCCACAGTCGGCCTGGCGGCTCGGCCCAGCGGGGAACAGCACGAGGCGCAGGCACGTAGGAACACGCTTATTCAGTGCCAGCATGCACGTCTGGGGCCCCCACGGCCCTGCTCAGGGGCTTTGACTAACCCCAGGTTGGAGCCGAAGGTGGAGTTCAGGGTCCGCCAAGATCCCAAGTCTGCCCGTGGCCACCCCACGGACCCAATCTCTGAACCCCGGTGTCCTGGCCACGTTGCCGGGACTACGACGGGAGGTGCCGTCCAGGGGCTCGGTACCTGGGAGGTTGCTCTGCCGACACGGCTGCGTGACAGTCGTGATTGAGATGGTGACGGTGGGGAGATACTCCGCCGGCAACGTCCCCCAGCCCTGTCCGTCCCTCGGCTGCCAGAGGGGCTGGTTGGTGTCACCTGTCCTGAAGCACCGGAACACGGGCCTTCGTCCCAGGCAGGTCCCCCTGGGGTGTGGGATTGTCTCTCTGGATGCACTTCGAAGGGGTCCAGTTATTTTCTGGGAGACTGTGGGCCTTGAGACCCGAGGGATCCGCCTGCGATGCGGCTTGTGCGAGCTGCCCCACCGCGGGGTGCCGTGGGCCGCGGCTTTGCTCACTCCCGGCTCTGTTTCCGCGGCGCCGCCTGTGTGTCCGTCCTTTCGACCCGGACCTGCTCAGTGCCAGGCGCGGGGGACGCAGCGGTGAGGGAGAATAGCACCGCCATCTGCTTCTCCGTGGAGCCCGCCTCGGTGGGCCACGGTGCAGGGCGGGGTGGTGGCCGTCGGCACAGACGCGGGCGAGGCCGGCGGGGAGCCGGTGGGGTGGGGACGTGCCATCAGCAGCCACAGGCACGTAGGAAGGGCGTCCAGCCAAAGGAACAGCCAGCGCCAGGTGCTGAGCAGGAGACGAAGGTTTGCAGCGGACTTGGGGGGTCTGGAGCGGCCGGCGGGGTCTGGTGGGGTCCGGCAGGCAGCGGGGAGGACCGTGGCAGCTCCTCAGAGCGCAGCGGGGCTGCCGCCGGGCTCCACACAGAGGAAGACACGCTCAAGCCACGTTCTGCAAGGTTCACGCTGGCCGGGCCAGGGCAGGTGAGGGCTGGGGGCCAGGTGGAGCCTGAGCAGTGGGTGCATCGGCTCCGCCCGGCGTCCACGCTGGCGGGTTCCCCAACAAACCCCGGTGCAGCGAGCAAGGGGGCTGGACGGCGCTGAGGCTTCCGGGACCACCAGCCAGATCAGAAAACCTTGGGAAGAGCTGGTTTGGGGGAAGACGAGGACCTCGGGCTCAGGAACGCTGCCGGGCCAGATTGGAAAACCGAGGGAAGAGCTGGTTTGGGGGAAGACGAAGACCTTGGGCTCAGGAATGCCGCCAGGCCTGAGACGCCCGCTCTGCGGTGGCGCCCGGAATCCCAGGGCAGAGACCGGCCGAGGCTCGCTCTTGGAAACTGAGTCCCGGAGTGGAGTTTGGAGCCCGAGGGGGGCGGGAGGCTGGGAAGAGAGACCGGGCACCAGCCTCCACGTCCACAGGCCCGAGGAGAGGCTGCAGACGGGAGCAGGGAGGACGTGCCGCAGACACCTGCCTCTTCCCGCTGCGGTGGCTGCCGGCGTCCCTTGGCTGTGGCCACATCGCTCCCATCTCTCCTCGCACCTGTGTCTCTCCTCCCTGTCTCTCGCAGGGGCACCTGTGATTGGATTTAGGGCCCGTCCAGGCAATCCAGGGTACCCTCGTCTCGAGGTCCTTACCTTGATCACACCTGCGAAGACCCTAATTCCAAGTAGGTTCCCGTCCACAGGGTCCGGAGGTGCCTAGGTGGACTTGTCTCTTGGGACCGCCGCTCTGCCCGAGGTCCCCGTGAACGCAGCTTCCCGACGACCAGAGACAGAGCCCAGTGGGATTCCCCAGGAGAGTCCCGAAACCCGAATCGCTGTGTCCCGCGGGCCGGACATGGGGGGGTGGGGAGCAGGTGAGCACTGTGGCCTGTCTGGGCAGCTCAGCCTCACCCCGAGGTGGAGGCTAGAAGGCAAGCTCCTAATGTTCTGCTGCCCCGGATGGAATCAGGCTACAAAGGAAGAGGTGAGAAGGTCACGGATGTTGGGGTGGGCTCCTGAGGTCTCTGGCGAAGTGAGCAGAGGGGACTCGCCCCAGCCGACGTTAAAACACGTCACAAAGCTACGATAATCAGAGCAGTGACGCCGGCACGAGAATCGTGTGCCATCAAAGAACAGCTCAGAGGCCAGAAGCGGATTCAAATGCACAGGAATTCGGCAGGCGGCAAGGATGGCAGTTCAAATCAGCGAGAGAGGACGGGTCACTCAAGAGCCCACCTGTGCTCGGAAAGCCAGGTAGCCACCTGGAAAACACAAAATCGCGCTGATGTCTTGCAGTGCAATAGACTCCAGAGGGATCGGAGATTGCAACGTGAAAAATGAAGCCACAAAGTCTAGGAAAAAAAACAAAAAAAAAAAAACAGAAGAAATTTCTTTATAAGCTTGAGGTGAGACCTTCCTAAGCATGACACAAAATACGAAAATCCACCATACAAAATGTTTTTTTTAAACAAATTCAACTACATAAAGTAAAACTTCTGCCTAGCAAAAGCCACCTTAAGTCAAGGTCTGCTGGTTAGTAGGCTGGGGGAAATATTTGTGAACTATATCACACGAAGGGCTGAACTCTCTCATATGCAAAAAGCTCTAACAAATCAATTTTCGTTTTTTAGATAGTCTCACTTTGTTGCCCAGGCTAGAGTTGCCGTGGCGTCAGCCTAGCTCACAGCAACCTCAAACTCCTGGGCTCAAGCGATCCTCCTGCCTCAGCCTCCCAGGTAGCTGAGACTACAGGCACGAGCCACCATGCCCCGCTAATTTTTTCTATTTTTAGTTGTTTGGCTAATTTCTTTCTATTTATAGTAGAGACAGAGTCTTGCTCTTGCTCAGGCTGGTCTCAAACTCCTGAGATCAAGCAATCCTCCCGCCTCGGCCTCCCAAAGTGCTAGGATTACGGGCGTGAGCCACCTCACCTGGCCACAAATCAATTTCTAAAGGGTTAATAATCCAACAGGGGAGGAAAATGAAAAGGAAAAGACACGAACAGGGGCTTCCCACGAATGAAAAACAAAAGGCTCACGAACTCGGGGGAAGAAGCTCCCTCTCACTCTCTGAGCGCAATGGGACTCAAAGGCACCGGCAGCGTCCACCTGTCGGATGGGTGGCGGCTTTGACTGCACCTGTGGCAGTGCCGGAGGAGGCGGGGACTTGCGCAGGTTGTTGTAAATGATTGCAGCTCACAATGGGCAAAACTGTCAGGATTGCACACGCACGCTGTTTGACCCCGCCCTGGGGGGGCATTGTGCCCGGGGCGGGTTGAGTGTGACGTCCAGGAGTGCAGTTCCTGAGCTCATCAGAAAAACCCAGATGCCCGTCAGCGGGCTGCACAGACCACACGGCAGAGAATTCGACAGCAGAAAGAGGCAGGAGGAAGGAGGCCTCAGGTCTAGGCAAGGGGCCGTTACTAAGTTCTTTTTTTTTTTTTTTTTGAGACAGAGTCTCGCTTTGTTGCCCAGGCTAGAGTGAGTGCCGTGGCGTCAGCCTAGCTCACAGCAACCTCAAACTCCTGGGCTCAAGCGATCCTTCTGCCTCAGCCTCCCGAGTAGCTGGGACTACAGGCATGCGCCACCATGCCCGGCTAATTTTTTCTATATATATTAGTTGGCCAATTAATTTCTTTCTATTTATAGTAGAGACGGGGTCTC